>NC_052511.1:21216283-21816283 GCF_014356525.2 Nilaparvata lugens | reverse complement strand
TTTCTTAATTCGTTATAAGATTTTTCATTTCATTATTTATCTCATCAACCTCTTTTGCTACACACATCTCTATTTTTGCATTAATTCTATGTTTTTAAACAATTCCTCACAAATCAAAACAGGTGAACAAATTCTTCAACTGATGCTTTTAATAAGTTAGCCTACATAACAAATTCTAAAAAGTGATTAGACAATTTCCAAGAGTATATTAAATTGTACTACTCTAAACCCACTATGCTGCTTGCTTTTTTGAATATTCTATCAAATCCAAGTAGCATTTGTAAATTTTGTCATAAAGAAGTCCAATTTTTGTCAAACGTCTATTTCAAAATGAACATTTCTGACCATTTTTTCTCAAAATATAATTTGACTCAGCTCATATAGGGTCGCTAACCTTTAATTTGCGCCAAGCGCATATGAATCGACCCAATATATTATAGTGGTATAATATTACTATTAACTACTATATAGCTTTTTTCAGCATTCGTAAACTAATTTTTGTTTTCAACACCTCCTACATGGTTGGGCTCAGGAATAGAGAGTCGCACACAAGATGAACTTAGCTTGCTAGGCATAAATGCATTCTGCCGTTCTTTATAAAAACCCAATTTTACCGATATTTTATTGTTTTATTTCAGCTCGCTCGTAAGGATTACAACAAAGAGAAAGAGATAATTGAAAAGTACGAAGCTGAGAAGATTGAACTGCAAGATGCTGTTGGTTTCACCCTAGTCATGAGGAAGCTGGCTGAATCTGACAAATTGATTGTTGGCCACAATTTACTGCTGGATCTGTGTCACATTTTGAATCAGTTCTTCGCTCCACTACCGCACGAGTATTCAGAGTTCAAATATATGCTACATGATACATTTCCAAGGTCAGTATATTTTACTAATTCTCATTTGTGACTTGATATTACAATAGGCGATATAGTAACAATCCATCAATAAAATGTCATTCTAGTTTTGTTTGTATAACTTGTATTGCCTGCCAAATTTCAACTTACTTAGGTGAGTAATGAGTCTTATTGGAATAAAACTTTATTCAAATAAATCAACCTTACCAGTCAAATCAAATCACTTTTTATTCTCCGAAATGCACTTTTCAATCAATATTTCAATCGTATTAATATTACAAGAATACCCAATACTATACGTCTGTGTCCTGTGTGTAGGGGTGATTTCTGGATCTGGTTTACCAGGTGGATCAAGTATACTGCGTTTAATCAATGTATAAGCTGCAATGACCTGCATATTTTTCAACTACAGAAGTAACTACACATTTTATTTGGTAAATATCTAAAACACATAATAACATATCGTACCAAAACTTTGTTAATGAAAATTATAGTTATTGATCCATAACCAAGATATTAAGGAAAAAATAGAAATGAAATAAAAGTAATAATCTTTAATATAATAAAGGAAAGAATTGGCTTATACACGCAGGGGATAGGAAATTCAGGAATGACGCATCATCACGTCTCAACTACTGGACTGATCAACTTGAAATTTTCAATATTAATTCTTAATTCGCCGTGGATGGCTATAGGCCTATTTCAAATTTCTAATTAGACCCTTGCTGAGCACGGGTCACCTGCTAGTAACAAATAAACTACAAGAGTAACACCATATCATTCCATAGTACTCATGCTACTATAAATTATACTTTCAAATCTTCAAGAAAATAATATAAACTCTCTACTCAAGAAGACTTGAATACTAAAGAAATTTACTATAAAAAATATTATATTAGAAATTACTAGATCGGGAATTATAGATTTCAATATAAAAATAAGATGAATTTGATTACTTTAAGATAATTTGATTACTTTAAGATAAGTTTATTACTTTGAAATATTGGAATATTATTTTGTGTTGTGTTTTCAATTCTTGTTTCATCTTTGCTGGATTAGTGATTTATAATTATTTATCTCAGCTAGATTAAGGTTCCACTTTTAACTATGAGCATTCCATATAAATAACACAAGTTTTGGCAGTTTGCCAACATTGAATTATATTTAATCAGTGTGAATATCTAACAATTCTGGAACACAAAACTATTAGAATTTTCCTATCAACTCCTATTTGTAGTTTTTATTTTAATATTATTTCTATTGGTCTGAAGTTCGCAACAGTATTATCTGTAGTGTGATCCACTTCCATCTTTCTTAATAAAATTAATAACATCAATGCTTCCATTCAACCGGGAGTTTGAGTAAGTCTGAGTTCTTTATAAAGTTTAAAAAAATTCAATACAGTTTTTTCGGTTATCAGTGATGGTTTAGAGAAATATTTTTATTTATTTTGGTTTTCAACTTACTGTATCTGAATTCTAAATTCCTAGTTTATATATATTTTGGCCTCAAAATTGAAAAAAAAAAACTTATGAAGTGATGTTTTTATGTTTTGAAGGGACGGATTCAAAGATCCAAAGGTTCAAAGAACCTTACACGTCAACCGAAACTTATTGTGTGTCAAAACATTATGAAGTGATAAACATAACCTATTTTTGGACAATTTCTATCCAAATTTGAGAAAGGACCAGTTTTGGACTTTAAGCCTGTTGTTCCTTTCCCAATCATTCATAGTTGAGAATGATATTGTATCTATCAATGTATACATGAATAAATAACCGGACTGACAGGTTAATATGAGACGAAATTTCCGAAGTAGAAGTTTTGGGCGAATGGATATTTATTTACTTACATACATTGATACATACAATATCATCCTCAACTATGAATAATTAGGAAAGGAACAACAGGCTTATTGCCTGTTTATTCGTATTTAAATAAGTTATATTGTATTTGTTTGCCTCATCAAATGAATAACTAACTATTATCTGTTATTGTTCATTATTTTATAATTTTACATGTTTGAGAAATTTATCAATTGTGTGTGGTTCTTATATTTTTATAGGTTACTGGATACGAAATACATGTGCTACGTTGAGCCTTTCAAATCATTCCTTTCAACATCAACTCTTGCTCATCTTGTACCTGCAATAAGTGAAGTTCCGTTCCAACTTCCTGAAGTTGGTAAGTTGATAAGTAAAACTTTTAGATCAAGTTGGCAAGTTTTCAACTGACAATGAATCACTTGTTGATTTTATGCAATACTTGAAAAATATAGCTCTTCACTCAAACAAATGTGTATCCTTAATAAATCATTAAACATAAAAATGTCTTCTCCTAAGGGCCAGACCATATTAAGGGCCGATTTCCGAGCTCGGGATTCAGCTAAGTTCTAGACTTTAAACAGCTGGAGTCAGAAAATTGGCTTTCCTAAACGGAGCGAAGTAGTAGTTTTTATGATAATCTTTATTTTCTCATTTCTATAAGAAATTGGAAACGTCTTTCCTTAACGAAATAAAACATTCCTAAATAATTCAAAATTGCTGTAACTTTACACTATTTTATCTTTATTTTATTTTATGTTTAATTCTCTAGTTTTTCGAAATTCAATTTAAACGTGGACTACGACTATGCCCCGTTTCGGAAAGCCAATTTTCCGACTCCTGCTGTTTAAAGTCTAGAACTTATCTAAATTCCAAGTTTGGAAACCGGCCCTAAGTGTTTTTTCAACCCAATCGGAGAGCTTCCTGCCCGGCTGACTTTAAAAACGCTTGTAAAACGCTTAATTTGTTCTGGCCCCAATAATTCATCCAAAACCAAAACTCTAATATAAATTAAGTATTGACTGGTTAGCATCTTTATCGAAACTCGTAATTTTGTTAATAAAAGTTAGTTATCATTTTTCATCATGTCTAATCCGTAATAAATTGATACATGTGTGTCACCACAGTCAACACACAAGTTGTGTATATGTGGTATCACTTATCACATCTACATTTATGCTTATATAGGTTTACATGAAGATAGGTTTATTATGTGTTACATGCCATGTTTAGACAAACAGCTGATCAATCGTCGTTTAAAACATGGTCACAGAATAGATACAGAATGGAAACTATCAATCAAACGCCTATCCAAACAATGCTTTTTACATGGCACAAATACTAGACACGTAACGTGACCTTAGGAAGTTCCAATCCTGGTCTTCTGATTGGCTCGTGGCAGTGAACGAGATCAATTGATCCGGATCAGTAAAGTGATCCGAACCTCCCATCAATACTATTACAATACGGAACTTCTTAACAAGATGGCGGATTTTTGCGCCAGGGTACTAGCCGAGTTTCCATACTGTATGTATACTGTGCCATGGTACCTAGAATACATGTATGTATATTATATTTTTGTATGCAAAATGCATAAATACTTGGAGTTATTTGAATTGTTGGAGTTAATTTTGTATCGCATACTGTCTTTTTCAGTACTTTTCAAACTTTTCTATTTTGTTTTTTCAAGGATGTATTGATGAAGATTATGGTTATGAGCCTAATTCCACGAAAAACCACGAGGCCGGATTTGATGCATACATTACTGGACTAGTATTTATAGCATTCTCAAACTTTCTAGGTAAGTATTGTTCATATATACAGAATTTCCCGTCTATTCTGGAATTAATAGAAAAATTAGTTACAATGTTATAATGTATTATCAAAGTCAAAAATTGCTATTTTATTTTTTTGTACCATATTTTGATACTGTTTCATCGAAACAATAACTTTCCTAGTTAACGTTATTGCTTTGTAAGAGTTCAATTATTATACTGACAAGATGATCAAGACTATCAACATTTTCAGTATTATTATGTACAGTTTTGAAGATGGAGGCCTTTCAAAAGTTGAAAATTATTTGTAAACTAACCATTTTATAAATAAATTGAACAGTTAGACTTATTGATAATTAGACAGAGGTGGACAGAAAATGGTGAAAAAATCGAAATTGTATATCTGCCTCTGAATAATTATATATCTTGACATTCACTTATTTTTCTAGTAGGGGTAAAATGATAAGAGACTATCTGTCTTGAAAAGATATTTCTTATAAAAGCTAATGAATAGCTATACTAATAAAAACCATGACTTACGATGAATTAATAACAGAGAAAATGTACAGTTCTTTATACTAAAGATTTGCAGGAGATTTCAGTGATAACCAGGTGTAAATATATGACGATAAGAGCCTTGTTGGTGATGAATTACACAATCAAGATATTATAGAGGATGTTTGCGAGCAAATCGATGGTCGTCAATTTCAATTAAGATCAACTTGTGCCGATGAAGTGATTGAAATTATTGATAGAGTGTGCAATAAACCAAGTGCTGGAGTTGACAATATCCCATGTAGACTAGTTAAAGCCTCAGCGCATATTATAGCTGAACCTTTGTCGTTGATTATTAATAAGTCATTTGAAGAAGGGAAGTTTCCAGAAGCGATTAAAACATCTAAACTGGTCCCAATATATAAAAAGAATGAAAAAGATGTAGTAAGCAACTATAGACCTGTAGCTGTACAATCAGTCTATTCCAAAGTTTTTGAAGTTGCTTATCTGGACAGATTGATTCCATATTTGGAGCAACACCGATTGATAAGTGGTAGACAATTCGGATTCCGTAAGAAAAAAAGCACAGCAGATGCAATTTTTGCCTTATTAACTGCAGTGTACGATAAAGTAGATTGTACGGACGAGGTGTACACAATATTCTACGATATGACCAAGGCATTCGATTGTGTTAATCACAGAAGGTTGAAGCTAAAACTTGTCAAGTATGGAATCACAGGAAAACCCTTGGATTGGATAATGACTTACTTGAAAAACCGACAACAACTGGTCACTTTGAGTCACATGGGAAAGGATAATGTTATTCGACATATAAGATCACAAGTGCAACAGGATGTTAACATAGGAGTGCCGCAAGGCTCAAATATGGGTCCAGTTCTTTTCCTGCTTTTTGTGAATGATCTTCCAACTTCAGTACAAGCGGGGGAGATTTGGATGTTTGCAGATGATGTGTGTCACCTCTTAGTAGACAGGAATTCTTCTGAAGCAATTAAGAAAACGCAACAAGGTTTGAATGAGATGAGTATATGGTGCACAGAAAATAAGCTGGTACTAAACCAAAAGAAAACGTGTGTGATGCAGTTCCATAATGTTAAGAAAAGAGACTTTAGTCCACGTTTGCGCATTGGTGATCAACACTTGCAATTGAATGAAAATGCCAAATACTTGGGAGTACACATTGCTGAAAATCTACGTTGGGAAGAACACATTAATAATGTTGCTAAGAGATTAAACGTAGTGTGTTGCCTTGCACGTCGCCTGCAGAAAGTAGTGGACACTGAAGTATTGATGAAAGTTTATTATGGCTGCTTCCACAGTGTTTTAACATATGGCATCATATTCTGGGGAAATTGCACAGAAGCAGAAAGAGTATTCTTACTGCAAAAAAGAATAGTCAGAATTATAAGTGGTGCACACTATATTGAACATTGCAAACCAATATTCAGGAAGTTACAAGTGTTAACATTAACGGATGTGTACATACTGGAGTCAGCGACAACAATCCTGAAATATCCTGATCATTTTGAAAGAAACTCCAGCATTCACCACCACAATACTAGGCAGAGAGGGAACGTCCACATAGATAGACAACGGACAACACTAGCCTTGAATAGTACGAGGAATGAAGCCAGCAGGGTGTTTAACAGGCTCCCCTTAGACATAAGGAGGTATAGTGATCCTGCAATCTTCAGAAAATCTTTGAAGACATATCTGCTGGAAAAGAACTACTATTCCATGAAAGAGTTCTGGGAGGACGTCTGACCTCAAGTTGAATCGGACAAACGACGACCACGGCTGCAAAGCTTCCAGTGGGATCATCACAAGTATGCAAGTATGTAAGTAAGATAAACATTGGCAAAGAAAATTAAAATATTGATAGGCAGGTTATGTAAAGATTAGAAAAAAAAATTATTCCACGTTACTATGTTGTCAGTGCTTGAAAATTCTGGTTTTCTATCCTTCCCTGAAATTTGCTTCTATAGTAACATTTACGTTATAAAGTCAGCACCTGATTAATATGAATTATTATCCATTAATTCCTGAATAACATTAATAATTAAGTGGCTACAATATCTTCCTATTACGTGACTATGAAGTGTATCTCACTATATTAACAGTTGAAACATCAAGGAATATTCTAATCACATAGTATAATTTACAGTAACTGGTGAATCTTTTTGTTTCAGCTAGCAAGAAAATTGGTAGTAATGACATTCCTGTCACACAAAGAGGAATCTTGGCGCCTTTCATTAATAGGTAGGCTACATTTTATGTTACAGTCGTCAATAACAATCGTTATGTCATGCCAGAGGCCCCGAAGTTGATCAGTGAGAATAGGCCCCGAAGTTGATCAGTTGATTATCATGAGAATAGTAGTTTATAAAACAGTTTTATAATGAGGTTCTTTGTGATTGAAATCACAAAAAGAGAGAGAATGAACAGGAAAATGAAAACTTGACGAATTGAAAACTTCATAAACTGAAACCTTGATAAACTCAGAACTTGACAGATTGAAAATTTGACAAAATGATAGATTGATGTACTAAACACTTGAACTGTAAACTTTGTATATTGAATACATTATTTATTGAAAACTTGACAAAGTGAAACCTGCTGTTAGCATCAGAAACCATGTTTTAGTGTATATGCCACCAGCATCGGAAATCGTGTTAGAATGTCGAGTTCACATGATGTTCAAATTATAGTGTAATTTTGATAATGCATTACGAAAAGATCCCTGTTGTGGGATTGACTGTGATGTCTTAATGCTATTAAAACATAGTCCTAGATAAACTAATAAATAGTTCTTCTCAAAAATGAATCATGGTATCATTCGAACAGATCTCTTATTGCAACGATTGGGTTTTTGCGTTTTATAATTGTCAAAAAAGCTATAAGTTTATATCATCATTTACTAGCCGGCAGGCTCGCTTGATCCGAAACAAAATGTCCAGAACCTAGATGAAATTCTGTACTAAATTTGAACATTTTACCTCAATTTTAGTTTTTGAAAAATATGAGAAAAAAACAGAAAAAAGCTGGAGAGCGTTAGGAAAAAGCAGAAAAATCTTGAGCTTCATTCTAAAGTCTTCTCTAGACAAAATTTCTAAACCCTAATATGAACTTCGGTATCAAATTTGAACATTTTATCTCAACTAGTTCTTGAAAAATCAGAGAAAAACGCTCAAACACCGCCGATTTTGGGCGGAACTTAGGCGTCTCAACTTTAGGCGGAACTTAACTTCCAATACAAGTGAGTTAGTGAGTGAAAGCCATTTCGCTTCTACATGTAGATGCAACTGAATAATCATGAAATATTTTTGTACGCTTGCTATCAAAAATCAGTAAATCTTGTCTGATTAATTTGAGATATGCTACTATACAATATATAATGTATTAAAACGTCGATTGTTTTAATAAGGCATTATTATAGTATAGCATTACATATAGCATTGGAATAGTTTCCAAGGCATTTTTACTTATAGTTGAAGTTATTAAATATAAATAATAACAAGTTTATTAGAAAAATAAGGTTAATATCATATTTTTCAAATTTCACATTGTAAAATTTGTCTCATTTTTGTGACAAAATCTGGTAACTTTTGAAATTTGGATGAGTACTTCCGTTATTTTAATCTGTTATTAAATAGGTTCCTTGTATTTTCAGGTTACATTTAATGAAAGTCAACGATTCATACATAAATATCTGTGGAAATGACCGTAAGTAGTCTTATTGATAACATTATTATATTTATTTTACTATTATTCAAAATTCAACTCTATCGTAATATAAAATATTCATAGTAATATTTAGTTTAGTCCAGTCAATATAGACATAAAAAAGGGGGTGTTCTTGCAATTTATATTGTAGTTCTGATTTTTAATATATTATTTGGGTACATTAAGAGAAGTCCAGAACCAATTTCTTCATGCAAAATTTCCTTGTGCTAAATACAGAGTTGCCCAAAAACCTCGTATTTTCGGCTCATTTTTCAGTTTTCAGCTATTTCTGCCAAATCTCGTAATCGGACAGAAAAATTTGCTCTTGCCTTTTTTTTAGATTATAAAATTCTGAGTATGTTGAGTATAGAAATTGGCCATTTTTTGGGTATTGAAATATGGGCTTAAGTACTCAACATAACATTTTCCATTTTCGACCGAATTTGACTTATAATGCATGAATTTGGACCGCCTTGACGAGACGAGTAGAATGAAGTGTAGTACGATGGAATCTGAGTATTGTATCAAAAGTTATAAATGTTTGAAATTTTGATCCTTGAGGTGTCCTTGAGCGCGCCTCTCAACTAGGAAATACTGAAATGAAGTGAATCTAACGGGTGATCCTCTTAGAACATAATCTCATAAACTTATGTCATTGTGCGAAATATCAATGTGAGGACAATGTAGTTGGTGATGATGGTTGAAGCTGAAAATTAGGTGTTTTTCACAATACAAGAAGCATTGTTGTCAGGTGTACCTGGAAATCTTTATAAGATAGAGCGCTCTACCTAATCTCAGATTGTAGAGCACAAAAATACGCCTAGAGGGATTTTGAATTATACATCTATATGGTAACAATCGGAAGATATTGTTAATCAAAAACTAAAATTCATCAAAATTGATTTTTTCTTTAAATTTCACTCATTTTTGAAAAATCATAACTCAGTACTCATTAGAGATAGAGAGTTTCAAATGATCTCATTTTATTCAGAATTTTATAATCTAAAAAAAGGGCAAGAGCAAATGTTTCTGTCCGATTACGAGATTTGGCAGAAATAGCTGAAAATTGAAAAATGAGCCGAAAATACGAGGTTTTTGGGCCACCCTTTACTTAGCACAAGGAAATTTTGCATGAAGAAATTGGTTCTGGACTTCTCTTATGTACCCAAATAATATATTAAAAAATCAGAACTACAATATAAATTGCATGCACCAATTTATATAGTGACTGGACTATTACTGTTCAATTCATTTTTCGCCACACTGCACAGAAAGCAGCTATTTTCCAGTCCCTACGTAGATCTGAAAGACATTGTTTGCAGACGGCTCTCGTCTGACGTCAGAACAGGTTTCTTTCCGGCCTAAGCCGGCTTAGGCCGGAAAGAGTACCCTTTCCAGCCGCTAACATGGAACTAAGAAAGGTGATCAAAAAACAGCTGATCAAAAAACTTTTCATTATTTGTGTTCATTATTCAATAATTAAAACATTTATAATAATATCATCTTATTGTCATTTGAAAGAATAAAATAGTATATTTCGCACCTAGAGCAGAAAATGAGATTTTTCCGGCTCGAAATCGGTTTTCAAATCCGAGGCCGTAGGCCGAGGACTAGAAAAGATTGAGAGCCGGAAAAACATTTTTGCCCGTGGTGCGAACGCTATTTTTCGCCACACACAAAAATAAACAATATATATATATATATTATATATATATATATATATATATATATATATATATATATATATATATATATATATATATGAGAATAATTGTTTACTAAGCACTTCCGAAAGCAGAAGTGGAAGGTGATAGCTCTAGCAAATCTGAGGTAATCTGAATATCAGGAAATTGTCCAAGTATTTTTATTTTTTATTCTGATTTGTCTAAATAACCAAAAGATGATGTTCAATTATGTGGGAGGTTGAGTTTATACTTTTTATTCTTTCAAATGACAATAAGATGATATTATTATAAATGTTTTAATTATTGAATAATGAACACAAATAATGAAAAGTTTTTTGATCACCTTTCTTAGTTCCATGTTAGCGGCTGGAAAGGGTACTCAATTATGGCCGGAAAGAAACCTGTTCTGACTTTAGACGAGAGTCGTCTGCAAACAATGTCTTTCAGATCTACTTAGGGACTGGAAAACATCTGCTTCCTGTGCAATGTGGCGAAAAAGTATAAACTCAACCTCCCACATAATTGAACATCATCTTTTAGGTTATTTAGACAAATCAGAATAAAAAATAAAAATACTTGGACAATTTCCTGATATTCAGATTACCTCAGATTTGCTAGAGCTATCACCTTCCACTTCTGCTTTCGGAAGTGCTTAGTAAACAACTATTCTCATATATGTATTGTTTATTTTTGTGTGTGGCGAAAAATAGCGTTCGCACCACGGGCAAAAATGTTTTTCCGCCTCTCAATCGTCACTTTAAATTCGCCAATACGCCTCGATTATGCTCCAACTTTTCACCAAGTTCCATTCTACTCATTCTCACCTTATTGCCGATTAATTTATTCAGAGTTGTTTTTTTTCTCTGTTTTCAGCGGTATCCTCAAGAAACCACGTTTTCTATGTCACGTTTCCTAGTAGATGGAGGTTTAAACAGATAGCCGACTTATTCCAACCTGTTGGTGAGTTGATTTTTGTATAATTCAATGTAAATTGTTGTTCAATTTATCAAATAACTTAATTAATTTTTGCTCATTTCAAATGAATACAATAAGGTTTTCGGTGCTGTCTCTTGAAAAACGTTTAGCTAAGATAACATGTCATTAATTCAAATTCAAATTTTATTCAATCCAATTTACAATATTTACAAAATAATAAAATATTTACAATTCATTAATACAAAATAAGGTTGATGTGATATGACTCGTGTTAGTACTGTATGATGTCTCGGATGCCTGATTAATCATGTGAAAAATTCAATTCTCCACACTGGTTAATATTGTTACAACAGTTTTTTTGTCATTTGTGAGAAATTAGCTTTTGGTGACAAGATCTTTTTTGAACGCCGCCTCCTCAATATACGATGCATAGCATGAAAAATAAAATTGAATTGAAGGTGGGTCTTGACTCTTATACAATTGAAGACGATCTCTTGTCCAAGAATATTTGTATTATAGCGAAGTATTTGAATAGCCTCATAAAAACTAGAAAAAAGAAATTATAAGTATAGGGTGGTAGTAAATTCTAAATTCATTGATAAAATATTTGAGTAGCCCTAGAAGATTCAGTACATTAGTAATATTTTTGTAGTTTTCTTGATTTCAGTTTATGTTGAGTTTTGTATCATTGACCACCCACATCTTTTCTGGGTATATTTCTATACAACTGTTCTTTTCTAGGTTCAACTCTATATAACTGTTCTTTTCTAGATACAATTCTATATAACTGTTCTTCTCTGGGAACAATTCTATATAACTGTTCTTTTCAAGTTACAATTCTATATAACTGTTCTCTTCTAGATATGATTCTATATAACTGTTCTTCTCTAGTTACAATTCTATATAATTGTTTTTTTCTAGGCACAATTCTAGTCAACTGGATCACCGATGCGTCAGCCTGGGTGACTCTGAATGACGCCGAAATGGCTGACAGCGTACCCACTCTAATAGACACATCTAGCTATAATGACGTCACCATCCAAACGTACGAGCAACGCAAGAGCGTGACCGGCGGTAGTCCCACGTTAGGCACACCGTCAGGTACACCGTCAGGTACACCTTCAGTCACGCCTTCGCAGTTGTTTTCACCGGACACGTCTTCGGCGCTGAAAAAGCGGAAACGCGAAGTGCAGTCGACGGGAAGTGGCGCTAGTGCGGCGCTGGCGGCTGCGGCAAGGAGACGCAGTCGCAGTAGAGAGTGAGTTGCGTTTATTTAGCCTAATTATTGTTTTGAAGGCATAGCGAAGTATTTGAATAGCCTCATAAAAACTAGAAAAAAGAACATATAAGTAAAGGGTAGCGGTAAATTATATACTCATTAATAACATATTTGAGTAGCCCTAGAAGATTCCGTATATTAGTAATATTTTTCTAGTTTTCTTGATTTTATTATTCTTTTTATTATTTTACAAAGGCGACTTTCTAAAAGTATTTTAAGCCTAGGTGATGATGATGGGATGAATGATAATACTGTAAACGGAGGGGGGTTGTTTCTTCTTTTCTATAATATTTGCTAAAGTTTACTGCTATCAAATCATCTACCGGTATTTGAATCCTTGATTGGTTGGGAGCTTTTAGTGGATTCGTTCATTCAAATGCTCAGATTATCATCATTAACTAATTGTCACCTATTTTAGCAACTAGCAACTACGAGCCAGGAACTTCAATGAAAAATACTAATAAAATTAAACTTCAGGTTTATTGAACTCTAAATATATAGAACGAATTAATAAAAGTCAGGTAACATGTCAAATTTTCAAACAGAACAAAGTTATTCAGCAATTGATTCAGGTCAAGAAGACATACTCAATTTTTAATCTATACATTTTGGGAACCTGCTAAGTTGCTGCATTTAAATTTGGGCCTCGGTCATTCTATGAAATTAAATTATGAGCTTAATAAGAAAAACAACAAAAGTTCGGCACTCACCATTTTAACAATATTCAAACTTGGACTCTTCAGAAACACTCACATACGCTTTAATAAAACTCACTATACTTGAACTCACACGCCCAAATAATTTCCTGATTCTACTCCTACTAACTCTATAAAATTTGGTTTCCTATTCAACTAGATAAAAATGACTGATAACTGAAAACATAACAATTTGTCCCTCTGAATGGGAAATGGGCCCATTCAGAGGACCTAGGCTCGCACACCGTTACATGTTTTCCCAGTTACGTCTCAATTCGAACTGTGGCCCTTTCACTGAAAATTATTCCCCTCCACGAGCGTTGAGCATAACTTCCAGTGGAAAAGCCAAAGCTGCAAAGTCAAAAATTGTGTTTAAACATTCCCCTCCAAATTTCTTTGTCCATTGTTGGGAAAATGAAGATTTCACACACAACACTAAAGCTGCTGCAACAGTTGTGGAAAAATGCGTGAAATTATACTTAAAATTGAAGAGAATTTGAATCTCTATAAGCTTATAACATATATCCTTCCCATCGATTTTTAAAAAAGTTATAAGAGCTAAAATAGTAAAATATGGTGACAAACGTGTTTTTTCAAAAATGTCACACCTTTATGGGCCTGTTTCCGAGCTCGGGATTTAGCTAAGTCCTAGACTGTAAACAGCTGGAGTCAGAAAATTAGCTTTCCAAAACGGGGCGTAGTCGCAGCTTTTATAACAGTAGTCGTAGTTTTTATTTTCACATTTCTAAAATTGGAAACGTTTTTCCTTGACAAAATTAGACATTCCTAAAAAATTCAAAATAGCTGAAACTTTACACTATTTTCTCTTTATTCTATTTTGGGTTCAATTTTCTAGTTTTTCGAAATTTAATTCAAACGTGACTATGACAATGACTGCGACTACGCCCCGTTTTTGAAAACCAATTTTCTGACTCCAGCTGTTTAAAGTCTAGGACTTAGCTAAATTCCGAGCTCGGAAACCGGCCCTAAGATTTATTTCAAAACTAGAGACCAAGTTCTCAGATGAATATGGTAGGAAATTGAATCAAAATTTGTCTTCCAAACTTTTCCTCCTATACCGTTTTTGAGCATTCATTGCCTGGACTAATAATATGTCTATCAGAAAGAAATATATATAACTAGTAGGTAACCCGTGCTTCGCACGGGTCTATTTTAAAACTTTGCAAAATGAAAACTTGACGTAATAAAAAATTCGAAATTTGAAAATAGGCCTATAACCATCCTCGGTTAATGAAGAATCTTTATGCAAAATTTCAAATCAATCAGTCCAGTAGTTCAGACGTGATGATGCGTCAAACATAATTTTTCTACATCACGTACGTGTATGAGCCAGCTCTTCCATTATTATAGTAAAGATTATGGATAGATGAATGACTTATCAGTATCTTTGAATGAGAATAACTTTTGAACGGTTTGAGAAATCGGTGTGGTTTTGATGCGACAGAAAATCAGTTATTTTTATTCGAATAGGATCCCCAATCATCTAATGTCCCTTTTATAATAAATGTTCAGCTGCTTTTATACAACAACTGGAAGCATGACAAATTGAAAACTTGACCTAATGAAATCTTGAAGAACTGAAAGTAGGCATATAACCATCCTTGGTTAATTATGAATCTATATGCAAAATTTCAAATTAATCAGTTGAGTATTTCAGACGTGATGATGCGACAAACATAATTCCCTATTCCTTACGTGTATAAGCCAGTTCTTTCCTTTATTATAGTATTGAAAACTGAGGAAGACATAATACTTTAAAACCTCACAGAATCATATTGATTTTTTTCAATACATCAATAAATTTTAGTATCGATTAGATCCTCCTCAATTTGAATCAGGCAGCCTTTTGTTTTCCCAATTCCAAAATAAATACCTAAAATACTTGTTTCACTGCGAATTTGTGTCTGATATTACATTATAACTGAAGAATATAAATTATTACTTATTTTATTGTGATCTATTCATGTTTTTCTTATGAAATTCAATTATAGGTCTACATCATGAAGACTATGTCCATTTCATTTGTACTGGTGGCAAAGTTTTACATTAAAAATAATTATTTGATAAAATCCAAGTTCAATTGTAATGAAAACAAATTCCTTCAAAAAATGATTGATAATAATACGTTTCGAGGGAAAAATTAAGAACAAAAAAATTGGGAAGAATCGGGATTCAAACCGAGGAACTATCGCTAATGCGAGTGTTTTACCGTTACGCTACACGGTCTTTCGAAAATGTTTCTTGTAACAGCATTATAATCCTCATAAAAAAACACTTCTGGGCTACAACAATGTAGCCTATGAAACTTCATGTACGGTAGGGTAGCATAGATGAAATTTGGACATTAATTCTGAAAAATCTAGATGGAAAATTGAAATTTGGGTTTCCAGGTGCACTAGATTGATATTTTTAGAATCTATGTGCAAAATTGGGAGATCTAAATCATTCCCGTTTTTCCGGTTTGCAATCCACAAGTTGACATGTTCTGATGCGAACAAACGAACGCACGAACAAACGAACACACGAACAAACGAACACACGAACAAACACAACCCTACTCTCTCTTATATAGATAGGCCTACATCATTTTTTGCGGTTCATTACTGTATTGTGAATAAGGTGTTAGCAAAATCTTGCGTTTTCTTCAAATTGGTGTTTAACCTTGTATGTCATCCGTAGCTCTTCACTCAAAGCTGCAAGAACATACATTAAAATGCAAATAGCGAAATAGTTTTTCAATTTTTTTTACAATAATTTTTGTTCTGATATTTTTTTATATTATAAGTGTAAACTTATTTTCATTCCAAACTCGATAAATTATGCTTATAGAATTATTATTGAAAAATGTAAAATTCAAGGCATTATGATGATTTTTTCAGAAGCTTTTCCAGAAGAAGTTTTGAAACCATTCCGGAGGAATCAGAGGATGTGGACTCTCCAATAAGTGAGTACTAATTTTTGTGCTCAGTATAGTAAGTTGACTTGATGTATTTTTAAATCTTTCAAATTGAGTAAATATGAGCATTATAGTGTGATAAATAAACTATGAGAGAGGTTCTTCTCAATTATTTTGAAATCTTCTCTTTCAATGTCTATCTCTCTTCTTCAATGTACAGAGAGTCTGAAGCTGTTGAAACTTATCAGTCTATGTATTGGATACATATATTTTAACTAAATTTAGGAACAAAAGAAGTTTTGGACTAGTGCCTGTTTTTTCTGTCCAATATTGTAATGTTTTGACCTAATAAATGAATATATTGACTGATTAGATATCATGTTATCTGAAAGTATTAACTGATTAGGTATAAAATCAAGTTTTATTTGTTACAACCTCTCAATTGTTATGTTTCTGCTCTCTTGTAAGTTTCAACTTATTGCATTGATCAATTCTTACTTCTCCTGAACAAGTGATGTGTCTTGAGTGTTTTGAATGACTGGGTAGAAACTGCAGTTCAGCAACTCGGATAGCTTTGTTGACGAGTGCTTGTCGACTCTGAGTGTTTTATACTATATATTTTATAATTATAATTAATATTATAAAATTTATACTATATTTAAATTAGTTTGAATGAAGAAGGATGAAAGTTCATGCTCTGCTTGTAAGACACTAGTGGATAGTTTTGTTGACAAGACTAAAGTGAGGTTTACGTTATAAAGTCAGTGGAAAAGATAGAACAACAGCGTTGCCGATTCTCTGCTTTGCCATTGCCTTCTATAGAAGATAGCTGATTCCGGTATATCTGATGTAATATTAACTGTTCATTCTTGTTAATAAATTATATTTTATTTGTTAAGAAAATATATTTTTCAATGATATTTTGTTAATTGAGATCAGTTATTTTGGTAACTGATTATATTTCAACATGGTTTAAAACAATCTGGCAACGTTGCGGAGCTAGAAAAGGATAGAGCCATTCTGTCATAGAAAAGGCAGATATATTTAATGACAGACAAGGTTAGCAACACCAATGTTAATCAAGTGCTGACTTGAAAACTTGAATCTCACAATAGACTATCGATTCGATAGTTGTAATGCTTTAAATTGATATCTTCTCTTTGATTTTCGTATTTTATAAGTATTCGTCTTCAAAGCTCAAGTTTCCCTTCACAAGTCAAGTTAATCTATTAATTTTTAAATTAAATACATTCATCTTCTTATAATAATTGCATAAAATGTGATGCACAAATATTCAATGTACTATGAATATCAAACAATGTTCATTCAACTGTGTCTAATTGCAAATTATTTTGCATTTTCAGGAAAAAAGAGGCTGATTGTCGAGTTTGAAGAATTGCCCAAAAAAGATCAAAACGTGGAATTTGATGAGAATAATTCTTGGGACTGAGGATTGATCAACGTTTGAAAGTTTTAGAAGTGTTTCTAAAATTTCAAACTTTTTCTATTATCGGTATACTGGGCAGTGAAATAGTTAGTGTTGTTGTCTTGTTGAAGATCTCATGTGTTCGTCATTGATGTTATTGTAAAAATGATATTTGTTGTCAAAGTAAGTGTTGAACAGTATTTGAAATCATAACATCTCACAATTCTTTTATAAATTTGTAAGGTCTATTTATAGAAGGAACATAAAACTTATTCAAGTTTCTCGAACTTTATGCTTTTTATTTCTTGTGTAAGGTTTCCTTATCACAGAATGTTAATCCCAAATATAAATGGTGAACTCTGGTGATCATTGAAAAAAGTTTTAGCAAACGAGGAAATTGATAATCGAACTGTATTTACATTATTTTTCCTCCACCTACTTTCTAAAGTACTTACTTTACTCCCTGAAAGATAATACTAAAGTGTAACTTTTTTTGCTCTCGGTAGTAAAAAACAGAAAAAACTCCATAGGGAGGAAAAGTGACTCCATTTAAATAACATGGGAAGCATCTCTATTTTAAAAACTTACATTGTAATAGGTAAGAAGGTCTAAGCTCTGATGAGGAAGCATATAGAGTAGTCAGTCATTGAGCCAACTAAATTCAATACCTCAACCAGATTTGATCAACTTTGAAATATATGCTTGTATGCTAAAATTATTACAAACTTCATAAATCACTATACTAAAAAATACATAAATATTTTTTTATATTCCATGCTATTCAAAATACCAGCCAACGAATATTCCTTATTAACTAATCAAATTAGAACGGGAACTTCATCATAGCTGTAGTTGTGGCGGCCATTTTTGTTAAAACTTTTGCCGACAGATAGCGCTGTCGGCGGAGAACTGTGATTATAAGCCAGCTATTTTCGTTTACTTTTTAGATTATGTTGTTTTTTTAACACATTGTTTGATCACGTACGTTTTTAAAAATTATTTTATTTGCAGCTTTTATAAAATTTGCAGGTGGAGGAAAAATGTTGTGTATATCAAGAGTGAAAAATGTTTTTTCTCCCTCAGGAAAATTGTTGCCCTCGGCTTCGCCTCGGGAAAACAGCACTTTTCACTTTAGATTTTTTTACAAATAACTATTGTAGCATTCATGAAGCTTTGATATTATTATTTTTACTTCTATGCATTTATTAAAAATGTCTACTTCTATGCAGTTGGAACGCTTATAGTAGGAAGTTTGGTTGACTAGCCTCTAACATTGAATACGCAGCATAAGCTTTACCTGATGTCACCTTTACACACGATGGTCAGTGCAAATCTTGGATTACAGCATTTAATAGCCTAATCAAATAGTACATCGGACAAAACAATAATTAAGGTAATTGATATTATTGTTTTAATCAGTCAATTTGGGTATTAGTAAGAGTAATCTATGGTTTCCCACCAAAATTTCTGAAGGCATAACTTTTGGCAGCCTGAAAACCAAGAGATTTTGGTACTTTTTTCAGTTTTTTCACGATATCTCCAAAAACTAATCGTTCAATCAATATTTTTGTTCTATTCTTTTTTGAAGAGCATCAAATTCTCTACAATTTTTATTCTACATGTTTTTCTATCTCCAATAGGAAGCGAGTTATAGCTCGTTGAAAATTGTTAATTTTTTTCAACTTTGCGAAAAATCGCTAAATCCATGTTCTTTTCCTTTTCACTTCTTATAAAGTGATATGTGGTATTTTTTATCGTAATTAGAGTATTACTAAGTTGTCAATACAATCACTAATGATAGAGTTGGAACAAAAAAGGTATATTTTGGGGTGATGAATTTATGGGGTGAATTTAATTTATGAGACTCATGATTTGGCGCTAACTTCTTTTGGGTGAAATCAGACCAACTGCTAATTGCTAAAAACGATCATTGTTGGGAATGAAAAGTGCACGTTATACAGTGTTGTAGTGTGAAAATTATAAAGTATTCACTAGAGTAGATTTCATAAAAATAGTCCTGTTGAGAATGAAACAGCAGAGTGCCTCCTCAACACCATACCCACCCCCACCCAAAAACCAAACGACGTTAACAATTCATCAGGTTAAAATATGAAATATGAATGTACTTTTATTTATAATCAGCTGATTTGGCAACGTTGCATCAACTCTCACTGGACTATAAACTCACTCTTAGGTAAATAGTCCCTACTCCAGTAAGAACTATAAAATCTACTCTAGTGGTTACTCCAGTTTTGATGAAGTCATACCTATTAAAATCAAAATCAAAATTGTTTATTGTCATTACAAAACAAATTGTATAACAAGGTCAGGTACATTTACAATTTATAACATTCTTCATTCATCAATACATGAATAAGTATGGCAACGTTTTGTAGCTCTAACAACAATAATAATATTAATAACAAATCAACAATATAAAAACAGGACAACAATAATAATATTCTATATGTCTATAGATGTGTTATCAAGTGTCAAACATTCTACAAACTCATTAACACTATAGACACAAAGCTCACACAACATATCTTTCACGCATTTTTTAAAACTGCTCATATTTAATTCTCTGACTTCCGTTGGCAACAAGTTATAAATGTTCTTACCAAATTCATGAAAACTGTTCAGAGTTAGTTGTAAGTTACATTGACTTCTATGCAACAATGTCTTCTGGCGTGTTCCATAATTGTGAATGTAATTATTTGTCTGCATTTCATGCATGTAACTTTTTACATACAACAGACACTCAAGAATAAAAAGAGATGGACCGTTAGTATTCTTAGCTCTCTGATCAAAGGTTTACAATGAGTTCTACAGTGGACATTAAAAATAGCTCTCACTGCTCTTTTTTGTAAAATCATGAGCTTTTTCATTTCAGACGAGTGTCCCCAAACCACTATGCCATATGACAAATGACTTTGAATGAGTGCATAGTAAATTGACAGCAATACATCAACATTGACAAAAGGTTTAAATTTCCTGATGAGAAATACACCCCTAGCAACTTTTTTACTTATATTTTCAATGTGTATGCCCCATTTCATGTTTGACTCTAACGTCACACCCAAAAACTTCACCTCCCCATTTTCTGAATAATTAGCCAAGGAAAAATTCATCGTTTGGGTTTTGTTGCTGTTCAGACTAAGTGAGTTGGCTGCTGTCCAGTCTTTTATAACAGTATTTACATCATTTATAAAACGTTCAACTGAATTTAAACATTTATTATTTACCTGAATTGCCAAGTCATCAGCATACATGTATGTATTCACTCTATCGTCTCCTATCGCTAATGGTAAGTCATTAACATATATTATAAACAATGTGGGTCCTAATATGGATCCCTGAGGTACCCCTGATTTGAGAGGCAGATATGCTGAAAAGGACCCATTAAAATAAACCGATTGGTACCTCCCTGACAAATATTCTTTAAAAAGTTGTAAAGCAAACTGATCAAAGCCATAGTATTTCAACTTTTATAACAATATATCATGGGATACTGTGTCGAATGCTCTACTCATATCATACCAGCTCCCCATGACCTTTTCTCTTCTATCTAAAGCATCCACACAAGCTTTCACAAAATTGCGAATTGCAGTATTGGTTCCTCTTTTGGATCTGAAACCATATTGTTTATCTGAAAAAAGCTGTTCACCCTCAAAATATTCAACTAATCGAGTATTCAGCAATATTTCAAAAACCTTAGCAATAATTGGTATGATTGTCACTGGTCGATAGTTACTACAATCAGATTTAGTACCTGTCTTATACAGTGGAATAACTTTTGACAATTTCAAGCACACAGGAATTACACCCTCTTTAACACATTGATTGAATAAATATGACAATACCTCCACTATATAAGGTGCAGCAAGTTTTAAAAGAGCAGAATTCAAACAATACACATCCAAACTCATACTATTACTGAGAGAAAAAATGGCGTTATAGACCTCTTCAACACTGAAATGGCCAACTGAGAAAACAGAGTTGATATTATTCTGTCTAGCATGAACAAATTTATTCAAATAATATGGCATATCATGTTTTGATTGTTGGATATTTTGTTTTGTTGACTCTACATTATCAAGGAAGCATTTATCACTTGTGAGATCAGTTACCTGTGGTACCGATGTTCTATCGTTAACATTCAAATTCTCTTTTATAACTAACCAAATAGCATGTGATTTATTTTTAGTCTGCAATACTTTATTACAATAATACTCACGCTTAGCATGAAATACCATGTATTTATACCTGGATCTCAATATCTTATACAATTCACAATGGTAAGCCAAACCCGTGTACTTGTGAAGACTATACATATTCAAACATTCCTCTTTGAGAGCTGATAAATTATCAGTGTACCATCTAGACTTTGGGGTTTTCTTCAATTTGGAGGACTTGGCCGTTTTTAGAGGAAAAACTGTATCAACTATACTTAGGAATTTGTTCAAAAAGTACTCAAATTTCTCACTAATATTGCCTGTTGCATATACATCCAACCAATTAACTTTTCTCAGTAGAAGAGTGAAATACTTTTTATTACAACTATTATTAATCGGACGAATGATTCGAGAAACATTATCACTCTGCTTCAAGTCATTTCCACCAGACAACGTGAATAAGCCAAGCAATGAGTGATGATCTGATACTAAGGTCGGTATAACAGACACAGACTTAATTCTATCTTTATGTATGGAAGTAGCCATATTGTCTATACATGTTCCTCTGTCAATACATATCCTGCTTGGTCTTGTCACATCAAACACAGTTAAATTAAGATTGAAGCTACCGTATTTAATAAGTTGACAAAAATAGATCTATGTACATCATTCACCAGTAAATCAACATTAAAATCTCCATTGAGAATAATGGATGCATTTGACTTATTTTTCTGTGATACTACACTCAAAACAACGTGAAGCGTCTCAATGAAATAATCAAAATTACACCTATCTGGTACTCTATACACCTCAAGACAAATCACATTCCATTTCGAAACAAGAACCCCAGAAACTTCACAAATACTGGCTATTGACATTTCCTTCAAGTAAGTGAGCTCACAGTATTCTAGATCATCTCTTACATAAATAGCCGTACCACCCCTCCGTTCTATAGGTCTACTGTATGCACTAGCCAATCTATAGCCAGTCAAACCAACCTCAATTATCTCACAAGCTTTCAACCAGTGTTCACAAATACCCAAAATGCTGACATTATGCTCTCTAATCAAATCACCCAACTCAACAGTTTTGTTCATGACACCCTGCACATTCCAATGGAACATTGCAAAATCAGACTGCAAAACCTGTGATTCCGGGTCTGCCTGTTCCGCATCACCAACAATGTTTTGGGACTCAGAGCACGACAATCCTACAGAACTCGATCCACTCCTAAAAAAGAGTTAGTGTAATAGTTGAGGGGGATTGAGTCAGATGTTTTTTCTTGTTGAGCTAGCTCACACACCACGTCCATGATCCTGTCACTCACGTATCTTTTCCCCAAAAAATTCAAATGGAAGCCCTGCGATGTGTGGAATCTCCTACCCAAGTTGCTGATATCCACGAAAGTGACATTTCTAAAATGTTTACACAAGTTCAAGTTCTCCTTGTTTGCCCTCCGAATTTCCTTGTTGACTACAGACCATCGTGGAAGATCATGCCTGTGAGGCACAGAAAACACAATCACTTTGCCAGACCTCCGGTTTTGCAGATCACGCAGTTTATTTCTCAGAGCAGAATGCAGCTCTTCTCTCTCATTGCAGGCTATGTCATTTGAGCCAGCCAAGTTGACATTGACATCATTGTCGTTCAGTTATTATTGCTGCCTCCGTGGACGACGTGTTAACGACGTTAACAATTCATCAGGTTAAAATATGAATGTACTTTTATTTATAATCAGCTGATTTGGCAACGTTGCATCAACTCTCACAGGACTATAAACTCACTTTTAGGTATATCGTCTATCTCCAATAGGAAATGAGTTATATCTCGTCGAAAATTGATAATTTTTCCTACGTTGAGAAAATTGCTAAATTCACGTTTCATTTTTCATTTTTACTTCTTTTCAAGTCGTCTATGGTATTAATTTATCGTGGTAATGGTGTTATCATGTTGCTCATAAGGTCAGTGACAATCTTACTGGCTCTTAATGCATGAAAATGAGACAGTTTTTTATTGTAAAGGAGCCAAGTCAGTTGTCATTTGGGGTTCCCAGAGGAAGATGGCAGAAGATATTTGATATTTGATATTTTATTTTACATCTTACGTTGCCAGGTCTGGTAAGACCTATGGCAAACACTAGTTGATAAGAAACAAACAAAAGAAGAGGGATGATGAGTGTGGTTAAAGATC
Source organism: Nilaparvata lugens (assembly GCF_014356525.2). Classification (NCBI taxonomy): domain Eukaryota; kingdom Metazoa; phylum Arthropoda; class Insecta; order Hemiptera; family Delphacidae; genus Nilaparvata; species Nilaparvata lugens. The sequence continues at coordinate 21,792,290 of NC_052511.1, read as the reverse complement.
AGATTGGATTAATTCATTCAAATAGATAACATAGTATTTTTGCTTGGATCCTAGATTTCAATAATAAGTGAAATAAAAGTTATTTTACTATAAATTACACAGAAGTTATATAAATTTCTAGAATTCAATGAAATGGTGATGAAATGCTTACTAAATCTACAATAATAATTTTTATGCTATTTAACCTCAATTCTACAAGTACAACCACAGCCACATACTCTTCATTTAAAACATAAGTGGTTGTGACACAACATCTGCCTTTTCCGGCCGAGGAAAATTGAAGTTATGCTCTACACTCAAAACCCACCCACAACTGGAGGACACAGAAAGCATTTTCAACAAACCTAATGGAACCCAACAGGAGGTGGTGGATGCAGGAGAAACTTTTCTAAAGATTCTGTACAGTGATGCAAGACTTAACCCTCAACCAGCTCTCTGCCAAGTCTGCTTCTTGGAGTAAACATAGCCACCCAAGACTTCCACCAACTGAGGATGCTTTACGTCATCACTTCTGCAACTGCTACCACCTAATCCAATTTTGACAGCAACACTGTATAACGTGCACTTTTTATTTCCAGAAATGACCATTTTCAGCAATTAGCAGTTGGTCTGAATTCACCCAAAAGAAGTTAGCGCCAAATCATGAGTCTCATAAATTAAATTCACCCCAAAATATACATTTTTTGTTCCAACTCTATCATTAGTGATTGTATTGACAACTTAGTAATACTCTAATTACGATCAAAAAATACCACATATCACTTTATAAGAAGTGAAAAGGAAAAAAAACATGGATTTAGCGATTTTTCGCAAAGTTGAAAAAAATTAACAATTTTCAACGAGCTATAACTCGCTTCCTATTGGAGATAGAAAAACATTTAGAAAATAAAAATTGTAGAGAATTTAATGCTCTTCAAAAAAGAATAGAACAAAAATATTGATTGAACGATTGGTTTTGGAGATATCGTGAAAAAAGTACCAAAATCTCTTGGTTTTCAGGCTGCCAAAAGTTATGCCTCCAGAAATTTTGGTGGGAAACCATAGATTACTCTCACTAACACCCAAATGGACCGATTAAAACAATAAAATCAATTATCTTAATTTTTGTTTGGTCGGGCCACATTATAATGACTATTTGACTGGGCTATAATGGAGTATAGTGCTGCCACATTTCACAAAAACTAAAGAGCCTGTGAGCTTATTGTGTGAGAGAAAGAGCAAAAAATAGAGCATGGGCCTTTTTGATAAAATCAAGCATAGAACGGCAACACAGTGCTCTTATTATTAAATTGAATTAATATTGGTCATGAAGCCCCGTGCTGCAAACTTGGGTTTGCACGGATTTTAGCTGACTAGCCTATCAACCAGCCGAATGTCAACAAGGAATTGGAGTGGATGCAAATTCATAATCTACGATTTCATGTTGTGTACGTCAACTTTAACTTAATTTCATGAATATTTTTTGATCATACGATAATACGTTTGCTTATTCTTGCTCCTGGAAAACTAAAGCATCAAATGCCAGTCAAAAATGGAATCGAATCCGAGATCGTAGAAGCTTTAGCTGCTCAGTGTTGAAAGCTTCAATCAACTGCAATACGGTGGCTTGCCATTCCCATTCATTTTATGAACTTGTTATGTATTTTTCTCCAATAGCTTTCTGATCTTTCAATTCTGATAGTGAATACTATTTGTTATTTAAAAACTGATCTAATTCTTCTGTTAAAATTATGCTTTTACAGGTTTCTTTGCTGCTGTTGAAAACTTATAATTGCTTCTTAAATCTCATAAGGTGGTCCAATTTTGAAATAATTTGATCTATGCAAACTTTGCAGAAAAATCAGCTTGCTGGTAATATATGATTTTTTCAATGTACCCCTATTTTGTTTATACTGCTAATGAAATATTCTAACAGTATGTCTTTTAGTCAGTTTAATAAAAATAATCTATTTCTATATCTATATTTCAATATATCTCACCAAAAATAGAGAACATTTTCATAGAGAAACAATAGCATAAGTAGATATCCCATGGTATAGGGCGTTTATGTCGCAACTTTTACTGTTATCTCAAGCCGATTACTGTCGATTATTGTCAATTTTTACTGTTTTGTTGGAGTGATAGTGTATGAACGGCACAATTTTAGAGACTACCAGCGTCACACAGCTGCATAGGAAAGAACTACGTGAACTATCGGCTTGAGATAACAGTAAAAGTTGCGACATAAACGCCCTATACCATGGGATATCTACTTATGCTATCGTTTATGACATTATTCAGAATGTGAACAAACTGATAGTAATATTGTCAAATTTTAACAATGAGAAAATCATTCAGGTCTATCAGTATACTGTTAAAGCTTTGGCCAGGAGGGAAGCTAAAATATTAGAGTCAAATAGGTCTGCGTGATTCTGAATCCTCCCAATCAATGTAGGCTAAAGTCTACACTATGCAGTTAGGTTCATATATGATGCAAGAAGGGACGACCATATCACACCTTTCTATAGGAGACTGCAATGGCTGAAACTGAAGGACCGGAGTCAGTACTTCATATTATGTCTTGCATATCACCTAGTTGTCGAGGGTAAGGGTCCGCAGTATCTGAAAGAGAGATTCACCCCTCTTGCGCACATCCACCACAGAAACACACGGCAGCACCAGTATTTCCTACAAATTCCACTCCACCGCACAGTTATGTACAACTCCTCTTTTACTGTAGTAGCGTCCCGACTGTGGAACAATCTATCATCTGAGTTGATTTTCTCACCAAGCTTCTATTTGTTTAAATCGAGGCTTCTGTCATCATTAATAAATGATACCTAGCATAAGTTCATTATGATTGGCAGGGTTTGGTGCATTCATGCTCTCATTTCATTGCTCCTATCTCATGTACAGTTTCATAATAACTTCTCTCCTTTTTTATTAAAAGTCTGATCACAATGTTTTGTAATAGGACCACCTTTATAGTTTATACCTTACCTATTCCATCTACCCTCTATTGTATTGTATTACGAAGTTTAGCATTTCATGGTATACTTTCATGATAAGTTTCATTCCACATGGATGCAAATAACATCTTTTCTTTCCTCCAGTATTGCTAATGTGATCTAGTATAATGTTGATGGCTTAATATATACTATATTATTTTCTTTGATACTGTATTTGTAATTGATTATACTGATGCAGAACTGTTAAATAATAGTTTATCCATTAAGTTTGATTTAATTTTATTGTCAATTTTTGTAAATGTTACCATAGGCAAGAGCCTTGTAACAATTGTCAATAAATATCTATCTATCTATCTAAAGTCCTTAATGTGGGTTGTAAGGTGGTAAATTGCAAATCCTTTACAGATGATACGATGTTCTTGATATTTATAAGAGCAGTCGCTAAATTCCCTCTTTTGCGAATAAATTCACAAAAAATTAAGGCCGTCCGGCTCGCAAAATTACTGGGTTCAAACCTCAGCTCTAGCTCAGTGGTAGATACATGTATTTTCCAAATACAATTAATCACCATAAGGTTCAGTGACCGGTGATTAATAATTCTTACCGCTGCTTCTATGAAGTTCTTGAAGAATACCAGTGAGGAAATTAAAAGAATATTTGATGACTGATTATCAGTAACCATGTACCCACTAGAGAATAATAAAGACCAACTATAGTTTTTTCTCTAGTTGATTCTTAAAACGCTCGTCATGAATACAGGTATTCACCAATTTATCCTTCCAAAATTCCTTAGAACTTACAACGCCAGTTCTTCAAGCTCTCTGGATCCTTATATGATATAACTGGAACCTTATTAATATAATTTTCAATATACTTGTTCTGGCAGACTAATATGACTATCATCAAAGGATGATAAGTATGGAGTGCTCTTAATAAGATCAATGCTAATTGATTCAATAATTTTATGTGCTGCTGAATATTTATTGGTACCAAAACAGCTCAAACTGTATATCACGAGATGAATTAGGATAAAATAAATTTCTATGATTTGTATGCTGACATAAAACACAAAATATATTCCCATAAAACAGTGTATATAAAATATTCGATATCTATAAATTTTCAATATATATATAAAATTTTCTTATATCTATAATTTTCTTTAAATAAATTCTTTTCTAAAATCTGAATAATTATCACAGGATTTAATAGCTTTCACAATAGTGAGTTTCAAATTCATAAACACATTATATTCAATACTGATGCTTAGACTTCCAGTCAATTCAAAATTCTACAAATAAAAACCTGTTTGGTCTATAGATTTGATATGATATACTTTGTTCAATTTGCAAAAATAATAATTAACCAATTAATATTCAAACATGAGATCTCAGGGATTTATATGAGTTCGGGCCGTGCATGGAAGTAAGCTTCCTACATATATCAAATAAATTTATAAAATGTTCTTATGAACTATGTGATATCACTCAACACGTTGTGACTTTTCCTTTAATTTAAGTTAATTTGAATAGCACTTTTAATTAATCTCCCCACTATACGTAGAAAACCTAAAACGAGCTCGTTTGACTTATCACTCACATTCATGAAGTTCTTGACGGTCTCGTGGATTGAATGAATTATTTCCAATAATTAATTAGGCAGGTCTCTTTCCTCTCTGCTGGGCTAACGCGTGGTCCAGATTTCTTATAGATTTCTCTCCGAATTAAAGATATATATATAGGGAATGATTACAATTACGAACTCTTTAACAACACTGAGTTCACAGATAATTTAACATTTAATACAAATATTTCACATTTAAAAGGGGTTGGCTTGGTAATTTTTAAAATTTAAAGGAAGAAAGAACCCTAAACTCCATGTGCATCCTCTCAGGTCAAGATCTTAAGCCAGGAGAAAGAGGTTTTCAGAAAAATTTATCTCTTTCTAGAACAATTTTGTAAGCTTCTCTCTGATTGGTCTTCAATTTAATAAACTCAATACAATTGGTCGCCTCAGAATCAGGCTTCTTCAACTTTATATATAAAAAATTTAAATAAAAAGTTTTTATACAAATATATGGAGTGTTTATCTTAAATTAATTCCATAAATAAATCGTAACATACGATTTTAATAGATAATACATTTAGTTTTTATATACTCTGGATTTTCGTGCTTTTTAGATTATAATAAATACATATTTATACAGAAATAATAGTTGTCCGTATTTCTATACATCAACCTTCCTTAGTATATATAATACATCCTTTGTGAGTAAATTTTTATAATTCAACCTATTATACTGGTTGATCGAATGATCAGCTGATTCGCTCAGTATTGATTCAAATAATTATCGATTTATTCTAGATCGACTGATTCATTTAAAGTTGTAAACAAACAATTCTAACTTCAATGTACATGCAAACTTTTAATTTTTATAATCCGCCAACAATAAGTAAGCCGCTTTATAATTTTTAATTTTGCCAATGGATTCTCATAGTTGTTGAGTCACAATTATACATGTTTTCTTATCATTTTTGATAATACTATTACTCTTTATCGCTAACAATATTCGATTTAAGTTGATTGATCCTTTGACTAGGTCTACCTTCTTTTCCATTTTATAATTCTATTAAAATTCACTGGTTCATTTCAAAATATTTGATGGTACTAAAATACCACGTGACAGGGTATGTGAAATTAGTGTTTGTCCTTAAGGTGAAGTTAATGTATATTGTTAATTTCCTGTGAATGATTCAATTTATTGCCAAAGATTGTATAATAACCGTAAGTTACTGATACTGTAATGTAGTGAGTGTGATAATTGTAATATATAATATTGTGTACCAACTCAACTCATTTGTATAGCTGTGCTGTTAACAAATAAAATGATTCAAAATTATTATTATATAACCACACTATGGCTATTGGAACTTTTTTCTGCCGCCGCCATGAAGATTTTAAATATTTGAATAAAGCTTATAAGGGATCGCTCGGGAGATTAAGGATTTGTACCACGTGATCGAGCTAGCCAAACAACAGCGTGACAGTCCAGGCACGGCCCTAGGGACTTTGCCGCCCTGGGCGAGATCGGCAACTGCCGCCCCCCCCCCCCGCAAGTATCCCGTCTTTGATTGTTAATCCCGGGTTCCACCCCTCCTTGAGCGATCGCCTAACGCCGGTTACACATTGGGCGGTTTCTGCCGGGGCGGTAATTTCGCCGTCGCCGCCGTTCGAGCAGTAGTCTATGGACTTGAATGGAAGCTTACATACTGGGCGGCAGAAACGCCGCACGGCTATATTGCCGTTGGCGGCAGCTGTGCAGCCGTCCACTGCCACTGCGGCTGGCGGTGTTTTGCTGCTTTTAAAAGTATGTATTATGACTTGCCTAATGCTATAATTGTAGCCTGATGGTTAATAAAACAAATCTTGAAATCTTGAAATCTTGCTCTTGTCTACGCAGTGGCGTACGTGACCAAATGGGTGTTAACACATTTGGCGGATGTCTACCGTCGCCGCTGATCAGTCGTCTTTCCCAGTTGCTCCAAGTCAGAGGTCTTTGAAAATCAGCCTTTTATTGATTTGTGTCTTGTTGTAAAGTTTGTAAGTTGTTTATAACATTTATTTATTGTTTTAGGCTAAGTGTTTGTGGTTGACGAGTGTGAGAAAATGAGTAAGTTAATAGACAATGAGTTGTTAATATCATTTGTAGAACAGAGGCCAGTTTTGTGGGACAAAACCCTCAACATATTTAAGGATCGAGATGCAACAAGGAATGCGTGAAAGGAAGTGTGTATGGTGATTAGGGGGGATTTTGAAAGTCTGGATGACAAGAAAAAAACTGTAATATGTTGTATATCGCTGTCGATTTGATAAAAACGTTCATTTCAATGAATCCAAGCAGGGCGATTTCTCTGCTGTCTTCTTTTCCTTCGACGGCACAACAAAAGTGGTGAAAGTTGTTGCCTTTCCATTTTAAGTTAAACAATCAATAATAAATACTTTTGAAAAATGTGCAAAATACAATTAACTGAACACTCATGAAACAGTGAAGTCACAACACATTTGCGATGAAGAACTACAACAATTATTTTGGCTACTGATCATACGTGGCGGTAATTTTGCCGCTCGATGTTTGGCGGTATTTTTTCCGCTAAATGTGTAAGCTTGACTTTTTTTCGAGGCTGCGACGGCAGTTTCGCAGCCGCGGCAGAAACCGCCCAGTGTGTAACCAGCGTTACTATTGTGTCTCCGCTGTGATGCGACACCACAGAGTCTAAGTAAACTCTAAAAAAATGTTTTAACACTAGTTATTGACATTTAAACAATATTTGACAATTATAAATATTGGGGAACAGTAAAGTCCAGTCAATATAGACATAAAAATGGGGGTTTGCTTGCAATTTATATCGTAGTTCTGATTTTTTAATATTTTATTTGGATACATGAAAGAGGTTCAGAACCAAATTCTTCATGTAAAATTCCCTTGTGCTAATACAGAGTGGCCCAAAAAGTTCGTATTTTAAGTTCATTTTCAGTTTTCAGCTATTTCCGGCAAAATCAGTGATCGGACAGAAAATTTGCTCTTGCCTTTTTTAAGATCATAAAATTCTGAATGAAATGAGATCATTCGGAACTCTCTATCTCCAATGAGTACTGAGCTATGATTTTTCAAATATGAGTGATATTTTAAGGAAAAAAATCATTTTGATCATATTTAGTATTGATCAACAATATATCCCGATTACAATCTAGATGTAAATTCAAATCCCTCTGGGCATTTTTAGCTTCAACCATCATCACCATCTATATTGTCCTCACAGTGATATTTCGCACAATGATATAAGCTCATGAGATCATGTTCTATGAGAATCAACCGTTAGTTGCACTTCATTTCAGTATTTCCTAGTGGAGAGGCGCGCGAGGACACGATCAAGGATCGCTTAAGGATCAAGCTATCAAAATGAAAAAGTTTTCCTTTTTCAATCATTACTTTCTGAGACATGAGCGCCTAAAGTTTAAAATTTTGGGACAGAACATTTCAAATTCGGTACAGAGATGAATCCATAAAATTCAAAGGATAATTCTTCATGGTATTTTTGATTTATAAAACAAAATTTTCTGAAAATATCATTTTTGAGAAAGTTTTTCAATTTACTAATAATGACCAAAAATAGTGTTAAGTTGAGTTTTTTTTGTAAATTGAATAACTTTTTCAAAAATTGATATTTTCAGAAAATGTTTAAAAATTTTCTTGTTTTATTAATCAAACAATACCATGAAGATTTATCTCTTACCGAATTTGAAATGTTCTGTCCCAAAAATTAAACTTTAGGCGATCATATCTCAAAAAGTAATGATTGGAAGAGATGTTTTCCTAAGAAAACTTCTTCATTTTGATATGTACCGGTACAAATCGAAAAACTTTGAAAAATATCACCAGTACAAGAAAGTTTATTTTAGCTTTTGCACAGCCTTAAGACGTACACTGCAACATAGTATTAGGCCTACTTAACTTGCTAAGTAATTAGAACTACAATTTCTACAATTCTATTATCAATTTTTATAATAATATGCTAGTGTTGTATCCATGTTATGATTATTGCAAATGGTGCATCTATTTGTTTTGTCAATTAGTCTATTCGATGCTTCATAGCTCGTTAAAAATTATTGTTAATTTCCTGTGAATGATTCAATTTATTGCCAACGATTGTATAATAACCGTAAGTTACTGATACTGTAATGTAGTGAGTGTGATAATTGTAATAATATTGTGTACCAACTCAACTCATTTGTATAGCTGTGCTGTTAACAAATAAAATTATTCAAAATTATTATTATATAACCACACTATGGCTATTGGAACTTTTTTTTTCTGCCGCCGCCATGAAGATTTCAAATATTTGAATAAAGCTTATAAGGGATCGCTCGGGAGATTAAGGATTTGTACCACGTGATCGAGCTAGCCAAACAACAGCGTGACAGTCAATGGCCATACTGTGGTTATTTAGTTACTGTAGTGTGGATTAATTTAATACATTATTTCTTGATGCTTGTTCGGAGTCGGTTATTTAGCCTCTAGAATCAATATAGGTGCCACACAGTTTTCACAGAATGCTGCCAAAAAATTTAATAAAATTTTTAATCATAATGTAATGGATATTAACATACAATAATATAAAATTGAACAAATATGTAATTGAAGAAAATGAAAACACAAATTGAAATTCTCAACCACTTTTATCTTTTATACTTTTTACTGGAAAAGTACAACAACATTAAACACAACACAACTGTAAGGTTAAAATATGTAATTGTAAACAAGAAATAACTTGGTATTGTAGTCTACAAGTAAATTAAAATATAGTGTCAAAATAGGGATTCTCACTGTCTTCTGTTGAAAACGAAAAAACAAATCAAAATTTTAAACAATCTAAATCTAAAAATAACATATCGTGCAATAATATGAGAATTAAAAATTCTGTCATTCAGAAAATCGCTAATTTTCAAGTAAATATAAAATAACAGTCTAGAATCATAATAATTTTATAAAGTTTATATTTGAAACTCATGCATCAATTATAACAACAAACATAGGCCTAACTTCAAATACAAAATATTTCACTTCGAAATATATAAAAGTAACTTAGGAAAAAATAAGGTAGACTATGGTAATATTTATTTTGTAGGAACTTGTTTCTCTTGCCGACTCCATGAGTTGAGATCTGGTTGATTATTATTGCAAACATTTGGGATTTCTAAGGGCATTGCTATTCGAATCAATTGGCATATGCCGCTAGAAACCCCAGGCTGTGCAATGCTGCTTTTCACGCAATTCTCGTTTCTCAAATTCCAAGCGACGAAAAGTTGAATAGTAGTTTAGTGTTGAGGATCTCCTATTGTAGAATGGATATAAGATTATTGCTCTAGAACTAGATGGACTAATCTTTAAAAGAGAACTTACTGAAATAAATCAGTTATAGAATCTGTTAGTGTTCCTGATAAGAATAGGTATCCTATAACCGGTAATAGCTTGAATCTTGCAAAATATAAGAATAGATGTACCGACAATAGCTCAATTAAATCTTACAAAATGCAAAACTTGTTAAAATTGAAAAATCAACTCATAACATATTTTAAGCTTAATTCAGTTTATTGACATTTTAAGCTTTATTGACATTTGTATGCTGTTCCATAATTTTATTTAGGCTGCATGAATTTAATGTCTATATTTAGTCAAACGTTATACATAGAAAAACATACAATATTGAAACATTTGACATACCAACTTATTCACTTTTATTCACTAACTTACAATATTGAAAAACATCACTGTTCGGTAGGTAATTATATTAGAGAGAGATAGAGACTAGCAGGTAACCCATGCTCCGCATGGGCCTAATTGAAAACTTGACAAACTGAAAACCTGACCTGCTAAAATCTTAAAGAATTTAAAATAGGTCTACAGTGAGGTCCACGTTATAATGGCAGTGTTTGATTAGCAATGGTATTATTGCTATCCTTGTCTATCATTCAACAAAGCGGATAGCGCTATCTCTTTCTCGCTTTGCTCTGTTGCCAAATCGTATTTTAGCAATGTAATTGATTAACATAATATTTCATTAATTAATCTTAATTATGAAAATTCATTATGAAATTATTGATGAACGAACTATTTTTACAGCTTGTGTAGAACTATATGAAGCTGATTTAATTTAAATCTCATTACTCCGCTCACCGAACAACCACAACAAACACTTCTCCGAAGCTACATGAACCTAAACAACAATTCTAACTAGCGCGCTTGGTTTCTTTACACTTCTTCTCCTTCTTCTATGGATTTCCTCCGTTTAACTCACAGTAATTTCGATCAAATATGCAGATGCAAACCCGTTCTCTTTGTACGGTAGCTGGGCCGGCCTCGTGTAGATTACACTAGTGTAAAAATTACACTCGTGTAAACAAGTCTAAGTACATACTTTCGAATAAGTACGTTAACGTTTACAGTGAATTTTACTTTGAACTGTCAGCGTTACTTGATGGGAAGTATTGGTGTTTTTTTTAGGGTATGCTGACAATTTAAAGTGGATCTCAGTGTAGTTTTTCAGCATTAGGTGACCGCGCTAAGGTGTTGAGCTGAGCGCAGGGCAGGGCAGCCTTTCAACAATTACCATCCACACTATATCTGATTGCTAGTTTGTTTTTTAGGAATTCACGTTTTGAACGCATCTAAACCTACATTACCCTTCTTCCTAGACCTACAGTAAAGCTTTTTCTTGTTATTGTTGTTCCTCCTGTGTTCTTCTACTGATTTTCCTTCGTATACTCGTAGTGTCTCTTTTTTGCTTTGGATGTATCAAATCTAGTCAACGATTTTTCTTTCACACTTTACTATCTTCATAACTTTTCCTTTAGTTTTACAATAACTGTAGCCTACTTGTTGTTTTTCCTACTCTTGTAAATTACATTTCTCTTCTCCCTCTTTCTGTATCCGTTCTTCTCTCCCTTTTCTTCCCATGTTTTTCACTCTTATTCCTACTTAATTCTATGCTCAACTTCTTTTTAAGTAAAAGTTTGTTCACTTCTTTAGCTTCAACTCTACTTCTTCTTTGATTGAAGTTTCCTCTACTTCCCTAAAATGATTACCTTTTTATTTATTATCTTCTTCTTTTCCTTCTACCATTTTTCATTTTTCACCGTTATGTTTTCTTGTTCCTTTCTTTGTAGCTCCATTATTGATCTGTACCTTCTCCCGTCTCTTTCTCATCCCCTTGATTTCTTCCAGTTGTACCAATTTTTTCTCATTCCATCTTCTTCTTTTTCTTCTTCTTCTTCTTCTTTGTCTTCTTCTTATCCTCCTCCCATGGATTTAGGTCTCAAGAACTCACTTCTTCTCCACCCATTCTCTTGTTGTTATCTTATTTTTTAAATTACCATCTCATATCCAATTTCATTATTTCTCTCCTCTATATTCTCATTTTTCCCTTAACTTACACCTTCTTTATCCCTCTTTTTCTCAATCGGATTGATCCTATCCTTGCCAGCTACCAATTCCATTATTTGTTTGTTCCTCAACCATTTCCTCTCTTTTCCCCATTTTTCTTGAATTTTATTTTCTTCTCATATATATTTTCCTTGAACTATTATTAATTCAATTTCTTCTTCCATTTCTTTATTACTCAACCTTTCTTTTTCTTCTTCTTGTACTTCTTTTTTTCTTATTCTTCTTTTCCTTCATCTTCTTCTTCTTATTCTTCTTCTTATTCTTCTTTCCCTCCTTCTTCCATCTTCTACTGTTTACTTCTTTTTTCTCACCTCTTTCTAGCTCTATCACTTGCAGAAATTGCATAGCTTCAACCGCAGTCAGCTCCCTCTTCTGCTTGTTAGTTTAGTGGGGAATTCAAAAACGTCTGCCCGTTTTAAAATTACAGGCCGCTGCATACTGCATATATATTGCAGCTGTGCTGTGTGTACGGTGCCATTTAACTGCCCGTTTCACGTTCCCAACTTAATTCGATGCACTCACGCATGCTTCTAATTCTAATGCTGAGGTGTTGAAATAGGCTCTTCGATTAAACTTTTTTCCAAGTAAAGATTGGGTAGTTCGTTAAATGGTTGAATAGTTGAGAGAAGTTAAATAGTTGTTTGAAAACTGTTGACAAAATCTAAATAATTAATTAAAAATGTATAAAATATAAAAATAAATTATTTTTCTTTGAACCCTGGATTCCGAAGCATAATTATTTCACAGTCCCGTGGTTCCTAAGCTTTCATCATTTTGACAACGCAATAATAGGCAACGCATCTGTTTCTCTTTATATTTTGAGTTTTACATTAAGTAGTTCTATCAGTCTAGATTCATTACATTAGTTCGATTCCTTTCGTAATTTGAAGATAAGAATAGGAAAATCTTGATTTGGTGATTGAAATGAATCACCAAGTTTGATCATGAATAAAAATCATGATAAGTTTTGAACAAACACTGAAATTTAACACGATAAGAAACACAAATGAAATACAAACTATTGGAATAGATATTCTTTAAAGAAACTTCACCTCTGTTTACTACAATATACAAATCAACAAAAAAAAAATGGAATATGATTATAAATCATAATTAGGTGAATCAGAGATACGTTCTCATTTAGTATTACAGCTCATATATCTGCGCTATGAAAGTAAATATAATAGGCCTAGTGACATGAAAATGAATATCTAAAATTGAGCTTACTCGTGTCCAAAGCGTTTTAATGAACGTGATAAACACATAAAACTTGTGTAGCCTATAGTCCAAACACGTGATAATTAAGAAAACCTCACCTTCAGGATTTTATAGCAGGGAGAAACAGTGACATTTTATGGTAACGACGTAATTCCTATAAGCATTAGGCCTACTGCATTTACCATGCGATTTTTGGTTTAGATACTTCCGTATGAATTATGCAGCTGCCAAAGTGACACTGGTCTGGTCTCTACTCTCTAGAGCCTATAGCTATTGTAGGAAGATATTTTAGAGAAACGGCAATATGCAGTGAGGATAGAATGTAACATAGAATGTTACATAGAATGTGACATAGAATGTGACATAGAATGTAGCATAGAATGTAACATGGAATGTAGCATTCTATTCTCTCTGGCAATACTGTATGTCACGTAGTTTCGCGGAATCCCCGAGTTTTTGCTGACAGAGCGAGTTTTGAATGATAAATAGAATGAAAGTTTTCATGAGAGAATGTTACATTCTATTTGATAAATAGAATGAAAGTTTTCATAAATATAAAGTTTTCATGACAGAATGTTACATTCTCTGGCAATATGTCTCGTAGTTTTGCGGAATCCGAGTTTTTGCTGACAGAGAGCGTCGTCACTATGACGAATGCTTTTAGGAATCTAGGGTATCGATTTTCAATTTTGAATTACCTGAATCGTGTGTTTGGGTTATGAGTGGAAATATATATAATAGAGTAATATATAATATAATATAGGGAAGAACTGTACGGGATAGGAAATTCAAGAATGACAAATTATCACGTCTGAACTACTGAACTGATTAACTTGAAATACTGCATATCGATTCTTAGTTTACCGAGAATGGTTATAGGCCTATTTCAAATTCTTTAAGATTTCATTAGGTCAAGTTTTCAGTTTGTCAAGTTTTTAATTAGACCCTTGTGGAGCACGGGTTACCTGCTAGTAGATATTATAAGGTAGAGTACGTAAGAATATATAGGCGTAGGCCTATGGTAATATATATATAATGGGGTAAATTATACGATACATATAGTTTGTGTAAAATAAGTTGAGAGTTGGCCCTCCATCCGAAGAAATTACAGGGTTGCCAAATCTTTTTAAATTGCAACTTTCTCGAATTTCCAATTCAACGTCAGAATTGGATGTAGAATATCATCCCCGATAACCTATTGAGAAAAATAATTTCAATTATTTGTGAGAAACTTCCTCGCTTTCACCACCTACTTATCTTTTGAAACAAAAAAGTTTTTAGCATGTCGAAAATTTAATGTTTTCTGCTCGAAATGTCTCGACATTGACGAACATAATCATCATTTAAAAAATAACTATAAGTCGGATAAAAATGATCCAGTCACCAATAGAAAGGACGCATTCGCTCCGTTAATTTGATATAAAATTATTACGCATTACGACGCCCCATGATTTTGAGAGAAGTGATATTCAAAAGAAAAACAAATCTTCGCGATGTTTCCAATTTTATCATAAAAGTTGAATTTCCTTTTAATCCTTCAACCCTGAAGCTTTTTTAGTACTACTAGGATATCGAGGATGATATTCTACATCTAATTCTGACGTTAGATTGGAAATTTGAGAAAGTTGCAATTTTACACGATTTGGCAACCCTGTGATTTCTTCGGATGGAGGGCCAAGTCTCAACTTATTTTACACAAACTGTAGATAAATTATGACGTTTGAAATATTTCGACAATTTTCGTGAATTACTTCTACTTGAAATTTTTTTAATACAATAAAATGAAGAAATATGAAACCATATTCATCTAAAAATTTATAGATAGCCTACTTTCAGGATGGGATAACTAATTATGAAGACTAAATCGATTCAATGTTCTCAATATTGGTTGAACTTCTTGAAATCTACCTAGAAATTTGACGAATTTCTGTTTTTTTTCGAATCTGTGATCCAATAAATTTGATCGCAGTCTTTATAATTGCTTCTATCATTATCTGGATTGCTCCTTTAAATGTCCTACTTGTAGAGTCTACACAACCTGCGTTGTTAATATCTTGAATTATCGAAAAAATTTGATAGGCCTACCAACTTATAGGAATAATAGGGTGAAGCAAAGAGATAAGAATAACTTTAATTCTTCAAGGTCTTCAAGAAGGTAGACTATTACTAACTTCGTTCTTATCATTACGGTAAATCAATTTTCACTTCAGATGTAAACTTACAGTTTACTTATCACAACTTTAATTTCTCAAGTTGTTGAGACGAAAGTCAACTCTTCTTGTGTGTGGGCCATTGTTTGCAACTAACAACTGCAACTTAGTCTACAAACAAAATTAGTAATTCGAAGTTTAATGACCAATAAAAAGCAGTCACGCTTTTACAACTGTCCTATAGTACTATACTATAATACTATCCTGTACTATTATAATAGTCACAGTCACTCAATGGAAACATGATGGTCTATTTCATGTTTTTCTTTGTGCCATTGTGGTTCCACATCAAATTACAACCCTGTTGTTGTTTTAATGCCGAAATTCAGTTATTCCACTCAATTATGCCACAGATTAATTACAGTAATGACATACGTTTTATGTTTTTATGGCACGTTTTATTGCTGCCGTGAGAACTAACTAGACTGTGTAATTTCTGAACATTAAAGCATATCCAGATCATTATTCACGGTACGTTAATTTGAAATACATCTTTGAAGATTTCGGTTTTGGATTTTAGTTCTTTCCCCTTCAATTTTTCCGCTATTTACAACAGAATAGTGGAGCCATGCTTATTTGATCAACTAGAACAGATAATTTCAGACGTAAAGAGTAACTTAACTTTTTATAGATCGTTAGATTTCGGATGTTGTTGTTCATTTCTGCAATTTATTTGACATTCGAATTCATATTCTTTCAATAATGTAACCCCTAATCATAATTTACTCAAGCAGAATTGGTAATTGCAGTTTTGAAAGTACTGTAACTGCAAATTTTCAGGTAATTTACAAGTATTGACTTAGTGAATGAACCTGTTTAAGAGTAGAAATTTTATGCTATAAATGGAAAGGTTGTTATTATTTTGATCTTCAAATGTCTCAATTTCATATTTTCGGTTACTGAGGACAAATAATTCCTGTTTTTTGACCTAGTACGTAGAGATGAAAAGGTTATTATTATCTTGATGTTAAGATGACTCAATCTGATACTTCTTGACTCTTTTACAAGATCATTTTCCAGATTTATTGTACGGGTTACACAGGTTTCTCGATTTTATAAATCCAGTTATTTTTGGATCTTCCTGTTATTGCTGATTTTCTCCTAGCCTGCAATCCAAGATTAATTCTAACTAAAGATTTTCCTCTTATTTCATATTGAGTGAATATAAGTACTTGAATTATACATTTTGATATTTTCTCTAGAATAGTTTACTACATTTTCAAGTTTTCAAACAGCTATCCCTGTGAAAAGACTCCAAGGACTACCCCTTGCACAAAGCACAAATGAAATTTTCAAATACCGTACAGTGACAAATACAACTTTTACTCTAAATAGAAACTCTTACCATCAAATTGCTGAACAAAGCCTATAGGCCTAAGCTTAATACATGATAATATAATTATAATTATATACAGCAGAAGTACAGATATAACCAATTCTGAGATTACATTATCAAGATAAAATATTGAATATTTCTCATGAGAACCTGAAATTAGACCATTATGGTTAGATGATAACTCTCCTTCCTATTCATGTTAATATACAAATGCGAAGGTTTCCTTTAAATAGGCTTATTTCTATTGGATTATGAAAGACTAAGAAAGATAGCTTTGACTCTTTCTAATGAATAAAAGTAGTATTTTAGTTTAAAGATTGTTACTGTACAATCAATGCTTATCAGAGTAGGCCTATCTACAGGTTACAGTGACGTTTTGTGTCTTATGCTGACCAGTATATAGCATATACTATTCACAATATTCAAGTATAATATTAGGTAATGAAAAAAAACCTTAGAAAACTATTAAATCTAGTCTATATGTTTGTATAGTTGGAATCTTGTGTTGCTGTTCCTCCTTTGCTTGATCATATTGTGCTTGCACTTGCGTTCTCCGTTGGTTGTGTCAAAGAGCGACTTGGGACTTAGCAGGCCAGTAGGTTATTTGATGAATAATACCAACTATACCACCAAGTCCCGAGTTACTCTCTGATAGTGTCTCAAGTCGCAGTTCCCAACTGTCCAGAAAAGTTGGAAGGTCGTCAAATCGTTTTTCAGAGCCCTGAAAAGATACTAAGTTTGGAGAATTATTACTTTATTGTGAGAAAAAATTGAATTCAAATAGCCTAAAGTGTTATAATAAATAAATGGTATTAAATTAAAACTTTCCAAGAGAAATTTTTCATTCCATGGTTATAAGTGATAATTGGTGACTAATAATAGTTTGTAATATTTTGCTTAAAGTTATGGTGACTGGATGTATCTGAATTTAGCTTGAATGTTATAGTCCATACGAAATTACTTTTGACTTGCAGAAAAATGGTGGGAGATCAGTCAATTACAGTGATGAATAGAGTCATAGGTAGAAACGGAGTTGCCAATTTGTCGATTAGACTCAGTCGACTGAGTGCTTTCAGAGAGTGAACTTTGTATGCGTATCATGAGCACTTGAAAACTCACAATAAATTAGAGAAAGCTGGTCGCTTTAGAACGGTAACATCTGCCGCTGTATCCCTACTTTCCTCTGTTGCGCATATCCCTCAAAGTCAAAAATAATTTTGTATAGACTATAGTCTCTGAATGGTGAAAGAAAACACTTACTAAATATTGAATATTTAGTAAATTCAAATATTTGAATAGGAAAGCTCTCATGTAAAACTATATTGCTTTGCTTGCAAAGTGTTGGTTTAAAAGTCTGAGGCCCGGTTGCACAAAAGCCGGTTAAATTTTAACCGTGGTTAACATAACGAGAACCAATCAGAGAAAGCTTTTTTAAAAAGATGGCTTCTCTGATTGGTTCTCGTGGAATTAATCACAGTTAAAACTTAACCGGCTTTTGTGCAACTGTCACTATCGGATCAAAAAATAAAATATAAGTAGTTGATTAAATAAACAACAAAAATTAGCCTACTATACTAGAAAGTATACTCACATTTGATTTTTAGTGAAGCTTTTTTCAGTCCTTGAAATATTCAAATATTTGGTGCTGCGAGCTCAACCACCTGAAAATGAAATTATAAATGATTAATTCTTGCAAAGTAACGTATAAAAAATAACGAAAGAATTGAAAATATCAAGAAAATTCATTGATATTCAAGAAATTGTGAGATGGATTTAATTTTACACAACTGTGTAAAAACTGTGTAATTACTTGAAATACACATGTATTTCATATTGATTTTTGGTTTGTTAATTATTCGAGTGCTTTCGAAGTTCATTAAATCGCCAGTCTATTATCAACTTATTGTCAAACTTCAAACAAGATTAGTGATTCTGAATAAACGATTTGAAACAGGGATACTGTTTAGACCGAGGCCACCTTTCAACAATCATATATTTTATGAAGATTTTTCATCACAAATCGAAGTCAGAATTTCAAGATAGTTGTACACTAGACATACAAAGGACCTGCTTTTTGTTAGATGGTGCCTGACCAGTGTATGGGTAACCAAACTTGTATATATCTGATAAAACAAATTTCATCAAATATTTGATAGTCTAATCAAAAAATACCAGGCTCGCTATATTAATCAGAAATTACCCATAATTATATATTTTGTCCCTCGGTTTGATAATAAAGCCATATCATAACCATAGATTGAACAAATAGAATGTCTTATCAGTGGTCATAACCAATGAAGTATGATAGTATTATCGAAACCCGAAACTCAATTTTCATTAAGGTCCGTTCCTTCTTCATTCTTCTTCACTTTATGACAAGCTACCTCAGTAGTAGTGTGGTTCACTTTAAACTGTCAGAATTGGTTGAATGAGAAGCATATTGATCATCTTCATCTTCATCTTCTGCGCATGCACTCTGTGATAATCTCAACAACTCACCCTTTTTAGGCAAGCTAGTTCTCAACTAACTTGGCAGCAATCTGATTCAAATTTAGCATGGTAGCCTATCTTTTACACACTGCCAACTTATGTGAATTGTACTACTGGTTAAGTTGGCGTGTCCAGCTTCCATATTGCCATTTTGAGAGTTTTCTTCCATTCTGCTCCTTCTAATATTCTCACATCTTTGATCTCAACTTTTATGATCTTCAGCCAATAGGGAAAAGCTATTCTTCAATATAGCCTACTGATTGAGATACGCCAAGAACGCACTTATCATAACTGCTGTATACTTTAGTGGCGTAAATCTGAGATGGACTTTTGATTGAGAATAAGTAATTTTCAACAATGGGTTACCAATAATTAAAAAAGAGGATTCATGCGTTTTTTTGTGCATGATTATCAAAAATTAGCATTTTACTTTAATCCTTTTCTCTCATTTTTTCCTTTCCTATCTCGTGCCTTTCTCTTTTTCATTCTCTGCTACTGAAAAATTTCATTTTTATGTGAGCAACCATCACTACATCTATTAGTTCCTTCCCTTTAATTTTCATATTCCATTTCCGCCTATTACACATTCCTTCAATGCATAATTTTCTGTCATTTTACTTTGAAAAATCTTCATTATCATCTGTCATAATTATGTGTATTTCTCTATCTTTAGAATTTCTATAACTCGATAATTTTCTATGGTTCTTCAAATCAGGAGACGAATCATAAAAAAATGGTAAGTTTACTTTACCTTTTATACCTTATACCTTCCTAAATTCTACTTTCTTGCGTTCATTTTCTTCTTCTATGCTTACTTACTCACTTACTTACTACCAAGTAAATAGTAGTCTATATTATCTATATCTAAGTTGATATTTGGCCGCACCAACAAACTGTCACCACGTAGTACGCTCTTCAACTTCACAATCAGTATTCATTTTCATCTTCACTTCTTCAGGATCATAATATGGGAATGATCCCTTGTCTCAACTCAAACTACAATAAGATTCATTTGAAACTGACATCGTTGATTTAAATGGGGAGGACTGCTATTATTCGAAAGAAATAGAGCTCCAAACGGCTTGAAATAGCTTCAAGCACCACTGTAACTCAATTAGTTGAAATCCAAGTAATTCATGCTTATGACTCTTGCTTACTTCTGGTTATAGAATCGGTACTCATAAATTATTACTGAACTTAGGACTTTTACTTATACCCTCTTGTATTCTCTATTGCACCTTTCTCTTTCACTCTCTCTTTCTCTCTCTCTCTCTCTCTCTCTCTATTTATTTTGAATCCCTCACCCTCACCCACTAATACCCCCTCAACACCCTCTTGTCGTAAGCCAGCTAATAAACATTCCGGGAATCGGTTTCTCGTAAATAGCGCATTGGTTATTTATGCTAATGATTAGTTGAGAGCCTTCCAGCTTGGCAGCGACCATAATCAGCGAGCTTTGTTGTTTATAACTTAATTTTAACAAGAAATATGCTGATATTTCTGGTCCCGTTCTTCAACTCTGACCGGCTAACCAATGTTGGTTAACTGGTAGCCACCTTAACCTGTTTGCTTTTCTTGTAAGCTATTTCTTATTTTCTTTGCCTGTTTTCCTTCTCTTCTATCTTCTACAAATTCATCTTCTTTTTCACTTGCTCCTTATTTCTCCATTCTCCCTCTTCTTCTTCGCATGTCCCTTTTTCTTTCTCACCCCCTCTCCTCAGTTGCTTCTCTTTTTTCTACCTTTTTTTATTCTGCTATCCGTTTTGAGTGTAGGAAAACACATAAATACACAGTGTACCACGAAGAGGTTTACACGTTTGATTTTATATTACGTACCCATTCATGCACCGAACTTTTTCAAATTTTACACAGTTTACAAAGTAGGTTCTAAAAATATTCTGGGAAAATTTCAACTCCCTAACCTTCGTAGAAACAAAATGGCGACATATTGAAAAACAATACTTAAAGAACATTTAAAAAGGTGTTTTTGGTCTTATAAAATATTTTTATTGTTGCACTTTAGGGCAATATGACTTTTAAATAAAAAACTAGAAAATAGCCTAATGAAAAACTTAAAGTCCAAAATTATTCAAATTGAAATCCATCCTCAGCAACACACTGATAACAGCGCTTAAGAATTCGTAAGCTCTTACAAAGAAACACCGCGGTATCCGGAGAAGTTCCTCTTCTATTGGTAGTTTTATTTCCTCATCATTATTGAAGCTATTGAGTATAAAATGTTTCCTTCAATTAATCCCTTAGAAGAATTCACAAACATCTAAATCTGGTGATTGGGGTGGCAAAACTAAAAAAATTCTTTCCACGACCAATCCAACAGCCATGAAGTTTGTCAATTTATTAATTGCTTGACATGATTAGCGGAATGAGGTGGAGAACCATCTTGTTGAAAAATTCCTTGATCCACATCATTATTGAAGCTATTGTGTATAAAATGTTTCTTTCAATTAATCACTTAGAAGAATTCACAAACATTTAAATCTGGTGATTAGAGTGGCAAATCTAAAAAAATTCTTTCCACGACCAATCCAACAGCCATGAAGTTTGTCAATTTATTAATTGCTTGACATGATTTGCGGAATGAGGTGGAGCACCATCTTGTTGGAAAATTTCTTGATCCATTTTTGGTTCTATCAAATGAGCCAAGACTACCGCAACTAAGTAAACAAATCAGATAATAACTCATGTAGGCTAAGTAGTTTTTATACGAAGCGAATTGGTATAATTTTCTATATGCCGCCATTTTGTTTTTACGAAGGTTAGGGAGCTGAAATTTACTAAGAATACTTTTAGAACCTACTTTGTAAACTGTGTGAAATTTCAAAAATATCGGTGCATGAATGGGCACGTGATATAAAATTTAATACCATAACGACGTATTATTAGGCTTTGTTCTTCAATTATTAGGCTTGTTCTATTCTGTTTTATACAACAAGCCTATGCCATTGCTTGTGGCCTCCTGCCATTCACGTGATGGAATTTTACCACCAGAAGCAAGCAGCGCCCATTTTGGTAAGTGTTAAGCCTATCAAAAGTTGATATGGTAAAGTATATCTTTGCTCAAATGTGTTGATAGTGGCATGCTCCCAGAAATTAATAGTGCCAAATTATTCAAGAGTAATAAAACCCGAAGGTGAAGTGATTGATGAATACTTCTACAATCGATGGAAAATCATTTTAATGACTGTTAATTTATGGTGGAACATATGGATAGTGAATAAGTTACCGTCATGAGGGAGTAACAATCATCGATAGGAGGTAGGCAATGTTACTGGAAAAAATCTCTAATGTTTACTGGAGCAAATTTCATTTTATCCATTTATTTTATTTCCACAAAAAAAAAAAAACTAGATCGGGAGAGAAAAACTAAGGATTACCTTGTACTATTTCTCTCCCATATTTAGATAACATTGAATATTCTGAAAAAAGGTTATGTATTTCGGGTTTTCTCTTTCACAAAACTTTCAGTCCAAAAATATAACAATTATATAAATTTATTGATAGTGTGCTTAAAACGTATAGAAGTAGTAAATACCAATGAACATAGAATACATTCTAGGTATTGGTAAATACTAATTAATAGTACAGTATTACTAAAATACTAATTGCTAAATACTATTCTCTCAAGTTCTTTGGTAGAAGGTAACAGGAAAATACCCTGAATATACTCACTGAAACAAACTATAAAAACTAACGGTAAAATTCACTTGAAGGTCCATATAATTCAATATTATCACTTAGAGACCATGATATATTCCAGGAGTAACTAAAATTAAAACTGTAAGCTATATATGAACCCTACAGGCAGAATCTTAAGGTACAAATTATTTGAATATGCATTTAGCGTTGGGTATGTAAGGAACGGAGGGCTGGCTATTAGTAACTAGGCTTTGAATTTACAATCTTCTCACATGCAAACGAAACGAGCGATACATTATTGCGGTAGGTTAGTTAACTGACACGAGTGCTTTAACTGTAATGCCAAGATTAACAACTTCTTCTTCTTCTGTTTCCATACTGCCTCTTTTTATCTCCTCTTACCATTTTCACTCATTTAACCATTCTTCTCTCTCTTTTGCGATTTCTTACCTCATTCTTCTTTCTTTTTCTAGTTCCTCTAGTTTTTCTCGACGTCTATTCCCTTTTCTTCCCCTATCTTCTTCTTATCCCATCATTTCTTGTTTCCTTTCCTTCTTCTGCCTCAACCTTCGCTGGTTTTTCTTATATTTATCGTTTGCTTCCTCTTCTGAAGTAAAGCAAGATAGATTGATTGATAGATAGAAATAAAGAGAGAGAGAGAGAGAGAGAGAGAGAGAGAGAGAGAGAGAGAGAAAGGAGTGAACGAATAGAATAGAATAGTTATATAATACGTATATCAGAAGATACTTCGTGAAGGAAGGAGAAGAGATAGATCAATAGGAAGAGGAGAAAGAGAAATATAAAAAACCGTGATTACTAGAATCAAAGACGATGAAAAACTGACCTCCTACAATAAGAAAACTAGATGACTCCTGAAAAGGAGTGACTTGAAGAAAAGAGAAAGAGAATGAAGATACTTGTCAAAAATACTTGAACGAAGAAAAGGAGAAGAAAAGATGATTGGAATGAGAGAAATTTATGATTACTGAGAGAAGACATTCGAAAAGAGGGAGAGCAGGGAAATTACAGGAATAGGAAGAAGAAATAGAGAGAACTAAGTCTACTAGATTTTGTAAGTAAGAAAAGGAACTCAAAAAGAAATACATGTGGATAAAGCAGAGGGAAGGAGGAATAGAGGAGAGGTGGAAGAGGAAAGAAGAAGGGGAGAAAGAGAAATGAAGACAAAGGGAAAGAGAAAAATACAGAGAAAGATTTCTACAATTGAACATAGAATCAGTATTGAAAGTGGGTGAAGAGACTCAAGAAGAAGGAAAGGGAGAGGAATAGAGCAATGAGAAGAAAAGAAAGAGTAGTTATAGGAAAAATAAAAAGGAGGGAGAGAAAAATAAATAGAGAAAAACAAAGACATAGAGTGTGTGTGAGAGAGAGAGAGAGAAATAGTGTGAGTATGTTCAGTAAGAGAACATAAAATGAGTGGAAGTGTTACTGTTATTGTTAACACATTAAGCCGGTTGTTTATGAACTGTATTAATGAAGCATACTACAGTTTAGTACTACACTCATTACGCGTTGGGGTATTCGCGTCTGGGCTCTGCTATTCTATGCTATGCCAATGAGCCATTACAAAAGTATTTCTTGTACTTGAACTAGTAGATGTATAGGGTCTACTGCTTTAAACAACGACCTACACTAACTCAGTAACTACTAGCATCACTGGGTGGTATCTCACTTATAATTCGCACATACACATCATAGATTATTATTTTATTATTAGAAGGAAAAGCTAGTAGCAGACGTTAATACATGAATATCATTGGAGAAGAGATGGAAATAAATTCAATCTCACACCAAAAATAATGACATCTTTGGAAAAATTCCATCTTCATTACGATGTAAAAACCTTGAGATTACGATGAAACTACATTTACATAAAAACAATCACTTGAAAATGTGATTTCAATCTATACATAGATGAATTCAAATAATGGATAAGAATTGGTAGGAGAATGAATGGGTTTTATTAGGTTTCCTTAGGTTTTATTGCCCTTAGTCACTTTTTCATGACTACCGTACATAAAAGCTCATTAATTAGGTATGTTTAGTGGTTGTAGCGCAGATTAAATTAAAGATTTTTTCCATTCTCCAAATACTTTTGAAACTCCTATCTTTATCTTCATCTGTGGTTGTAGGCTCATTGATTTAAACTGACTATGTTCATTGGATAAGTAAACCTTTGATCATTCAAAATTTGAGATATTACACTTTGAAGTTAGCGTTTGAATAAAAATTTCCTCATATGTTTCCAAACAATTGGAGTTTGAAGTTTCTTGTATGAGAAATAGGATTTCTAAATAATAGCTACAAAAATTATGTACTTTCTCACAATATACTCAAAAGTGAACTTGTCAAACCGTTGTAAGGATTGTCTCATTACACGTTACACGGTCTTTAATTCTCAACTATCACAATGCGATTAGATCGTTATCAATGAATCTTTATAACATTCTTCACGCAGCATGTTTGATTGGCTAACTCCTAACAGCCAGTAACAGAAACCAATAACATCGAATCTAGTATCTACGCAAATTTACTGAAGTAATACACCTGCAATCGAAAGGTTCATTTTGATCAGCCAGTAGACGGAGCTGTGTAGATTTTAAACCTTTCGACTTGCTGGCATTGTAAAATGGAGGATTTTAACCAATCGGCCAATCAGAATGCCTCTTGAACTTGAAGCCATACTACGTCAACAGTGACAGTTTCTCATTGGTTGGTTTTGTGTCAGTTCTGGTGTACTCCACAGATCTAATTAAAATAGCTATTTATGTATTAAGAGCGTAATGCGCGACTTTATCGCTCGCGCAAAACAGTTATCACGCGATGCAAAGCGGAGTGTAATAATTTTGCAAGAGCGATAAAGAAGTATTACGCGCGAATTACATACAAAAATTTCTCTACAACTGCCCAAACCTGTTAAATTACTTATATCGGCGGAGTTACAATTACCGACTTTTTAGGTTAAGATCTGACTTTTTGGCGAGCTGCTTACAATCAGCTGATTAGGAAGCGTAAAGAAACTCTTCTGCGCATGCGCGAATGATTTGGGAGCGTAAAGTAAATCTACTGCGCATGCGCGGATGGTTAGCGAGCGAAAAAGTAGATTCTCCTCAGAAATAAGCTGTTTTACGAGGAGAATTGAGTGTGTAAATTCTTTCTTTACGCACAGTTGTAGAAAAAAATATTGAATCGCTCTGTGATTCTCCATTTTTTTTCGTCTAAAGAATTTTTACCTCACTTTATCGAGATTTTACGTCTATGATAAGAAAAATCCTTGATAAATCGATAAGTTCTTGTTAATCGTTTATAAATACGAACCTGAAGTATTACGATGAATAAAGTACTGTAGTAATACAATACCATGCACTCAGGAAATTGAATCGTATACTAAACTCTGTTTTATTCGTGTATTGCTGGTACGAATCGTTGTGTATTGAGCTGAATCGTTTTGCTCGTTCGCTCCCCCTGATAAATACTGTAATCACCTGTAAATGGTCAGCATGCAATTACTTTGAATGTTTGTAATAACTACTTTTATCAGCAATCAGTGCTCGTAGTGACGGTAATTCTGTTCAGTAACCAGAACAGTGTTGGGTAACCAGACCCTCTCAAGAGGTCTGCTCCATACGATGATGATGATCAACTCAACTACAGTCAGAGAGCAATGAAAATTGATACGATTCTATTGGCGAATGCTTTTGAAACGTAATTTTCTTCTCCTTCTTCTTCTTCTTCCTCTTCTTCATCTCATACTATAAGTGTGTTTGAGGCAGCTCAAATTTATAACCGCAAAACGTTGAAAAGTAGTTTTTTGACCCTTAAGAAGACTTGTTTCAACTGGATCAAATTTTGTTTTGCATCTAACGCGAATCATTTGATTTGATTGTCTCATCTTTCCATCAATATCTATTTGAATGTTTGATTTTGACGTTCAAGTAGTTGTCTCGTCTCTAAATATTTTTCTAACTTTTTGACGTATTGAAGATTATTTACTTATAGTTTAAGTTATGATAAAAACTCCAGTATTCACTAGAATTCAAACTCTAGAGTTTTTCTAGAAGTACTGGAATTTAAATTCTAGGGCATGTTCTGTTATGTCTTTCATCTGTTACAATACATTTTCAGAGCGTTCTGAATTCAATAGTCAAAATTAAAGTGGGAACACGACATTTGAAGGTTTTTCAACTTAGTATGGTTCTACCTACAATTAATCAAAAATGCTATTGCATAAGTGACACGCTATGAAACCCCGGAGAACTACGCTACATTTCATATTAACATTGGATTAACATTAGCTACAGTACATCTGAAGCATTTCCCACACCTACCGGTATATCTCATGATAAGTTTCCGCGTAACCTAGAATTTAAGTCAGTGTATACTGCACTTTTGCATTAAGTTATTGTGAATTTAGTATTTCACAGTAATTTATAGTACACTCAGTTCTGTGTAGTTGTATTAGTGTACACATACTGTACTCATGCTGGATGCAAATGAAAGAAACCTACGAGACTAGAATCTCATATAACAAATTAATAAGAATGCAGCCTTCTGAAATATGTATAAAATAGAGATTTGCCGTAAAAAACCGAGAATAAAAACTCATGTAGGTGTCACAAACAAAAAATAAGCTAGTGCAAATTAGAATTCCTAGTTCAAATCATAACAAATCAGGATAAAATCTCATTCAGGTCACATTTAAACATGAGCTAGTGAAAATTATAATAAATTCCAAGTTCAAATCATCACAAATCAGGATAAAATCTCATCCAGGTCACAGCTAGTGGAAATTAGAATGAGTTCAGAGTTGAAATATCACAAATGTGAGAATGAAATCGCGTAACAGTTACAATGAAAATGTCGAATGAAACCAGCCTATAGCTGGAGGACGTAGGCAGCATCTAGAGTCCGATTCACTCCAGTCAGCATTGCTTGAATGGGAAGCGTTGCTGTTCATTCATAAGGAATGCTGACATTCCTAAGTGAATCTGATCATAGCATTGTAGCCGAGAAGCATAACCGCATAAGTTATGCTGGATCTGAGCGGGTGGTCTCATAAAAATGCTATTTATTATTGTACGGATCAGTAATTTCTTAGTTTATGTGTGTGCCGGTGAGCCGCCTGTTTAGAGGCCCAAGACCCAAGACTTGTGCCGGTTCATGTTTATAATCAGACCACCGGACAAATCATGCGAATTATTATTGTGTATGACACACTCATAACGGTCACATAACGGAATTATTCTGAATTATTTCGTTCAAATCTCAATAAATGCGAGACAGTTAATTGTTTTGGAAGAGGTTTGCAAAGCCTTGGAATTTTTGTACGCGTGCGACAATAGGTAGATAGATAGTGGGACACTGATTCTTGAAAAATTTTAAATTGACGTCTAGTGATCCTACGAATATTGCAAGAGTTTGAAATCGCTTTAAATAATGTTTAGTGTGATGGATCATGGACAATAGTGAGAAAATCCTTCTAAGAATTGAACATAGGCCTATCAAAAGAATTCAATATTTCTGGGAGGTGTATGGGCACATCATGCTCATTCAATGTTCAGTGATTCCTGCGAAATTCTGGCATGCTTTCTGTGGTGTGAATTAGTTTCGTTTCAGAAACGATTTGATACAAAATACAGAAGTTCTTCGAAATAAAATAGATCGGAGTTGAGTATGATACTGAAAGTGAATCTATGATGTAATTTAGGATCAGAATCGACTAACATTCGATACGATTAGTAAGAATAATTAATTATAGAATTCAGGATTTATTCCATCGGTGAAAATTGTTGAAATTTAAAGTCGGTTACTACTATTTTTACTATTTCTACTATTCTATTTCTATGTTCTATTTGAAAAGCAAGCGGTGCTTTGCGACTGCATAGGGTCAGTCTTTTCTCTAAAGTTTCTCTCTCTTTAGTTTCAATTTTTCATCCTTCTCTTTTCTTGCATCTACCATCTTGCCAATTTTATTACACACTTATTTGACAGACATATTCGCCTGTAAATAAGCCTACATTGTTGATGTGTGTTTTCCAACACTTGAAAGTACGGGATGAGAAGAAGCAAAAGAAGAAGGGAGACAAGAAGAAAAATAGACGGAAGAAGAAAGAGAAGAATAGAAACCAGGTTGTTTGAACAGTGGCCTTACGTTGTCGATTGTCCTTTGACTACTTTATTACAGGTTATTGTAAGAAATTCAGCCGTCAATTGCGGTCAATTTATTTATATTGCTAGCAATAGAGGCTCGTTTAGCAGTGTGGAGTGTGCAAAACCTGGTTTATGTCCGAGAATGACACACTCGTTATTATTCAGCAATTGAAACACCTCTGTATGCAATATATTGTAATAGCTTCACTCTTGTTTCCCTATGCTAACAATGTTGGGGTTTTGATTTGCGTCTTGCTTCAACCCAGAGTGAGAATCACTTTATACTGTCAGCAACATCAATGTTCCCCATTCAACCAATGCTGGCAACATCAATGTCCCCCATTCAAACAATGCTGACAGGGAATCTATCTGTAGGGAAGCAGATATTTATTTACTATTCTGTTTTCTGCATGTTTGATGCTTCAACATGCACTTAGAATGTGAGAAGTAGCATACAGCAGGATGTGAGAAGTCCGCTATTGTCTCTAATGGATGACAATTTTCTTCAGCTCTTCTCAGATGTTTGTCTTTTACTTTTGCTTCCTGTTTTTATCTGTTTTACTTCTCATTCATCTTGTACTTGAGATAACATTCTCCATTCTCCATTTTCCATTTTATTTTCTCATTTACTTTACTTCAGGTAGATGTTATTTTCTAGTTAACTGATTGATGTTTTTGTCCTCGCTTATCTACACAATTTTTCTTCCCACTTCTCCATGTATTTTTTCATTTTCATCTTTTTCTCCTTCAATTCCTCATTATTTTCTCCTTTTGTATTCCATTTCATCTTCCATTTTTGTTCCAAGTACTTCTTTAATCGTTCTTTTAGATCATTAATTTTCATCGATTTTATGCTATTTTCTAGTTTTCTTTGACTTGATCTTCTTCAGAAGTCCATACTTCAATCACTCATTTTGGTAGCTCATCCTTCAATTTTCTCCGGTATTTCTTTCCAACACCAACTTTTCCTCATTTCTGTTTTCTTCCTTTCCCTCCTCATTATCATCCCCTTCCTCCTCCTCCTCCTCCTCCTCCTCCTCCTCCTCCTCCTCCTCCTCTCTTTCTTCTTCTTCTTCTTCTTCATACTCCTACCACTTCCTCTCTTCTCTTTTTTTCCCACATTCCAACAAACACCTCTCCATTGTCGTCAATTGTTGTCCTCTGTCCTGTGTGTGATCAGATCGAGACAGTCTCAGTGCTGTGCAGTGATTGACATCCGTTGTTGTCAATAGGATCGAATCGAATTAAAACAACACATCGCTCATCTGTCCTTTTTTACCGTCGGTCAAACTGATTCTTCCATAAATAAACACTCTGCTTACAGGATTGTCGTCACTTCCTCACAATTAACTGGATAACATTCTTTTAACCTCAGCAACGAACGGCTGATCGGAGTTTTCATGTGAAAAAGTGCGATTACTTTTGTAAAGAAGTTGAGTAGCGCCGTATGAAGTACGATGGAGTGATTGTTTTGTTGCAATTGAAAAGATAGTATTTTCTACAATCGAAACGATAATCTCTCACTGAATAAAGCCTTGTGTGATCACTGCGACATCAGACATCACTCGTATGACGGCAACCACTGCGAGAATATTTTTTAATCCGTGGTTAAATGGTTGGAATGGCCGTTATGCGCATCACTTTTTAGATATTAATCCGTGGTTAAACGGTTGAAATCCTCGCCGTCGCTTTCAAGCGCATCACATATTATAATATAATGGTGTGCACAAGGCTTCTAGCTTTGATGTCTATTATAATTAAGAAAATAACTTTTGTAGAGATTAAAAGTACAGGACGTTGATGTTGTGAATACCACTAGTGGTATAGTGGACAACATAAACTTCTTATTCTTCCAATCATGGAGAAATACCACAACATCTCTTAACATAGAATCAAATTTTGTAGAGATGTTGAGAAGCGCCTTACACTTAAATTACAGATTTGTAATAGAAAACTTTGTTGAAAGTAGATTGTTTTGTCGACAAAAAATTGGAATCATTTCTTTTGAACGAATATTTTGGTTCACCATTGTGAATACTCGAATGAAGGTAGTTTTGCAAATAGTCAAATGAGAATTTTTATCCATGTTTTTTGTGAATTTTGAATAATATTTTCTGACATTATGTTGTCAAAGTAACGGAGCTTTGTTGTCAAAGTTCCAAAGGAATGATTCAAGAGATTTCTGAATATATCACTTCGTAGACATAGCACTCCAATAACTTTACTATCCATTACTAGATGATTATGATAAGTAGGCCTACTTAAAATCAAATCTGTTTTTAATGAAACTATATTAGCTGTAGTTACTTTATATTCATGTTTTTTCGAAGATTCCTGTTATGTTTACTTCCTGAAAATAATTATTGACTGATCATTAGAGCTTTATAAAAAAGTAACTCAGATTTGAGAGAATGTTTACTACTGGCGAGGGAGTAGATAAGAAGCTGACAGTATGGGTGTGGCACAATCCAGCAGCTGAACATTTTGGACCAGCTCTCCCATCATCTTCTCTTTCTCTTCCTCATCTTCCTCTACCTTCTTCTCCTCCTCTTCACTATTTCCTCCTTTTGTATTCCATTTCATCTTCCATTTTTGTTCCAAGTACTTCTTTAATCGTTCTTTTAGATCATTAATTTTCATCGATTTTATGCTATTTTCTAGTTTTCTTTGACTTGATCTTCTTCAGAAGTCCATACTTCAATCACTCATTTTGGTAGCTCATCCTTCAATTTTCTCCGGTATTTCTTTCCAACACCAACTTTTCCTCATGTCTGTTTTCTTCCTTTCCCTCCTCATTATCATCCCCTTCCTCCTCCTCCTCCTCCTCCTCCTCCTCCTCCTCCTCCTCCTCTCTTTCTTCTTCTTCTTCTTCTTCTTCATACTCCTACCACTTCCTCTCTTCTCTTTTTTCCCACATTCCAACAAACACCTCTCCATTGTCGTCAATTGTTGTCCTCTGTCCTGTGTGTGATCAGATCGAGACAGTCTCAGTGCTGTGCAGTGATTGACATCCGTTGTTGTCAATAGGATCGAATCGAATTAAAACAACACATCGCTCATCTGTCCTTTTTTACCGTCGGTCAAACTGATTCTTCCATAAATAAACACTCTGCTTACAGGATTGTCGTCACTTCCTCACAATTAACTGGATAACATTCTTTTAACCTCAGCAACGAACGGCTGATCGGGGTTTTCATGTGAAAAAGTGCGATTACTTTTGTAAAGAAGTTGAGTAGCGCCGTATGAAGTGCGATGGAGTGATTGTTTTGTTGCAGTTGAAAAGATAGTATTTTCTACAATCGAAACGATAATCTCTCACTGAATAAAGCCTTGTGTGATCACTGCGACATCAGACATCACTCGTATGACGGCAACCGCTGCGAGAATATTTTTTAATCCGTGGTTAAATGGTTGGAATGGCCGTTATGCGCATCACTTTTTAGATATTAATCCGTGGTTAAACGGTTGAAATCCTCGCCGTCGCTTTCAAGCGCATCACATATTATAATATAATGGTGTGCACAAGGCTTCTAGCTTTGATGTCTATTATAATTAAGAAAATAACTTTTGCAGCGATTAAAAGTACAGGACGTTGATGTTGTGAATACCACTAGTGGTATAGTGGACAACATAGACTTCTTATTCTTCCAATCATGGAGAAATACCACAACATCTCTTAACATAGAATCAAATTTTGTAGAGATGTTGAGAAGCGCCTTACACTTAAATTACAGATTTGTAATAGAAAACTTTGTTGAAAGTAGATTGTTTTGTCGACAAAAAATTAGAATCATTTCTGTTAAACGAATATTTTGGTTCACCATTGTGAATTCTCGAATGAAGGTAGTTAGTTGCAAATAGTCAAATGAGAATTTTTATCCATGTTTTTTGTGAATTTTGAAAAATATTTTCTGACATTATGTTGTCAAAGTAACGGAGCTTTGTTGTCAAAGTTCCAAAGGAATGATTCAAGAGATTTCTGAATATATCACTTCGTAGACATAGCACTCCAATAACTTTACTATCCATTACTAGATGATTATGATAAGTAGGTCTACTTAAAATCAAATCTGTTTTGATAATGAAACTATATTAGCTGTAGTTACTTTATATTCATGTTTTTTCGAAGATTCCTGTTATGTTTACTTCCTGAAAATAATTATTGACTGATCATTAGAGCTTTATAAAAAAAAGTAACTCAGATTTGAGAGAATGTTTACTACTGGCGAGGGAGTAGATAAGAAGCTGACAGTATGGGTGTGGCACAATCCAGCAGCTGAACATTTTGGACCAGCTCTCCCATCATCTTCTCTTTCTCTTCCTCATCTTCCTCTACCTTCTTCTCCTCCTCTTCACTATTTCCTCCTTCTCATCATCCCACTCCTCTTTCTTCATCTCATTTTCTTTCCTTCAGATTTACTATTTTCTCTCGCGATGTGAGAATATGACTAGGGTCTTCTGTTCTCTCCCTCTTTCCTCCGGCTCTTCTCCTTCTCCTCCTCCTCCCACTCCTCCTCCTCCTACTTCACCTATTCATACTCCACCAGCTCCTCTTCCATCATCTTCTCTCCCGCTTCTTCCTCCTCTACACCTTGTTCATATCATTTTCTTTCCTTCTTGCGTGTTGTTGCTCTTTCTCTGGCTGGCGATGCGGCGGCTACAGTCTTCTGTTTTCATAGAGGTCTGGTATGGCCGGCATACGTATATTATTTATTATTATAATGTATGTATGTGTAGTAGTAGGACAGACCACCGCGCCAATATTTCATATCCGGGAGCATTGCACTCCCTCTCACCTATTCTTCTTCCTCTTTTCCTTCTTCTTCTGGCCCTTTCAGCCTCCTCTGCATCACTCTTTGAGAGATGCATGCCGACGCATTTCTTCTTTTTCTTATTCCTCTTCTTTCTTTTATTTTTTATTCTTTTTTTCACTTCTCCATCCTCTACTTCTCATTCCTCCTCTCTCATTACTTCCTTTCTACTCCTCCACCTCCTTCTCCTTCTCCTTCTCCTCCTCCTCTTCCCAATACTAGCACTATTCCAGCTCCTTATCCTGCTCCTCAGCCTCCTATTAATCTTGTACCTATTCAAATCCAGTTGATCTAAATGTTGTCACTTGTTCTTAAAAGATAATTCCAAATTCATTAATAAGAATAGCTGTGTCTCGGTCCTCAACATCATGAACGTGAGTGATTGAAATTGATGCATAGCTTAACACTTTACAAAGCTACAGTAATAACTTTAGTTTTGAGGCTTATTTGTCCTTTTTTTAGAATCTCTATGGTATTCGACTATTCCTCAGTTATTTGAAGATTTGAAGTTATTTTATCAAGCACAATGCAGTAGTTCTTCACCTTAGATTGACAGTTATTTCAATCCTTATTACAATTGAAATTTAAATATAGTTTGACAGTTCGAATGATTTAGGGGTTGGAAGATTTGTTATTCTATATTGAAGTCCACGTTATAATGGCAGCAAAGAAAGATAGGAGAACAACGTTGCACCCTTCAGTCTGCTAGTGCTACCTGGGCACGGGTTCGAATCCCGCCGAGTCCCATCGATTAGTCATGGACGTCATGTCATAACTCACCCTCACATTACGCACAAGCAAAAAACTCATGTGGGCATCATCCCCAATAAAAAAAATTCTCGGCCTTGCCATAAAAGATGGCTGATACCGGTATATCTCTGATGTGATAATTATTATTGTTCACTCTTGTTTTAAATATTCAATAACATCATTTTATTTGCTAAGAAAATATCTTTTCCAATGATTAAATAATAATGGATTTTCATACATGAAATTGAATATTTTGTTAATTAATTATATTTCTACTTTGTTAAAAAACGATCTAGCACGTCGCAGAGCTAGAAAAGGATAGCGACTGCTTTGACGTGTTATTACGTTGAGAGCTTCATTAGTGTCTGGTGCATTACTACCAGTCTCATACACAAGTAAATCACCATAGATGAACCACAGAAAAAAGGAATAACTGTGTTGTTTCCTCATTGGATGAACTAAATAATGCCTCATCAGTGGTATCACTTTATAGAGAACTGTGATTTCCATAAATACTTGTCAATGATAATGCATGACCAATTAAAATGTATTAATTAATAACTTCGTATGATTTGAAACTCAGTGAGAAATAAAAAAGCATTGTTAGTAAGACTTGAATTGCAACTCAACGGCCTCCTAAAGCTTCCGGCACATTCTTCTCACCATGAGAGGATTTCAGCAGAAAAACTGGATATAGCAATGAAGAAGTACAACCATTTCTGTCCTAAGATAGCAGCTTCCTTCGGCAAAAACTTGGACAGACTACCAATCTTAGATCAGGAGTAAGAACGGATGAAAAACGTCTTGACAGTACCACCGATCCATTCGACCTAAGTTGAGTGCATCTTCCCGTGTTATAAAAATTGATTCATCAATTTACTGAATTACCTATCAGGCTATATGTATTTAAATTTTTATGGTATGAATCTTAATATTTGCAATGCAAATACAATCAACAGTATCTCGAGAATGATTGGACTGAAATGCATTCTTTGAAATGCATAATAGATTATTTTTAATAACGTATTTCTCCAGGGCTACTTTATTTGTTAGTTGAAAAATTACACCAGAGTACACTTGAAAAGAAATTCTAATATTAAATTCAAAAACAACTAGTTTTGGATGTTCAAACAATTTTTAAGAGTTCAATGGCACTACAAAAATGCATTATCCAAGTGCCTGATAATTTTAGCAAAAAAATTACTATTGGACGGTTGTATTTATCGAGAAAAATATTCTAGATCATTTTGTCTTTTTTAAATTAGACATGGAACAAAAATTAGCATCTTGCAGTATCTAGAGCACTACTCAGGAAATCATGACGGAACAATCCATCACATTTGAACTCCTCCTTGAAATGACATTTCGCACTTAAAGGTGCAATTTTAATAAAGTGTAATTCAGGTTGCACTCTAATTTATACACAAAATGGAAGCACTGCAGCATAAATTATACCCATTCTGCACTAATCTTTCAAAAATATTGCCAGTGATGCGAATTTAATTTGGTGGTTTAGTGTAATGGGAACTGCAAGAACGATTCTACTCATTACAAATGGCATCATCCACCTTGCAAATGCACGGCAATGAAAATTTTCCACCTCGAGCATTCTGAGTCCGGCATATTTAAACTATAGTAGCTGTTTATGCATTCTTGCACGGTATAATTTGTAAATTGTAATGACTTGAGGCTTTCTATATTATATGATCTCCGCATTTAAAATGCAATTTGTTACAATCAGTTGTAGAATTTTTCCTTCAGGCTGTTTTGGGTTGAATCGATAACAGAATCTTGTGCAATTCATTGCTTGAAGCATATTACCTGTCTAAAATTGATGAGTTATGATACTTTTTTGGAACTATGTAGCCAGATGTTGTTGAAATTACACCTATCTTTCTAATGAAAAATGTAGGCCTATGAGTCTAAATAAATATCCGGAATTAAATTCATTACATGAATATTTTTTAATGAAACACTCAAAACTACTGGGGGCTATGATGAGCTGTTGTGCTTCCCACATTTCACAGGAGGAGAATGATGTAAACAAAAATTTGCAACTAATTATTTTATTAACTTATTCCTGTCGTTGTTCCGCTTTTGTTCCATGATTTTAAACAATAAATAATGGTTCTACTATTTCCAAAGAATTCAAAGAGTTAATTAATTGTCAATGCAATTCTTGGGGTTGAAACAATGACTCACCTTTACCACTAGTGAGTGGTCAGATTCCACTAAAAGCCGCGTTTACACCAAAGTTATTAACAAAATGTTGATAACTTAATCCTTTCAGATTCTATTAGATTGAACGGAACTTGACAAACAGTATGATCATCATGTGTATGATAAGTTATGTTCAATCTAATAGAATCTATAAGGATTAAGTTATTTACATTTTGTTAATAACTTTGGTGTAAACGTGGCTTAACAGTCGATAACTGTTTACCAACAGTTCAACCTTTAAAAATAACATGAATTCCCAAAAAAATAACGAAATTAAACTGCCGTTCAACAACTTTACCGATACACCAAAAATGTTATGTTTTGTGATATCCTGTTTCATGAAATTTAAAATCTTACAAAATGTAAATAGCTGTCTGTTACTAGTCTAGTGTGTGCATGTTTTATTGTATCTATTTCAAAAGAAATAAGCTTTGAAAATTTATACTATAAATGATTATCTATAGTGCAGATCATTGGTAGTTCAATCAAGGGATAAAAGGTTTCCCATGACGTTTCAAAAGAAATTATTCTAAGATTATCATCAGTTTCCTGAATGCAACATAATTTAACCATAATAAGCGTGAAGCATCTCTCATCTAGAATGCTCAGAGTTCATTCAGAGTTCTAAAATGATCAAAAACGATCTTGTTTTGATGGCAGCCACAATCCAGTTTATTGATTATGCATACAAATTCTGTTTCGTCTTATTTACGCTTCCACCGCTGCATTCCTTCATTCTACTCCTTCTTCACCGTTTCTTTTTTGGCGAAATTCCATCTTCCAACGAACAAGTTATATTCATCGTCTTATCAAAACGGTTGTCGGAAGAATTGAGATATTCAATCGAGACTAAGCCCTGTGCCGCAGACAGTAATCAGAGCAAAGAAATTATTTATCGAAAGAAAAAATCTCCGAATAAATACGGGTGATGACAGCGAAAATGCATAAAATCTTATTAATATTCAAGACGTATATTTTTTGCCCTGCTATTTTCTTGAGATAAGTGTTGATGAATGGTTTTTATGGAGAAAAGTCCTGTAGAGGACTTATCATTATCACTCATTGGCGCGGCAACTAATTGCTAAGTTCTGGACTTCCAATAATATTTTTAATTTTAGTGTTAACGAGTTTTCTATCAGCTGAGGATGCTTTCCAAATGAGCCCTAGATTTTTTTGGGGTAATGTTAGTTATGGCTGTATATCAGTAGAGGGTGATCATAGTGATGAAAAATTGATAAATCTAGGAGCTCTAGGAGGGTTCGAGCCATCAAAAAATTATTTTGAGGATCAAAAATCTCAGTTACCGGTTATCTAGTTACCGACCTATCTTTTTGCCAGGGACAATTTCATTGATGCTAGAATATGGTGATCACACTTGTTGTCGAACTCTATTCTGTAAGGAATTTAAGAGTTAACATTAAGTTTACAATATAATGCTACAAATCTGTATCATATATTGCAATTCAATAGATTGAATTTTCTGGGCTTTATCAAGTGGATTGCTATTTTGAAACTGGATGCGAATTTTCCGGAACAACTTGTATTTTCAAGTTTGCAATAATCATTTGCATTTTATTACTCTCCGATCCTTATCCTGCAGAATTCAAAATTAATAGTTTCTGCATTTTTTAACTTGAAATCGGACTTGAATTGTTAGAAGTGAAGACATAAGCTATTTCTTGGGAGACTTGTGCTACCCTAGGTAAAGAACTACTGCAGGGATGAGCCTGTTTTTCTCTCCCGATCAAATTTATTATTGTGTAATAAATTATTGAATGAATGATTGGATGAATAGATGGATGAACGAATGAATGGATTCTACTCATATTTCGAGATGATGCAATATTAAAATATTAGAAAAACTTGAAATAATGTAACTTAAGGAAGACTTGAACGATTGGCATACTCACCATTATCTACCATCATCTGATTCTTATGTGGTCTATTTTTGTGAGAGTACGCCCACGCTGATAAGACCTCCTTCTGATTCTGAGGCTACTTTCTGATTGCCTGAGGGCAGCAGCATAGCATGCTGATGCTTCTGACCCGATCAGCAGATAAGTTGAGCACGCTGATTGTATTGTGCTGTGGTTCTGATCAAGCCTCAAGGCAATTGCCTATGTGAAGCTTTGCAGTGAGTGACTGGCTTGTTGTTTCTCGCTCATTTTTTTATTATTACTCTTCTTTTCTATCAAACTCTCTCTTCATCTTATTCGTTCTCTACTATCTTTCTTCTTTTTTCATAATCTTTAATCGCAACCAAGGGGAATATTTTTGTTCAATAGTGTATATAGAATTTCCTTTAGATACATTCTCTTCCTCTGTTGCCATCTAAATCAGAATTTAAATATTGTGTTTGTCTTTTCGGTCTCAAAATGTTATAGTTTTTTTAAAGTTTGGAGTCTTCTGAATATTTGTAATCGATTCAATTCAATTTAGAAGTATTTTTATAATTCAAAAATGATTATTGTGTGTTTTGAATTGTAAATTGAGTGTGTAATAATTGAAGAATGTTGAAGTGACTGACACATATCCTAGCTACTACATTTGGAATGTTGTAGAAATTAGAAGTTTTGGGCGTAAGCATGTGGTATTTTTCTGTAAGTTGTGTGATTTTGAATGATTGATTGAATATTGACTGAGTGTATACATATGTCTAGAAACAGAGATTAAATATTTTTTTTCTTCCCTTGATAGCACTTTTGATTTTCTGTTCAATCTTTGATTGATAATCTCTTTCCTGTCTCCTGTTTCATTTCTTCTCGTCATGTTGCTCTTCTAGAGGAAAATGGAAAAAGTGGAGGGAATGAAAGAACAGGAGGATAAATGGTGGAGAAGAAATTCAAGGAGGAAGAGTAGGGAAAAGAGGAGAGTGATGAGTCGGAGAGGAGCTGGATGAGATGGAGGTGGAAAGGGTTTACAGGAGGACATACACCACTAGCGCCCAGCGGTCAAATGGGAGTGATACATGGCTCCGATACACACGTACACTGTTTACGTCGTGACGTCATCACTGCCAGTCACATTATTTGTCTCTCTCTCTCTCTCTCCCTCACTGAAGTGATAACAGTATATAAACTTTCCGACAACCATCTTCTTCATAACAACCATTTAAAGTGTAATATTTATTTTGTCTAAGTTTATTTATCTTTGTAACTCGTATATTTTTGTAACTGGGCACCCGCCGAAAAACCTTCGGGTTTGGCAGGACCCTCGATTGTTTGTATTGTGAATAAAAATTTTGATTTGATTTGAACCATTCCTTTCCTATTCGACTCCAAAAGTGACGGAGGTTCAAAGTTATTAGTGTTTGAAGGGTTAAAGTATTCAAAAAATATATCTATATCTATCACCCACATTGTCTTTGTCATTAAAACAAAATTCAGAAATAAAAAGTCAAAACATTAGAATGAATGATTGAGGCGATGTGTTTGCTAGAACCAATTTGACAGAGATTATTCATTCAAGAAGACTGTATCTTAATGAATGATTGTTCTTACAATCATGGTTCTAGCCCAAACTTTCAATATCAATTAGAATGTAATTATAGGATAGAAATATGAATCTCATTAACTTGGCTAATATGTTGTTATAATACAGTAGTGTTTTGCTTGAAGCTTCCTTAGGATATTGTAGTGAATTTGAATTTCGCTCTTTCAGTCGGGAAACGTAATGTCGGCTGCTAGTGAGAGCGAAATGACATCACTCGTGATGACGTCACGGACGTTCACTTTGTTACGTTCAATCTGTGAGTGCCTAAACACATTCTGACCGCTGGGCGCAAGTTGCAGATTCCCGTACAGGAGTGAGAGGAGAAAACAAGACTTAACCTATTTCGGACTATTTGTAACCTTATCTAAATTTGGGAGAGGAATAGCACAAGGTTATCTTATTTTTTCTCTCCCTATCATTTTTATGATGTACTTATTGTATGAATCAATAAAGAATAAAAAAGAAGAGGAGGAGAAGGAGGACGAGAAGAAGAAATAGGTGGAGGAGATATAGGAGGAAGGGTAGAAAGAGGAAGAGGAGGAGGAGGAGAAGGAGGGTGAGGGAGAAATAGACAGGGCGTGACAGTCCATAAAATAGAGGGAGATGCACGATAAGCAGGAGAAAGATGAAGGAAGAAGAGAGCCAAAAGAAGGTAGAGGAAAGCTTAAAATTGCGCAAGTGGAAAAAGTACAGTAACTGTGAAGCAGTTGTGCGAGGTATCTGTCATTGAGATGAGTGTTCCACTGCAAGAGCTACAGCCAGCTGAATCACATAAACACTACTGGCTCAAGTTATCACAAAAATCTTGGATTAGCGCTCAGTAAGCCAATCACGTACCAGACTGCGTCTGTCCCTTCAATATTGAATAGATGACGACGTTTAGGTACGTTGCATCAACGAAACGAAACTGGTTCTCATTCTAAATCAACGAGTTGATACATAAAGCTATTAGGTGTTTTAAATTGAATAAATAATGTATAATTTATCTGATGGCTAAAACTTGGTTTCAAAATGTACAAACGAATCTTTCAAATAATGTAGGTTCGTAGTTGAAAAGTTTCTTCAATAGTACTGCTTCTTCAACTGTTATGCTTTGCACAAAAACAAAATATTATGAATTACAGTAATCAAAAAAGGTGAACTGCAGAAAGAGAAAAATCGAACTAAATCGAGAAAAACTATTAAACTTCTATGTTGGGAATTTAATTTCCACCACATCAATTCCAGAGTCTTTATAAATTGAATGACTTGAGAAACTACAATCACTGTAAACGCGGTTTGTTCTAAAACAAAGGTTAGCGGTTCTTTATTTCCTGTTTCCCAAAACTGTTTGGATATCTGCTGGATAGTACCGGTACTAGATTGAATAAGGCTGCGGCAAATTTGAACAAATGTATCGGTGCCAGTGCGTTGTGAGTTCCACAGCAGATGTCATAAATCGATAAATTGAATCATCATTCACTGCAAATACAGAACGTAACACATCATTCATCGTTAATGAAATGAAGGAATGAATGAAGACATAAATTCAATCACTGAAGCTAGAGTCACTAATAATTTAAAATAGAAACGCAAGCATCATACATGATCAACATAATCATGTAAATTTCGAAGAATCTTGCTTTGAAACCACACATAAATCTTAATTAGGATCCCAGGAAGTTTGGAATTCTAATGTGGATCTCGGTTTTCTAAACGATAAGGGCGCTCAGAGTAAGTTGAGTGGCTTTTAATGTAAACTATCTTAGTTTAGTGAGAGCAAGATTTGGTTTAGTAAGGACAAGGCTTAGTTTAGTGAGGACATGGTTTAGTTTAGTAGCGTAGTGATGTAGTTTAGTGGCGTAGTGATGTTATTTAGTGACGGAAGGGTGACAGGTGAACATCAACTGTAGTTGATGACTGACAACGTACTAGTTGACGATGGTTCCACTTTGACGAGAAAGATGGATTGCGATAGAGTCTGGTTGCGATGTAATGGAGCGGCTAGGGGCTTCGAGGGGCTTACATGGGCTAAGAAAGGACTTTGAGGGGTGTAAGAGGTGACCTGGAGGGGGCGGTTGGGGTTAAGGTCGTTTCTCAAGGCGGCTTGTCAGTTGGGAGTCGACCACATAACTCCTGAAAGTCGTCGTCACTATAACTTGTCATTAGACGTTGATTTTGATTGAACAAAATAGTTCAATCAACGGTTTACGGTCAACGATCAACGATCTACTGTAGTCTCAAGTAATTAGCTAAATAGCTAAATAGCAAGTAACTAGCTAAAGCAGTTAAACTAAATTACAGAAAATGCAAACATAATCTCAATTCACATTCATATTGTATGATGTTTGAGATGATTGTTAAAAATGATTGTTGAAGTTTGAAATCGTATCTGGTGGTTTGATTAGGAAGAAATATTATAGATACTGTCATGGACTATAAATAAACAGATGAAAGTTAGGCTTGGATCTGTGATACTGATTATGGCATTCGTTGAATTTTCATGATTGTGAATGATGATAAGAATCATGGTTTCAACACTCAATCACATTGTAAGACCATCATTTTTCATTTGTTGATCATGAATGATGGCTGGATGGCTCTAATTAGTGATCGACGGAGATGATTTAATTAGTGAATTATGTCATATGGTTGAATTTACTGCGAATAATGTGCTACGTTCTGAATTTGCTGTGAAAAATAATGATTATTAACTTGAATTATTAGGATGGACCGTGTTTCATTTTCGAATTACAGTGAATCATTCCTACAAAGAATGTGGTTTTGTTTTAGATTTTAGTCAAATGACTGAGTAAAATTTATATTTGATGTTCCTGAAACTCACTGATGATCAGGTTGAGTCTTGAATTATGAACGCTACTTGGATTCACTGTTAATAAGGTTCAGTGTTGAATGATATCTTTGAAGTTTACAATTAACTGTGTGATTGTGTGACTTTCACCTACATTGAATGATGAATTACATTTCAAATTCACTGTGACAAGAGTAAACAAAATTTCTCTTCATTTAGAATTTACAGTAAATGATGAGGAATATCAAAGTGTACTTGCCTCTGTTGACTTTTCTGCAAATCATTAAAATAATGATAGTTTGCATAATGAGAGAATCATTTAAATGATGGATGACACTTTAAAATATCCTCATTAACGTGAGATGTCTTTCATCCATGTTAATGTGATAAGGTTTGAAATATCTCACCGTTATTGAGCCGTTAATTATCCTAGAAAAATTGACATTGATGTTTGTTCTTATAGTCTACTACTAGAAAGATACCAAGGGATGGAGTACGTTACTAGATTCACGTAGATTCGAAATGAATGAGAAAGCACTTGA
Organism: Nilaparvata lugens; assembly: GCF_014356525.2. Taxonomy (NCBI): domain Eukaryota; kingdom Metazoa; phylum Arthropoda; class Insecta; order Hemiptera; family Delphacidae; genus Nilaparvata; species Nilaparvata lugens. Next base: position 21,748,656 of record NC_052511.1, on the reverse strand, counting down.
CGTACTTCATTGTGAATAAATAATTCGGAGGATACTGCAGTGGTACGACTTTTATATTATATTATCGCTATTAACTCTGGGAACTATCAACTAAGGGAACGTGAATGAAAAACAGCAATGGTACGATTCAATAGAACATGCAATTGATACAGATAAGAAATAAAATAGCATTGATACAGAAAGAAAATAATACTATTTTAGTCTATTATAGCCTATTATCATTGAACGTTGAAATGCTCAATGACAATGGTTAACAATCTTTGATCGTCTGTGAAGTAAAGTAACCGACGTATTAAGAACCAAGGCGGTAGCCCAGTAGGCCTAAGCCCACGATGATGTAAATTAAGCTGTAGAGACGTTGAAAACGGTATTTGAGAACAAATAATGGTTCAATTTTGAGATATCATAAACTTCAAATTGATCTGTTTCCAAATCAATATTTCAGTTCAAATAATGAGCAATTTTCAACTGGTGCTTGATCTTGGATAAATGTAAATTAAGCAGTTCAGATCAATTTCTCGCAATATAATTGCCACCTGTAGCAAACAGTGGTTTGTTTTCGGCAACATCACTAACGAGTGTGACAATAAATCCAATTTTTTTCCTCCAGTTTCGAGTGTGAGCTGCATATTATACGTTGCATTGGCCATATTTCAGGCTATATAGCCCAAATATTATAGACTACAGGACAGTAAATCGTCACCGATTAACTTGTCCAGCCTTTTCTCTCAGCCTGAGGCACACTGTCCAATTTAAATTTAATTTAAACCACGCGCGCATTAAAAAATGTTTACGATGCTTACATCTTTATTGTTATTGGCCCGGATTGTGGATAATTTTGTAGTCGTGTTGTGAATGATACACATACTTTGCCCACAAATTGATTATAAGTCTTGTTGACAGAGATCCTATAAAATTAAGAAAGAGAAGAAGCTGAAAAAGAAAGATGAAGAACAAGAAGAAGAAAGATGGAGAAGAATAAGATGAATAAGTAAAAGCCGAATAGAATGAGAAGGAAAAGCAGAAGAGGAAGAGAAGAAGTAGAAGAGAAGGAGAAGAAGAAGATGAAGAGAAGGAGGAGAAGGATGAAATGAGTTTGAAGAAGAGGAGGAGCAAAATTGAGGCAAAGGATAAGGATGGTGGAAGATATGACGAAAAAAGGGAAACAAGAGAGGAGGAAGAAAAGGAGAGGAAGTTGGAGAATAAGAGGAGAAAAAGGAGGATGAGGAACCAAAAATGAATAAGGACTAGAAAACGATGAGAAAAAGAAGGAGGAATAATGAAGATATTGCAAGGTAGAAAATGAGGGGAAGAAGAAGAATTTAGATATATGAAAAGGAATTGAACAGAGAATATTAATAGAAGAGGAATGGGAGATTTAGAAGAAGAAGAAGAAATAGAAGAGAGTTGTGGAAGATTAATAGTCAAGAAAATGATGGAGAAAAACAGCAGGCAGAAACTTAGATGAAAATTAAGGAATTATGATAAGGAAAGGGACAATGAAAAGCATTAGATGATCATATTCTTGTCTTCAATAAATAGATAAATGAAATAATTAAAGTGGATAAATGGAAGAGAAGGAAAATGAGGAGAAGGAGGATTAGGAAAAGCCAGTGGCACAGAAAATAGAGAAAGATGAATAAGGAGAGTAAAGTTGGGAACGGGGTAGGTGAAACAAAGAAGGGGAAGAAGGAGAAGGAGGATGAGAATTAGATAGGGAGGAGAAGGATTTGGAAATGTAGAAGAGTTGGAGGAAATGAAGAAGGATGAATGAGGAGGAAGACTTGGATGAGAAGGGGGAGGGGCAGGTCGAGAGAAGAAAGGAGAAGAAGACTGTGAAGAAAAGTAGAGCAACAAGAGAGAAAACGGAAGTTGAAGAGGTAGCAAGTTGAAAAGTATAGAAATATCAAAGCCAAAAACTATGGTGAAGAACCAGTAAAATATTCTGAAGAAGACACAAAAAGTAAGAACTACGAAGCAAGAAGAAGAGAAGAAGGGAAAGAATGCAGTCCAAATTGAAGCCGTGAATGATGATACCCACGTTGCAACCAGCAAATTGATTATGATTTGTTGACGACCATCTAATAAATATATTTCGGGGAAAGCAGTCTTATTATAAGGTTGTGACTAACGTGATGATAGGGCCGGCCGGCTTATAGGGCATAATTTAAGAGGGCAAAATCACGTTCATACATCCTTTATAGATTTATGCAAATTGTATTGGACAGGACAATTTTTCACGGCTGCCCCAAAGAATAAAATCGCTTGAAAAATTGTTATTGATACCGGTGATAATGTTGTGAAGGAACATGGTCTTATTCATATATTTTCTCATACCTATCTTTATATTGTCTATATAAAAGTTTGGGTGTTTCTTGTAACAGTCTCCTATATTCAAATTTATGGTTTCAGCCGGATATGTTTTATAACAGTCCCTCTTGTCTCATATATACTTTCGCATCTATATAATTATTATGCAGTAGCATCATATTATTGAACCTATAAGCATAAATTCGATACATAACAATATATATTTTATAATAGTCTCCCTTGAATTAATCATTATCTTTCATTGTAGTACTGGAGGACAGAGGTGGTATTGTGGTAGATATCAAAAATGAATAAAATGACTTGAAATTGTTATAACAACATTTTCATTGAAACTATTTCTGATATTGTCATCAAATTTTCAATCACGATCTCTTTTCTTTCTTGAGTGAAAATGTCAATTTCAGATGAATAATGTAGTAATGATCAATCTCTCAAACATGGAGCAGAAGCATCTGAATCTTAACTGTAAACTGAGTTAAATGAGTGGTAGTTGTCCAACTAAAAATGTGAAAGGCTCTCATTGGCTGAGACAAGCCACGCCCATTGTGAGCCTATCAGCTGTATTGTGAATGCTTGGGCGTGTCTACTATCGGCCAATGTCAGATTTTCACCTCAATAAGTCAGCTAACAACCAATTCTATGGCTTTATTTGAAGTAATTCAAGCTCTGCTGTCCCAAGATTACGTTATCAGTTTTCTAGAGAATAATAATTCGCATTCTCAGTGAATAATAGTGGTTGTGACAAGTTCAAGTCATTCTACTTATTATGAATATCAATTTAATCAATAACTAACAATTCGAATGTAGAAATATTCAGCATTAATAAATCCATTTTTGGACCTGATTTGCTGACTTTAGATGGTGTTGGAATTCATGGACTTCCATATTCGATGGATATGCATCGGCTCTAAAAAATAGATAATTTCCAAATATATTCAATCACTTTCAACTGTATTTTGCTTGAAATATTATTGAAATACACGGAATCATAGTCACTTAATGTATAAAACAGTTTTGTAGGTTAAATTAAAACATAGAGTGAAGATACCGTTCAATAGCTTGATTATTCGCTTCTGGTTAAAGTAGCATTTGGAGTATGTATTGAGTATGGTGCAATCATTGAATGTTTGGTAGGTACAGTAGATTGAATTTTCCAAACCAAACTCATTTGATAATGATATATGGCCATTAATATGATCGAATATGATTTGATGGATAGTAGATGAAATCTGACTGACCACCAAATATTCCATTGGAAAAAGAAAATGATATCTTACTTGGCTCTGAATCTATCACCTACTTTCGGTGGCTAGGTCGTCTCCACCTATCAAACCCAATTTCACTCCTCACTAGATTCACACGTCACGAATGTGTTGAGAACAGATGTAACCTTTTCGCCGCTACATTGATAAATATTTTCGAACGAATAAATAAACCTTCATCCCATTTCGCTGCGATATATTGCCTAGATAAACATCTGAGTCCACACCTCAGTTCAGAAGTCTTCTTCCCCATTCAAATAATGAAAAAACCAGTCGTCTCATTCCCAATGAGCAGAAGATACAGCGACCATATATATGTACATATTCATTTACATATATTTTACATATTTATACAATATATATATTTATACAGTCACAGTAGGAGAAGACATCACACGATTTCTTCTTCTCTCATTTCAACTTTATAATTTTCCTTCCTCCTCTTCCACCTGATATTTCCAATTCACTTTTTCTTTTTTTGTGCTTCAGTTAATTAAGGCCCGCCCATAGCACTTCTGATAATTACTATGATAACGCGTGCTTTCAAAAATTCCAGTAGTAGGATAAATATAAAACTTCTTTTATACATAGTTATAATATGGTTGGATAAAGGCGTACACACGTGTAGTATGTATAGTTATACTATGGATATTTCATAAGATTCTAGTTTTAAGATATAGTTATAATATAGTATTGAAAATTCCAGTAGTAATATACATTTAAAACTTGTAATATGTATAGCTATAATACAGTGTTGTGTTGTCGTATATACATGTGTGTTACATATAGTTATACTGAGAGTTAAATACATATTTAGTATACAGATATAATATGGTGGCTAATAATATTATTTTCAAATAGAGTGGCATGGAAGATGAATTGCTGGCTACTTAGGCCTGTTGTGTCGGATGCTGTGACGTTTCTCATTAACTAATCGACGCTTCTACAGTGAGATTCACTACAAATTGGCAGCATTCATTGAATGGGAAGCATGAAAGCATTGGATATTATTTCAGGGATGCTGACAGTTTCAAGTGAATATTATTATAGTTAATAGTTTGCTTATTTTTTATATTTTCTGTATTCAATATGACGTGTATTCATATATTCATAACTAGACGGAAAATTCACATTTGCAGAAGTCTACAACTGAATTACAGTCTCGATTAACCGACCTCCGGCTATTGGACCTTCGTTCGACCCTCTCTGTATGTTGATTCAGATTGGTTTCCATGGATTAGGCTATATCTTTCATAATCTTTCAACATTCATAATCTTTCCAAGGTGCCACACTAATCGCAGAACCAATTACTCAATTACAAAAATTTTCACATTACAATAATTTTGAGTTCAAACGTTTGGATTCTATCTGTTGAAGTTTTAACTTCTATAACCTTCTATAATTTTTGGCAACAACCAATGTATACCAGATCGAATGTAATTCAGTGTAATAGGAAATTCTATTGAATGCAATTTACTCCTGAAAATAACGATTCACTACTAAATATAGTTCACTACTGAATAAAACGAATTACAACTGAATATTTACTGGATATGCTATATACTACATACATAGATACTACCTATATAGATATTTCAACTAAATTGGATATGAATTCAGTTTACTACTGACCAGTAACAACCAACTCATAGTAAAGCTGGCTATTGACAGAAAGCCCGGGTCACAGTGAGACGGCAGCCGTAATTTACTTTCTTACATGTAAATTCCTGCTATCTGCTGCTTACATGCAAATTCGTTGCGGATGGCGTGTGAACCACCACAAAACAATGTCTCAAGATTGTCTGCTGCCGATAAACTGCTCAAAAGATTTACGACAATATGGAATTCAACTTCGACTTCAATAATGCACCCACTCAGGAAGCTGTACTTTATTTAGCGGCAATGTACTCTCTATAGTCAGAGCCTTTAAGCTATTATATACAGGTTATAGACCAGTATTCTATAGCCTATAACTCTACATAGCACTCACTCTATAACCTATAACGCACAGGAAACTGTATGAGATTGCAAGTAGTCATAGATAATAAATAATACAGCTCCTTTTGACTCTACGGGGGGTAGGATACTTGTTTATTATTGACAGAATAATATTCCAATATGTATTATATTGAAGGTTTGTTACTGGAGGATAGTGTTTCAATATTACAATATATGATTGAAGTTTTAGTATTGGAAAATAATACTCTTATAATTATTACAATACATATACGTATTATAGTGAGCCACAGAGAAGATTAGTAGGAAGAAGACCTACTTGTGCCGCATGATATTTGTCATCGGGCATCGGATACGTTCTAAAGAAAGCGGAAATCCGAAAAAATTGAATTATCCAATTACAATGTCTATCAATAATGTTGGCTTGATACAAATCTCCTTTTAGAGCGTTACAGACTTTATCCAGTCTGTGAGAAAATTTCTTTACTGAGGAACTCGTTTTCAATCATTCCATAAAATCACAGTTCACTTTTAAATTGCTTTCAACTATACTGTTACTTGAGTAGACTTTGTATTTCTATGTAAAGAATAATGCTGCTAAAATTCTAAACATTGAACCTTTGTTCCCTGGAATCTTAATTCCGTAAAATCATTTTTTCCAAAATATTATCAATATTCTATAGAGTTTTTCTCAAATGGATTTCATATTCTGCAGATTTTTTCTAAAAAAGTTTATCCAACATCAATAATTCATCCAGAACATCCCAATCAACTCATCCGCCCCAGCTCTGATTTTCAGGTTTGCATCTCATTACTCTACTCGTCAGAGTCCAAATGACATCATTTGAGATCATTGGCTCTCAAGCCATCACTCAAATTGAACTTCATCACAGCTAGATTACTTGTCCACAAAACTTATCAAGTACCAAGTTGCAGTAAACAGATATCTTGTCTTGTGGAAAATATAGATTGACCATTGGGTGATGTAGGTTATTAACAATATAGATGTGTTGAGCTCGAATGGAAATGAGAATTGTTGCCAAGGAATGTAATTTATTATATAGCTATCAAAATATTTTTCATGCTAGCAGACATAAATATTATTGACGTATTTGAGACGGTTTTATAGCTCTCATGATACAAGACATAAACTGGTCTAATTGAGATAAGATTCGTTTACACCGACAGTATTACTTTATGTGATTGATCTCTCTAAACTCCTATGATCGGTCAGTCCGTATCATTGGATTACTCAACCTTTATTTCAGATATGAGCACATCCAGAGAATCTTCAACCCTACTTTCAAATTAATTATTTATTGATTGGTTTAAATTCACATCATTCAGCAAGTTCTTCAAACGATTTAGATTCTTCCAATAGTTTCTCAGTTATTTAGATCGCTATACGATTTATTATCTTTGGAATGAGTCAGGAACTCAGTTGAAGAATGCATTTAGTAGTTACTTTTCAAATTCAAATTAATTTGTTCTCTGTATAAATTCATACATACAAATATTATCCTCTTCAAAATTATTACAGCAAAACTCAATTCAAGTTCAAAGCTGTTAGGACTAAGTTCAATTTATTCTCTATAGATAAGACAGAAAACTCGGTAACTAAGTAAGATGGAACTCTTTGTAATTTATTTAGTCTGGAATGAGAGAGAAAATCAGTAATTGAAGTTGTTAATGCCGGCGCTGATGTCTTTAATCATTAGTTTCCTTTGACCGGGGATCAGCTGTTGAAGTTGACTTGCCAATTTGTTTGCGGAGAAGGTTTAGCATAACCAGTTAATGCTCTTGCATTTAAAATATAACTATTTATATTGAGCCCACTCATAATTGAACTATAGATATTAGACCCTGACGAGTTCAGTTCTAGTTTTCTGATGTGTCTTTCTCACAAGCTGTAAATTAGAAGTGTACTCAACTAAAATCAGATAGGCCTATACCGGTTATGATGTGCAATATTTGGTTCACAGACTAGCATATTTTGAAGAAATAATATTGTTCTTTATCAACACAATCCAGAGAAATAAGTAATTATTGATATAATTAATGGCAATAATAACGGTAAGGTGATCGAAATAGAATACAGTACTTACCTCCTTCCTAGATCTCATTCAGTCCTCAGTTGAGTAACGGTTGGGTAGGCCTACCTGTAAAGGTAGGAAAAGGGTTTATTATTGATATCCTACATCACGAAGGTTTAGTGAAGTTAAAACAATGTCAAACTTCCAATTTTCATAGATTTTTTTTCCTAAATTTTACGGATGATGATACAAAAAACAGTAATTTGTTATTTCTCTCTAGTAAAAATCAACATTTGAATGTTGAACTTTTGAATTTTCAAACTTCAGGATTAAATTTTCGAGTTATGTAATATTCTACTGTATTATCGTTTGAGGTATTTTATTACCGTATCATTTGCAATAGACTCATCAGCTCCTGTGAAGCATTGTAAATCACTCTTGATGTTTGCGATTGATTTGATTAAAGTCGTCACCATCAAGTTTTGGAGCACTTCTCTTCAAATTTCAAATTTTAATATAATTATTGACTATTCTATTATATTGGAATTTTCCAACGTTTATTGCATTATATTATATTATAAAAACTATTCTGATACTAAAAAATTATGAGATTAATGAGGAGAGGTTCTACATTGGTCGCATTAGATAGATCCCTTAAAAAAATCCCATACTGGCATTTTCACCCTAAATGAGATTACGGATCACCATAAAATAACTTCTCGGGTTTACTGACTTTCTAGACAAAAACTGCAAACTCTTCCATGTAATACTGTGATTGGGAATTATGGGGTCAAGAAAATGGATGAATATTTTCATGGCGTCATAAATTGTAAGGTGGCTCAGACAAATATAGTATAGTATTATCAGTATGATCCTAACAATGATAATTCTACTCACTATCATGACTGTAACCATTAGGATGCAATTCTATTCTAAAATATAGCCAGCTTATGAATTGAAGCGATAAAAACATGTTATAAGAATGTGTGTTTGCATATTACTCGTACCTTGGTCAAGTTTATGGAAGCAACAAACAACAATAATATTAATCTGTAGTAAAATCGACTTTGAACTGTCAGCATTACTCATAAATAGCATCAATGCTACCCATTAAACCGATATGTTGACAGTTGAAAGTGAATTTCACTAAAGGTAAGTTCTATTTGATATAATGTAATGTGGGTGTGGACCGATTATCAAAACTGGGTCTGCTGTATTTTCCTTGTTGAACTTTAAATTGTACCATATTTTAGCATATCCCGAACATAAACTTGAATTTGAGTTGTCAAATACAGTTTTATCGGGTCCATATTGTTTGGACATTAAATTGTTTTATATCTTTGCATATTACGCGCATAAACTTGGATTTGAGGTGTCAAATACGATATTATCGGTTTCATACTGCTGAGTTATTCGTCCACAAATAATAATGTTTATCGCCTTAACAATGGGATTTCAGTTTAAGCTATGATATAAATGAGCATTTTATCATAGAGGGCTTTGCAGCTATCTTCACCTAGTTCAGAGTAGTGCTTTACGGACTTAACTGAGCTGAGGGTTTCTCACACTATAGCTATCTCTCTCAAATCTGTGTAGGTTCCTGGAGGCTAGATAGAAATTGTTCTCTAACAACAGAATTGCCCCTCGATTTCCCGGGCATTGCAGTTCCAATGAAGCTCCCAATTTAGTTTCAATGTGTTCTTATTGACTAAACTCGTAAACGTTCCAATTATCGATCACTTGATATTTACCACGTGTCCTATAAACTCCACAAATTTTTGTCGGAGATTGTTGGTTTTACAGTAAACCCAATCAATATAAATTGGTAGAATTAGAATTTTTGGATGAATACTTTGGTGATTAATTCGTGATAAAGATGAAGATTGAAAAAATATGCCTAATACTTGAAGGCAACAAAAAGATGCAGGTTGATAATTTATTATTGGACATGAAACAAAGCGAAATTGGCAATAAGGATTGTGCAGTTTTCTATTTGCTAACTGTTAGCTGGATGTATCATTAAGAAAGTACATTGAAGAGCCACTTTACAGGATAATTTCCTGATAATCATCGTACCCACTGCTTAAATCTGGGATTGTTTGTTGAATTTTGTGAAACTGAGATCTGATTTCTACAAAATATTAACCAATGGTTTGGCTTTGGCTTTGAGGGCATTTGGCACTTATCAATTCTCTCTGTAATCGATATTTTTTCGTATTATACTGTATGACGTTGGTGATTGCTTTTCTGAATAAAACTTTGCCATTTTTACTGTCTTTAGATTATGAATCCAATTTTCGACATTTTTTCGTTTTACGGTTGTTGATTGCTCTGCTGAATTTTGTATCTCAATTGTAATTATTATCAATGATCTGCCCAAAATTTAATTGAATAGGCGGAATTTATTATTTGCAAGAACTTGTTTCAAAAACAGAACTCTATTATTTACCAAAATTCGTTTCAAACCTGAGATCTTGCAGTCTCGGCAGCTTTATAATACAGAAAGAAATATTCATGGGCATATTTCCGTATAATTGTACTGTCTCGAAATATTGTATACGATAGATTGTGTTTTTTTATTTATTTTTCTGTTGCTGGGCCCAGCAATTGGGTATGTAATATTGAAACTTGATTTACTGTCATTTCAATGAATATATTCACTATTAATAGTGATCACTGATTTCATCAACTCAGTATTAAAAGTTGTGCTTCATCTTCTTATGGTAAATTTATTTCACTCTCATGACATTTATTTGACATGTATTCCAGTAGTAATTATTGTTAATGATCTATCCAGAATTTGATTGAAAAGGTTGAATTTAATAACACGCAAGAACATGTTTTGCAATTGTAACACTATTATTTGCCAAAATTTGTTTTGAATCTGAAATATTGTAGTTCCGGCAGCTCTATAATTCAGAATGAAATATTTAAGGGAAGATTTTCGGATAGGTCCACTTGAACTCTCTCACAATTATATAAGATAGATTGAAGTTTTTCCTCAGCAATTGGGTATGTGATATCATATACTGTAGTAAAGAAAACTATAGAAAACTAATATTATTTCTTCCATCTCTGGTAATATTCAAACTGAGTATTTCGACAGTAGAATATTCACTGTCAATTCAATGTATAAAATCACTATTAATAGTGGTCACTGATTTCATCAACTGTGTATCAAAATTAGTGCTTCATCTTTTTTTTGATAAATTTATATTACTCTAATAACATTCAATTGAAGTAATTCAAAGTTAATCAGACCAAAACTCAAGTCAAAAATCCTATTGAAATCCGTGCACCGTGATCTACGCTTTCTGATACAGGCATTATTGACCTTTCATCTGAAAGTATAACTTTTCCAAAAGAGGTCATTTTCAGAAAAGTTACTTTCAGGTGAAATTCATCAATACTAGAGTAAAAATGAATCAAGTAAAATCAGATAAATATTCTTCGAAGTGTAACCAGCGAACATTATCCGTACTGGAATCTACTTTCTAACAAAACGGCATAGCAAGGCATTAACTAACTGAGTAGCTTACATTGTACCATCATTATATTTACTCATTACATTACTATTCACTGTATAACAATAAGTGGTGGCTGCCAGAGAATATCAGGGACTCAAAGTATTGAGTTAAAGTACGAAGTATGACGCAAAGTATTGGGTCAGAAACTCAAGAATCAGTGGATTCCTTCTTTCTGGATTGTGGAACTTCAATAACAGTATAATAACAGCTGGGTACTTCCCCAATCCATCGTAATTTCTAGTTGGCGTCACTAGTTTTATGGGCTTTGAGCAGGATTTCCATCGGAATTACACGTCAAATCATAGAGATCGATACTTGGAAACCCATTTCTCGCATCGAGCATTTTCCGTGAAATGAAATATCGCGTTTTGTTGAAAAAACACGTGCTTTGGACACGACACTAAATTATGGTGCTTTACTACTGTATAATATGGCTGGAGTGCAACAAGAAGGGGACGAGAAATATTATTGTAAAGGAGGAGGAGGTCAAGAAGGAGTAGGAACAGGAAGAAGAAGATGCAGAGTTAGGAAGGATTTGGAGGAGGATGAACAAAAGAGGACGTGTAAATGGGAAAAGACAAGGATAAAAGGTGATGAAGAAGAAGGGAGAGCAGAATTAGAATAAGGACATGAATATGATGTTAATGGAGGTCGTGGAGGAAATAACATGGTAGGATAAGAAGAAGGATAAAATATGAGAATGTGGAGAAAAACATAAGTCGAGAAAGGGAGAAGTGGAAGAGAAAATAGGAAGAAAGATAGAAGAAGAAGGAGAAGATGAAGGAATAATTGGATTAGTAGGAATGAGAAGATAAAGGAGAAGACGGAGAAGAAGAAGGGGAAAGTGAAGGGAAATTATAAGAAGAGTGGGATCAAAAAAAGAATAGAAGGACAACTAGAAGAAGGAGATGATAAGTTGATAAGGAGTAAGAGGAGGAATTGGATGATGTAGAGGAAGCGTGGAAAGATGTGGAGGTGAAAAGTAAAAAGCTACAGGAAGAGAAAAAATATAAGTGGTTACTCTCATGTGTCAGCGAGGAAGATGAATGCAATAATTCGATTTGCATTTTGCAACTCTCTTCGCAATCTAATCTAAAGTCTTCCCCATAACTTATTTTGTTCTTGACCGTGATAAACTTGCGCACCTACTAAGATCGCCGTTTGAAAAAGAAGTCGAATTGCAGCCTTGATTTATGGCTTCATTACAGCTGCATTGCACACGATTGATTGATGATCGGCTGAAAAAACTGACGAAAAAGTTCCTGTCGACAGGTTGAAGCGATTGCGTTTACGATTTTTTGTTCGAGGAATTCAATGGTTATGGTTATGGGTGATTTTGATTGAACAAGTTTTATATTCAGGTATCTCAATAATTATTGAAGTCCTCAAACAACTATTTATTGTTGGATGATTCTCACATACTTGTGCGTGCATATAATGAGAAGGTACTATCAGAGACAAGAATAATATATCTTTTGATAAGATGTTCTTACTTATCCTTCATCTATGGTACTATTGAGATTATGACACGACCATGTGCTTGGCGGGATTCGAACCCGAAAATGTTTTCGCATTTGTTTATCAATGGTTGAGATGAAAACGAGATTCATCGACAAAATGTTAGAAGCCTCGCCAAAATTCTAGATCAGGGTAGGATCAGGGTCAATGAAGGTCATTTTACAGGTTACTCTTTAGGGAATAATACAGGCTTTTCGTATTTCATCGAAAGCTTATGTACTCAAATATATTAATTCATTTCCAATCGCTTTGAGAGAAATATGGTTTTCAATTTCTATTGACAAAAATAATTATGTTATTCAGTGTTTCCAACAAGTACTACTATTGCTATATTGTATCAAATCACTCCGCTCCATTGGCTAACTCTGCACTATTATTCTTCTTCTGGAACCTATCCGTTACCGAATGTTGGCAATCATTCCGGCAATTATAACTTTGTTGACAGCCGATCTAGAAAGTTCCGGGGTGGACACATGCAAACCACGTCCTCAAATTCTTCAACCAGGAAATTCTCCTACCAACTCCTGACTCCTCTCCTCTGTACTCTGTACTGTACTACCGTGTATCACGTAATTAATTCATCTCATCTTTTATTTTCTGAAATATATGAATGAAACTGTCATTGATTACATTGCAAAGATCGCTTCACGAGGCAAGCTGTCTTTTTACAGAACACTCCTCTCAAATTCTATTAGTGGATGCCAATTTCAACGTCAGCTGAAGGGCCAAAAACGTTGACCAATCACCTGCGAGTACACTTGAGGTATTCATTACTAACGCACTCTCATTGGCTGTGGCTTACGTCATTGTGTAAACTCCATTATTTTGAGACCAATAATCAAAATTGAAAATGTTTGAATAAAAATTACTAGCCGTCTAGTCTAATTAATTTTGTTGTATGCTTCACGAAAGAATTAGAATAAGAATTAAAAAAAATATGAGAGAATCAATTGAACGTTTTTGTTTTTGGGTATAGCTGCAAGCTAGTTTAGTAGGAAGAAAAAAATCTTCCTCTTCTGGGTGATGTGTATTATATTGGAGTAAATGTGTGAAATATTATTAATTTTTCCAATCATGTAGGCTACTTCAATGAAATAGCCCAACAGACTGAAGTCCAAAACTGTTCCTTTCCAAATTTATACTCAAAATACAGTAAAATTCAAAATTTAGGTTATGTCTCTAACATTTTTTATCAAATGAAAAATATGGTATTAAAAGTACAAATTGTTTGATTATACTCAAACCCTAATTGAAAAAAGACCTAAACGTCATTCCATAAATCCATTGAGTTGATTTTTGGATTGAACCACTTTAATAATGCTATATTAATCAACTGCTTTGTGGAATAGGTTGCGTGATAGTATCAAATTAAGTACAGAGTAATTGATTTTGAATAATCAATTCAAGTAGCTTAGTATAAATTATAATTCGAATAATATGATAATATTATTCACAGTATCGTAGGTGGTAGAAAAGCAGTTTCTCCACCAAGTATTTCTTCATGAAATCATTGATGTATGACCTACATCATTATGTTGATGTACTACTACTTAATAAATCAGGGCTTACTTTGAATATAAACTCAGCTCATACATTCATGAATTCAATTAAAATTCGGTCTGGAAGTTTTCCAACATAAATCAGTGGTTTCCAGTTTCTGGTATTCAAATTTATTGAGTACACATGATTTATATCACAATTCTTGTGTTTCAGGGTGTATAAAATGATGGAAAACGTCGTTTGTGAAATGGATATGATATGCAGATGTGCCTTCATTACAAGCAGGGTTGTGGTTGTGAGAATTCCATTACTGTATGGAAGAATCAAGCTCTCTTCATTGGAGATTCAACTTTATAATCAGGTGCAGACTATGTGAGTTCAGATTGACATCGAAAAATATAATATAAAGAGAAAAATATAGAGAGAGTATTATACCCTCATCAATATCTTGTTTCATTATTCAATATTTATTAGTTTCATGTATTTATTAGTAATCATGTACATTGTTTTGAGTACATTTAGGATTGGGATATAGTGGAATTCTTCCATTATTATCTGACAATAACTCCCATTTATCGTAGATATTAACGACATCAAATTGTTTTTCAAATTCTTAATGAATATTAGAATGCGGTGGAATTATTCTATAGTGAGGTCCACGTTATAATGGCAGTGTTTGATTAGCAATGCTATTGCTATCATTCAACAAAACAGATAGCGCTATCTCTTTTTCGCTTTGCTCTGTTGCCAGATTGTTTTTCAACAATGGAGAATTGATAATTAATTAACAAAATATTTCATCTTAATTATGAAACTATTGAAGAATATAATTTCTTGTTTAATAAAATGTAATTAATTTATTACTTTAAACGAGAATGAACAGTTATTACTACATCAATAAACCTGTATCAGCTACCGTCTATAGAAGGCATTGACAAGACAGAGGATCGTTCTCCTATCTTTCTCCACTGCCATTATAACGTGGACCTCACTATTGACTACATACAGTATCATCATTTTAGAATTTTACACAATTTCGTGCAGTCTTGATCTTATGAATAAGAATGAAGTACTTTTACTCACCCAGGAATAGTTCCTGGATTAATCGGCTCTTGTCCGGTCTTCTAATCCCAACCGGCCTGAAAAATACGAATGAATTGTTATTCAAAGTAGAAGAAATTGACCTTATATGAATGTTTTACCAACTTGAATTTGATGAAAATCATGGACCATGAATCAAAGTCGTAAAGGATGAGTGTAATATTACTCACTTCGGTTCATGAATTTGTCATAAATTTCAACTCAAGAGTATAATGAATAAATCATATTAATTATTATATTCATAATAGAATTTTAGAAATTTATTTATAAATTATATTTATAATTTTTTTCTTAACAGAGCTCACAAATAGAATGCAATCAGTAATCAGTTGACGTTTTTAATTATAGTTGGCAGAAAACTAAATCATGCAATTAAGATAGTAAATGTGGATGGTAGCTCCAATATGCAAATTAAATTGCATAAAATTAAAAGTTGCAGTTGGATGTCATTAAATCATTCTCACCGTTATCAAAGTAATTTATAGCGTTGAATAGATAATTCTTATCCAATACTAAAATAATCACAAATCTAATAAATTAATTAATAATGTAAGTTCAATTTTACGGGATGTTTGAGTCGAGGGGGGGGGCGTGTCTCTTAGACATATTTATGACAACTCTACAACTTAAATATTCAACTAGAACACGTCTAGTTGATTCAATTACTATACAAATTTTAATTCTTAACTAGATTATCATCAGATTAATGAACACATCTGGACGTTTAGAATGCATTTATCATAAAAATTACACAATTTCTTTATTAGACTGATGTATATCCAGATTAATTATTATAGATAGCTTTAATAAGAGGATTGTGGCTTTAAGATCAAATTTTTTATTCTTTTTATCCCTTCAGCTACATGGTCTAGTTCATTAGTTGATTGAAATACATAAGCGTGTGTGCTACAGAGAGTGGTTAGAACGGTCTTTTAGATAATAATATTACAAATATTGTTGGGTAAATTCAGTCATGTACTCTTCCTAGACCGCTGAAACTCGAAACGCCTAACCGTTCTTTGTGTACTCACACATTCATCAGGGAAAGTGGATGTATCATTTTTCAACAAAATGAGGGGATTTTCAGTTGATTAAAAAAATGTATCACTGATTATCGATAACTGATGAGCTATTTCTGATATGTGATTATTGATGACCGAAAACGTTTAACGCCGTAGTTGAATGTTGAAGTTTATGTGATTACTTTATGTAAAGTAATGGTTAAAGTTTTCCCGTTGCAGTGTGGTTACCCCTCGTTCGGCATTCATCCCGTGTCCGAGTGCAAAAGGGTTAACTTTTCCACATACCTGTTTACTAATAACTGATGAACTAATCACTGATTACTGTGATTATTTATTGTTTGTTACATGCTCGTTATTAAAATAAAAACAATATAAAAACTTCTAGTACCCCCTTATTAAAAACTTTAAAATATTTTAACGACTAGATTCAACCATAAGTTAGTCATTTTCAAGTTAAAACTTTATGTAAAAGGCTACTGAAAGTTTTTATTTGAATCAAGTACCCCATATAAGCGAAGTGATTTTAGGCTCGTTATTATTTACATGGTCAATAATATTTTAGCTGTTTAACTGACTTCTGAGCTGACAGATAAAACTTACACGATTGATATGTAAGATTGCAGGTAATTTAAGTACGATTGATTGATAAGATTGGTCTTTTTCTCTGCTTCTGATAACAGATAACTTATTATTATATAGATTCTTTTCATGCCTTCAAATTTATAGCACAGATACAACCTGTATGGTTGTCTGTGGTTATAGTTGAAGTTATTAGGCCTCTGATCCTAATGGTAATTGACAGAATAATGGAGGTGGGCAAGATGATCTATAGCTGTGGTCTCCTTTTATTATTTCATAGTTAATAATGGCGCAGACGCAGTGTAACTTGAACTTGACCGCGCAGCTAATAACTGCTTTCTAATTAAATGTTTCCACTCGGCTGCCTTTTCTGTAAAATTAACGATTAGCTGTTGTCAGTTGGCCGAGGCTGTGGCGTCTCTTCATCATACTTTGGCAACTGGCACTCACTGGTTGCGTTTCTTGCAGGTGTGAAGTGTGAACCACGCATTTTCTCTAGATTTTAGTATCACCGTCGGGTGTCTTATAGTGAGATACACTTTAAACTGTCAGCATTACATGAATGGGAAGCTTTGTTGTTTTTTAAAAGGGGTGCTGATAGCTCAAATTGAATCTTGCTATAAAATAGTAATTTGATTAAAGATAAATTGGATCATGCCTTGTTTTTACGATCATTATTTGCGAATATGAACTTGAGAGTTCCACCGTAAATTTTCAGTGGTGTGAATAACGTATTTTCCTCTTGATCTTGATACCTTTTACATTCCTTCTCACTTGATTTATCTCAGCGGTTGTTAATGATGAAATTGGAAAACTCAGTTGAAGTAGGGATTGTATTTCTGTATCTTTCAAAGCTTGTGCCTTTAAGCATTCAGCTCAATTCCACTACTCCAACATAATCGCTTTATGTTTGCAAACTTGAAAATCCTTGAAGCATCTAAATTAAATCTACTTTGTGAAAATAATTAAGAACTTCAAATTTTGTGAAGTGAACAACTACAAGACTTAACCTATTTCGGACTATGTGTAACATTTTCTAAATTTAGAAGGGGAATAGCACAAGGTTACCTTATTTTTTCTCTCCCTTTCATTTTGATGATGTAATTATTGTATGAATCAGAAAATAAAAATGTGGTTTTTTCGACTTTGAGTGAGTCACTTTGCAATATGAATCTTGTATCTCACCCGTGATTCATCTTAGTTTAAACAGTGAAACATTAGTAATACGGTAAAAACGGTATAAACAGTAGCTTCTTCAGAGTAGCTTAGTAATCGAGTAGTACTTTTATTTTTATCAATGAAATGTTCTGATGCTGATGACTTCATGATTCAATAATTTTTCCGTAATATTGTACTTTCAGATTGCTTAAGATAATAAATGCAAATTGATTGCAGGTATAATTTATTTATGATATTCTGAGACATGAATTAATGAATCTTATATGACTATGAATATTATCCTCAAAAATGAATGAGCACCAAAGAAAGATATAATCTTTAGAGAGATAATATCTCTCAGATTAGAAGTAGATATGTTTCCATTAAAATTAATACGAACAGAAACGCATGTTGTCAAGTGGAGATTTAGTGGATAATAAATAATAATTTCGACAGCAAATAATGACGGGTTAAGAATGAACGGATGAATTTAAATTACTAGCTCATATAAATAAGTGGAGTGATAGCTGAAATTATAGCATATTTTCTTGTGAGAGGTGACCTAGCGGAACTATTCATTTTAAACTGTCAGTATTCCATATGAATGACATCACTGGTTCCCGTACAACTAATGCTGACAGACATCTTTCTCAAGGGGATAGCGGAGTTTCCTCTTCAATTAGCTCACTTCAATCACTTGCTAAGTTAATTAATATGTGTGTAGTGTGCAATTTAATTTAATCATGCTGAATTCCGACTACTGAGCGAGACATCGGTCAACGGTTCAGTTCATGAATGGATGAATATTTTTTAAGAATGAATTACTCTTTTTCTATCGAACCATGTCGGATTTCTCAATTTGAAACGGTAGGCCTACTGGGCTTACAGAAGAGTATATCATGAATAGATAGAGCTACTGGTGTAATATAAGATCAGTACTTTAGTAATCCCAAGAAGGCACTATAAGTAATTGAAAAAAAAGTTTGAAAATAGAGAAAAACAATGGTCAATAACAGATTTTGTGATACTTTAACGCTGTATTGAAAAAATAACTAACAAATAGAAAATATTGATTAATTATGTTGTTTTAATGTATTCGAATTATATGAAAACATAATATAATTATTGGATAATTCTAACAATAAGCATATTAGGCTACTGAATAAATGGAAAATCCACAACATTTATTGGGAAAACAAAATATATTACTAGTGAAATTTGAAATGACTTTTTTTGAAAGTAGAAAAGAGATTGAATATGTCCATGAGAAAGATGTCAATAAAAATATGTAGAGTAGAAGAAAAGCTTTAAAGACTTTTTACTTTATGCAACATTCACACAACATAAAATAGTTCTATTCACTACTTATAAATATAGTTAAACGTGTGATGTTAGACCATAAAATATAATGTCGAAAGTAATTTTTTCACCAAGTATTTAACTATTTGCTTTTAGAACCATATAACTGGAACTATACCTATAGTTACTCGGCGTCAAAACGTCACTTGAACCGAGCATTGCGTTGCTAAAGAGGGGCGCGTTGCGTTGGGGTGTTGTCTATTTTTTGCGTTTGTTGGGACATCGAGCCGGCCTGTTGAGGGGCTGTTCAATATAAGCCAGCCTCTAATTGGCCGAAATCTACGCAGGCGCTCCCCTCTCCGCCAATCAGGGCGGTTCTGACACCCCTGGGCCCATTTTCAAAAGTATCTTCCCTGTTAAGTGGCGACCGACTGACCGTTAAAGTCTTGCGGCACAAAAGAACTGATCTCTGACCTTGAAGGGGTGAGGATGACCTATGAGAGCTTTTTAAGGCCCCACGTTGCTGTAGGTAGACCTTGGCAATGAGAAAATAGGGACCTAGAATGGTGGCGAGATACTGAGTGTTTCAGAACTCAGTCAGACCAAATAATAATACAGTATCACACTGGAATAAAATCGGTTGTTGTCACAACCACTAATTCCAACATGTGTTCAACATATGTTGAATAAATATAGCTGATTTATAGGTGATGTAATGGAGCTGACACCCTTCAAACGTGAATAATGATTTGGGAAAGATATTCTATAACCACTTGAATTGTACACTTTTCACCAGTTTAATAAATATTTTAGCAGATGATTTTTTAATTGAACCACTTCAAAAGGAAAAATGTTGATATAATCCAGATATTTTTAATTTGTTAGAAAATAAAAAAATGGCAGATCATGGGGGAACAAAGAGGTAATTTCAGATTGCTTATAGTGACACATTGAACTTCTATAGAACATAATTTGGTCAATCTATCCTGGTCTATAGACTTTCCATCTTGTATTGGCTCATTGGCTAAATTATTGGCTCAGTGATCATGCTTTAATTAGGTGATGCGAGTCCCTTCAATGGCGGCTCTTCAAACTCTAACGCTTCACCAGTGCTGTATCTGTCTCAAATTCTCTGTTAATAAATCTCCAGTAGTCACTTCCCGATTCAGCATAACTTCCGTTACGCAAATATTGAACTCTTTTATTTGTTTTGAATTCAAATCAAAGTCTCCGTTACAGTGCTATCAATCCATGACCAAGATTATTCGATGGTATAATGACAGGCTTGGGGCCACAATTTAATGCAAAACAAGTGCTTGTTGCTCTCTTTAAGGTTCAAGAAGTCCCTGATAGGAGCAAGAGAGAGAGAGAGAGTGAGAGAATGATGAGAGAAGTCATTGAGGTGGTCCGAATCAATCAACCAATCGTGGAGCGGCATTCAATTTCGTTGTCTGATTCAAATTTAAATAAACTGAAATTTACATAAAAATTCCGTCGTCGAATTTTAGTGGAACGAGTTTTGAGAGTCACATTAAGATTGTTGATCTGTACGTGAAGTGCATTTCAATAAGACGGAAAAATTGATCGTCTCCTTTTATAAACTGCATTTAGCCTGGGGTCAATAATTTCAGATTGAATCAACTACTGTGGATGTGAATGGGAGAGCAGGAGCTTGTTGGAGTGGAATGGCTTTTATGACTTTTGGAGGAGATTGATGTTGGAGTGGTCAGTTAGCAGCAACGAGCTATACAGACTTGGAAGCCTCATCATCCACACAATCATAAACATTCGGCCAACTTTTATCAAATACTTGATTTCCTATTAGAATGTTACCCTTGCTAAAGTATCAAATATTTGACGAAAAAATACGATTGCACCATCAAATCAAGTTCAAGTTTTATTGTTTGCATCAGTTTAAAGCAAAACACACCACATAAACAAATCATCAAAGATCATTGTGACATAAATAAATCATTAAAGACATAATTATGATCTCATATCTGACTGTATGACTAGAACCCTTGTCATGAAAGCTAGTCATCACAATAACCCTTATTAGCCTACTAAAGTTCCATCCATCAAGAACAATAATATATTTTCATAATCTAATATTATTCTCAATAGACGAATTATTGACAAGATTTTATAACGGACTTTGGTAGTGGTGAAATAACTTGGAATTCCATTGGTTGCAGCTTCCTTATACAGTATAGGCTTCCTCTGCTCGCGCTTATAAATACAGGATGACGGATAGGTTAGGTTAAGGTATCGCTGTCCCCATTTCCCGTCTTCTCAATTTCCGTCTGCTTTAACTACTTCCTTCCTTCGGCGAATATTTCTCCTCATGATTTATTAAACTGCTTAGTTCTTGTTTGGGCTTTCGTTTTGGGAATTTTGGCTCACGCTAAATCATGCTGAAATACTTGCCCGTCCATGAGGTTCTCTAGTTGATGAGATAGTAAATTTAATATACTTTTAATGAAATAATGTTTTTTATTATAGGAAAAAATATATAAAATAATTGGTGATATTGAACCTAACAGTGCATAACGCCACTTTCTTTGTTCAAATCCCCACCACCTCATCCAATAGCAAATACTGTAGTCCTGTAAAGTCTGTACATGAGAAGGCTAGACAAAATATAGAGTGTGCGCTTAAGTGATTATAAAAGTAATGAATAATATCAGCTTATTTCATAAGTATAGGAGCAATGACTCATATTAGCTATGAATCCTTGATATGAGTCATTACTTTTGTAAGCGCACTTTATGTTTTGTCTCTCCTTTCGATGTACAGACTATAGTCCAAGTCAAGGATAGTGTATAGGATAGTGTATATCTATACACTATTCTTGAGTCCAAGTAACTAAATCAAGAAGGCATGAGCTAATGCTACCATTGATTCTCATATCACATTTTGGAATCATTATTAACTCAACGCATTATTCACCTAATTTTTTTTAGATAGAAATTATAAAACCTGCATCTATAGGCTGCTAACTCTTGTGCTTGTCTCAATATTCAAATCACAGGTAAATCTACCAGTCTGGAGTGTATGTCATTAATTTTGTGAAGCTATTTCAGATATAGAGATTGATATCGAAAATAAAGCGCCATTGCAATTAGCATGAGCTGGACTGAATTGAATTGAGTAAAATTGAGATAATTAATGGAGTTCAGACAAACACGGTTGAATTTTCAAACCGTTACGTAGCTTTGCTTTGCTTTTCATTGGTAGCTCTGTACGACATAGTCTCTGTGAGTGACTTGTTTACGAATGTACTTTAAGTAACTAGTGAAAATACAAGTTCGAGTAGCAAAACATTACACTTGGGAATTTGTTTTGATAGATCTGAGAATACCTGTCACTTCTAACCATGTAACTGGTGAAGTCCTGAACAGGTATTCAAGTTATTCAAGTTATTCCACAAGTTATTTACTCCATGTCATCACTATGCTACTCGGCTTCACCTAGTCGGACGATTTTAATACGAATTATTCTCCGACTTCTTCTCTTTGCTCCTCTTTCGCTTCTCCTCTCTATAGATATCGGCCTCACAAAAAATACTGCAGCTGTATAAAGTATCTCTTCTCATATGTTCTCTCCTTTAACTGCTCAATCGTATTTTCCATTCTCTTTTGCACATTTGACTTTTCTCACTTTTAATCTTCCAATTATTTCTCTCTTTACAATCATATTATTCTCAACGTTTTGTCTATTTTTCTTACTTCGCTTCTAGTTCACCTTCTCTTCTCCTCTTCTCCCGGTCAAAAATCTTTTCCTATGTTGTATTTTCTGTTTTTCTCTTCCCTCTCTTCTTCCACTATCTCATACTACTACTGCTACTACTATACCAACTTATCCATCCTCTTCCAAATATTTTCATATTTTGCCTCATATTTCTCATTATTTTTTATCTCTCTCTATCCCCTTTACATTCCTCTCCTTGTTTGGCTCCAACATTCCACGTAATCTTTCTTCAGATTTTCTATCTATTTTCTTTTGTTCTTTTTATTCTTCTCCTCCTCTTCCATCTCCTTCTTTTTTCTCTTCGCCTCATGCCACTCTATTTGCAATCTCTCTCCTCCTCTCCGATTTGTATGAATTACGAGTCAGATGCCATTGTTGGTGAGAGGGTGGAGAGGGGTTTATTGGAACGTCCCTCACTATTTTATACCTTCAGGGAGACCTCGTTTAGACGACAAAATTGGCCATCTCAACATATACATACCTCCAGTATAAACCTCCTGCCTATAACTCCAAACGGTGGTGTTTTTATGGCTAATCGAAGCATCTTATGCTTGTTGATGATAGTATAAGATAGGCCGGCTATAATGCATCCTCCCTACGACTTGCATTATATATGATGCAGGATTTAGTAGCTACTCTAAGGAGGTGTATGTGTGTGGATTCCTTCTTCACTACCAATCTCTAATATACCTACTTATATGTACACATTATAGAGTGGATCCCAACGGTTTATTACTATGCATCACGTTTATAGTGCATATCTATGTATGTCTACTGAATATGAGGTGGATCCAAGTAGTCTATTACTATTTATCATCTTGCAACCTTTCCAATCTGTCTCGGCAGCCTATAATGACCGACCGCCCTCCCACTATTATACGGGGAGGGGGGGAAGCGATTGCATTCTCAAACTTGTTGCATTCTTGCATCCAAAGTGCATCCCTCATAACTGCAGCTGTTTACTTCCGCTAGCAGTGATGCATTTCTGCAGCAACGTTGACCTCCATCAAAACATAAATAAATACCTGGGTTCTATTTTGATGATGTCGATGATGATGTTGATGATGATGATGATGATAAAAATTATGGTGATGATGATGATATGATTATGATGGTGATGTGAAAGGAAAGAGAAGAATGT
Source organism: Nilaparvata lugens (assembly GCF_014356525.2). Classification (NCBI taxonomy): domain Eukaryota; kingdom Metazoa; phylum Arthropoda; class Insecta; order Hemiptera; family Delphacidae; genus Nilaparvata; species Nilaparvata lugens. The sequence continues at coordinate 21,724,478 of NC_052511.1, read as the reverse complement.
GGATAAGACGAGGAGGACGATGTGAAGCGAAATGGGAAAATAAATTCAAAAGAAGAAGGAAAAATATGAGTTGAAAATTGGGAAGTGGCAGATGATAAAAAAATGAGATGAATAAGACTGAGATCAAGACAAAAATGACACTGAAGAGGAGAGACTTTCTTAAAGAGACTTAACAGGAAAAAAGTGATACAACATTTTAGAGCATTGAGTAGATTGGAGATAAGGAGATGATGAAACAGCCAGTGAAGGGATGATTCTTAAACTAAGGCACATAGATTATTAAACTAAAAATAATTCGTTTTCAATCTGACAATGCCTGTGTTTTGCTGGCTTTATCAGATTGAAAACGAATTATTTTCAGTTTAAGAATCTGTGTGTTGATTGGAATCTTATTATCTTGCTTACCCAATATTTTTATGATTCATACATTGCATCCATTAAATAAAAATATAAATCTCAGTACCCTTTTAAATTATTTATCACAGCATGTTTCAGAAATTAATGCCATTTTCAAGTTATTTGAAATCACTTATATTAAAAGTAGCCCAAAAGAAAAAAGACAATAAAATTGTATTCATTTTATTATTTTCAATTTGTTGAAATAAGTTTTATTTGATTTGATGGGAGAGGGGTGATGAAGAGAGTTTGATGAAGATTCTGTGAAGAACAGAAAGGAGAAGAAAAGCAGTGGATAGCTGAAGGAAGGTATAATATTGTGATATCGTATAGAAGGCGGGTGAAGAGGAGAACAAGAAGAAGGTGAGGAGAAAGAGAAGGAAAGTTGGAGAAGAGCAAGTGTAAGCAAGAAAAAGGAAAAAAGAAGGTGAAGAGAAGTTGGAGGAAAACAAGATGGTGTAAGCAAGAAAAAGGAAGGGAGAAGGAGAAGAGAAGTTGGAGAAGAACAAGTGTGAGCAAGAAGAAGAAGTTGAAGGAGGAGTGAGATGATGAAGAAGATGAAGAAGAACATACTGAGATTGAGTAGTTGTTGACAAGGGTGAAGACCTCCTCGCATTCCTTACTTACCTATTGAAAACAAGTGAGTAGTTATAGTACATAACTCAATAATTGCTAAATAATATTCCTAATTACACATTTTTCTATACTCGAGTATTATGTACTACCCTTTCTCTACAAGCCTACTAATTTGTCCATTTGATAATATATAGAAGTACGAATTGCTGTTAATTTCATCGTGACTTACAAATGTTATCATGCATCATGGTCATGGATATTTTTTATAATTATTATTAAACGAAGCTCCCAATTAAATGCTGTAAATCACCCCAAAGACTTCTACTACTGCAAATATTGACAACAGGGTAAACAGCTAGATGGAAATTCTTTGTAGTTTTTGTATAGTAGCGCTCATCCCGAATTTCCATCTAGCTGTTTACCCTGTTGTCAATATTTGCAGTAGCATAAGACTTCGGGGTGATTTACAGCATTTAATTGGGATTTTCGTTTAATAATAATTATTCATTAATTAGCATTTGAACAAATGCAACTTCCAATTTATTTCCAACTGTAGATATTTTTATAGTTCATTCCATTTCTTATTTGATTTTCAAACTGCTTTGCGACTTCATATTTCATTTTCTCGATCTTGATACTAACTTTTATTGTGTGACTGAAAGTCTTGTAAAAATCTTGGAGTCTTTCATCAATCACTAAGTTGTAGCAAAATTATCGACATCGAATCAAATATTTGATGAATTTTATGATGGTATTTGCATGAATTTCGGATAAAAATTGTATTTCACGCAAATATTACCTCGTCAAAAACACCTGAAAGTCATTCATATCACATACAAACTCAGATAGATCGGTATCTCCACGGAAAACTGACGATAATGTGCAGTTTAGGAGTTTTAAAAACTTTTGAAACACGTTTTCGGGATAAAAATCTCATCTATCTAATTAGGATAACATGCATGAAATGATTGCACATTAGTATGCAAATGGGTCTATAAAGGGGAAGCCTGCACTGAGATTTGCTGTGAACTGTCAGCATTGGTTAAAAGGGGAACATTGATTGTATTTTCAAGGAATGCTGACTGTTAAAAGTGAATCTCACTGTAGCTGGCTGGTAGGCATATGCATGCTTCGGAGATTTTCATCGTTAAAAATTTGCCCATTGGATGGATACCGTTACATTATATGGATATCTGTAATGGTTAATTATGTAGGCTATGGTATGAATCAACCAATTATGTTGCGAAATTAACCGACAGCTCACATCAATCATTAAAGGTCGTTGCTTGCTACTGAATTCGTTAGAAATCAATGGTACATGAAACTAATGCATCATTTTTGAATAAAAAAAATGTATTTTGTTTGTTTTGGATATTGAATTGGAGTTTAATTCGAAAATGTGAGAGTGACACGTAGCTTAGCTACATTTGGACTGTTGTATAAATGAGAATTGGAACCGTATAGGGCTTAAGCCTGTGGTACATTTCTGAAAGTTGGGTAATTCTGAATAATAAAATAAATAAGTAATTCACATGGATTATTTTATGATAATTATAATCATTATGGAAAGATAGTCAGAAACTCCTCTAATCATTCATATTAGATTTATTTTTGCAGGCAACAGGTAATTCCTTATGTGTCAACTACAATGTATGGAGATTTCATCTTTTCAATTACCCATGTACAAGACTAAGACATCATCCTTGGAGAAAAGAAAAGTCCTCGAATAAATCCTTGAAAATTATATTACAAATTGGATTTAGTATCAGTCAGTAGATTCATATTCTCATGATTATTTTCTATGGCATTCCGCAATCATATAAAATCATTACAGTTTATTACATTTATCGTTTATCACTGATAGATAGATGTAATTTAACGATTGATTTACTGCACTCCACTTGTACTTTCCAACTATTTTAAATCTTCTTCAGGTTTTATTGAAAAGAGTTCTAATAGGAAATGACCTTCCAAACCAATTCTCGTAGATTTTTTGTCTAGAATTGATTTCGATAGCCATCTCCGTGTTAAAATACTAACAATTAGGATTTAATTTTATTGGATTAGTTTGATGTTATGGATCATTGGTTGCGATTCTGTGATAATCTTTGGTGGTCCTGGCCTTTTATCGATCGTTTCCCATTCTGAAAACACGTTTACACCTACTTTTGAACGGAATCGCTTTTTCCTCAATTATTAGGTGGTTATTAGGCTATGAAGCAGGTTCGTTCAACTATCAGTGTTCTCCTGCTTTATCCAGCTGCCTAGATTGTCTTCAGTCTCTTTCGAATCTCGAATTCACAGTTTTGTTCCCTGTGAGTCTTTATCACTCTGCCGGTAAATTTTGAGGCTTTTTCATCGATCTAATATTCAGATTGAATGGGAGTAAGGTTCATGAAATTACATTGATAATTTTGAGATCAATAAGGAGTTTTGGGGTTAAAATCCATTTGTATAGTTCTGGATACTGTAGTATGAGATTTGATTCACATTGAGTCTAGTGATGTTAAATTAATAAAAACAATATAAAAACCTTGAAGTACCCGTTATTATTAGAAACTTTAAAATATTGAAAGTTTTATTATTTATCAACCTTTTAATAATAAAGGATCCTAATAGTTTTTTATATTGTTTTTTGTACAAAAGTAGCCCATGTAAGTGAAGTGTTTCTGGTGATGTTATATTCATTTTTCATCAAATATTCATCTTGAGTGTACGGAGTACATTTTCAATAGCTTTCATTCAATCAAATTCTTGATTGAAGAAAAATCATCAGTTTGTTTGTAAGATCATGAGTTCTACGGTATCAAATTGAATACATCTCATTTGAAAGTGATCGTCCAAGCAGTTCTCATGATAACTAATCGCAGGCACCAGATAAGGGACGTGCTCTTGACGCTTTTGCTTAAAACCAGCTGCTCTATCCGGCAGTATTTATGAAATTGCTTCAAAATGAGACTATGGATTGTGGTCTAGAACCCACCTGAAACTTTATCTCTCTATCAAATTTGAAGCACAAACTTAGGGCGGGTGTGAGCATTAACCTCAGAGAAATAGCGAATTCTACATTGATAGAAATGTTTCCAATAAAAAAATATATTCCCTTTTAGTCTTTGTCCTTTATGAACTTCTGATTGATTCACCAAAAATGATTTATGAACATTCAGATTTCTAGAGCTTCAGGTCTTATGTTCTAGATTTTATATTCACTTCAAGGATTACGATTCACTTCAATGGCGACTCTGCTTATCTGTAAACCTGGAGCTGTTAGTAACCAGCTCTGAATTGTAGCAACTCTTTGACTGTCGATATTGGCGTTATCCGTTGCAATTTTCACAGTTCAACACCGTAATCATCTCCTCTCTGTTTAATCGGCAATCGAAGATACTCTGTAGGTGTCAGAATGTAGGCAACTCTATTAGCGAGCACTCTGGCGATCGATTCAAATTGCAACGAAATTAACGAGTGCAGTTTGTGGGTTGCAGCAGAGAAATCGTTTCTCATCCGGCCAAAACAGTTGATACAAAGTAACTGGTTCGATCACGCCACGCCAAAGGGCAAGCGCGGTCGTTGACGTCAACGGAACGAAACGGTTTTTCGATAAACGTTGACTGGTTAAGAAATCAGTTGATAAACGTGTGTTCTTGCTCCACAAGTACCATAAGGAAATGATTTTAAAGCCTATAACTTTTGCCAGAATCCTTTTCCTTACTATAGGTTAATAATTAAATTAAAATTCACGGTTTGTGACTGATTCATTCCTACTACTGTACCTTTTTATCTTTGTTCGACTCTTTGTGATACTGTTCCAACCAAAATTCATTTAAAAATGAAAACATATCCCATGAAGCCTTACTCCAATTCGAAACTCTCTTGGCCGTGGCATCTATGATTGAAGAAAATTTATAAGGCTACCTTTATCAATCAGGCATTTATCTCGAGGGAGAAATGGGAGGATCATTTAAGACATTAAAAAATTCGAATTGAACAAGTTAAAATTTCGGTGACTCCTCTAAAAATTTAATAAAAAATTCGGACAAATAGTCCAACAATTTTTGAGAATTACTAAACCTAAAATTCATCAATGAGGACTCCTCATGTACTACATACTTTATTTTCAATATACTTCAACTAGGTACTTCCATTAGGATTAGAATACAGTTGAATCGTTACTATCTATAATCAGTTGATTCAACTAGTGCGTTCGTTGAATCAACGCCCACTCCCACTTCACACCAATCCAATTACCTAACAAGGCGGCAGGCCGGGCCGCCTCTCAAATTATTGTTATAACCGTTTTATTATTATTATTGGACGCTCTCTATAACCTGGACACGGGACATCGCCATAACCATAATTCAGGCCTCCATAACACAACATAACAACGCATCATAACCGTAACATTCAATGTCTTCGGATTAAAGTCGATATTGACAAAGTCGATATAAGAAATTATCGATCGATGCAATTTTTGATTGGTGTTGAACAGCGTAGCTGGCACGGATTTAAAGGTCATCCAAGTATGTTTTTAATGGTTGTACTTTTGTTTCTATAGAGAGATTCACTTTAGGCTGACAGTATTGGTTGAATGGGGTGCATTGTTGTCAATGCTGACATATTGAAGTTGAATCACTATACAATATTCATACATAATATTGGCTGTGAATTGGTTGGTTTCTACAATAATATATAGGTTACAGTTTATTAGATTAATCTAGAAACAAAAACATATTATAACCTAATAGGTGTGATATTGGTTGACCGTTGGAGTAGCCTATTTACGGATTCAAATTGCTCACATCATTTTATCGGAGTTGTATTCTGTTCAATCAATATTTGAAACTCGAACACATCAAAAATGGATTATATTTTCCAACGCTTATATCTTTAACGCTTCTAATTCTCAGGAGAAAATCGAGAAGTAACAAAAATAGAGTTTACCGTTTTATGTGGTTTATGATCCACTCACATCAATAAAGGTTGAGATTCAAGCTTATAATATTGGCGATGGGAGTGGTGATGACAGGACTTACATTTGTTTCAAGTTAACAAACACCGGTCGATTTTTGAACAGCTCTGATAGTTAGTGGAGATTGCCTCAAGCGATCACACTTCCCCTGACTAAATCCCTTATTAGAATAAACAGAATAGCTTAACCAGAATTTTGCAAGAATGTTTAAAAGAATGTTATGATTTATTCATTCGCATTTACTGCGATAAACAATGTACTGCATAAATGTTGCAAGAAATTTTGCGGGAAATGAAATTTATTAATTTTTTCACTGCTTGCTAAAGGTTATTTTAGTAATTGCTTACCGCAGTTATAATGATAACGTGTCGGCGGCATCCTAACTCCTAACAACTCAATTTGCATGAAACAGGTAACAACGTCTCACTCCGACCAAAAATAAAACCGTATAGAATCAATTGAGCCGTGCCCTATAACATGAACTTTTGCCTCGAGAAATTATTCAGGCATCGAAAAGAAGTAGTTCTGAAACTGGCTTCTTGAGTAGTGCTATACTACCTAATATAGTAGTATAGTGCTATAGCAATAGTATAGAAGTAGCATATAGTGGTATAAGTATAATGGAAGTGGTAGTAGCATATAGAGTATAGGTGAAGCTTCAGATGTTATGTGTGGAGAATAGGTTTCAGGTCGTGACATGCAATTATTATGCTTCGAGAGAGACGAAAATGAGAAGGAAGGAGACAGAAAGAGGGGAATGAGTTGAGAGAGAAGATATTGAGGAGGAGGGATAAAGAAAGAGGGAATGGGAAGAGAGACAGAGAGGGTGGAGAGGGGAAAATTGAGATTATAAATGAGGCGAGAGAAGAGAGAAAATATGAGAAAAATATGAAGGGCAAGAGTAAAAATAAAATATATAATGAATGGAGAAACTTAATATTTAAAAAATGAAGAAACAGATGTAAAACTTTCAAATTAATACAGGATTATCTTTCAAATAATATTCAAGTTGGGAAGAAATGTGTTACCTCAAAAGATGAGGTAAGGAAGGCATATATTCGGATACTTGTAGCATATATTGATGACTTATCATTACGCAAACTAAAGACAAGTCAAAGATATAGATGAGTTGAGTAAAGTTTGTGTTTAGTATGTAAATAAACTGGAAATAATGGTTAAGTATTCATATGAAGTAAATTAGAATTTATTTACTTACTGAAGTGGTGAGTCCATTTAAAACACGAATTTGTACAGTATCCAGAATAATCCTTCCAATCAATAGATATGCCCCACACTTGAAACACTGTATTCCTAGCCTATAAATAGACAGTTTTTCACTATTTGAACTAGTTATTTAGCTTATTACACATTTTTAATTTGAAGCACTTCTCAACTTGTAGCACGCAGTGAGTATACTGATACACAGATAAAACTGAAGACTGTATGAATACTACTGAGGACTATACAAATACATTGTTTGACTAGGCTAGTAATGAGACTTCAAGTTTCTAAGTACCAAACAGTAAAAGTATCAAATACTATAAGATAATTTTGTAAAGATACCAAGGTAATTTGCACACGCGAAGTACCAATGATGAATTAAATCACAAAAACAGTATCCTCACATTCACTGCATCACAGCTCTGAATTTTTCTCTTTCCAACTTCGTTGTCCGAAAACTTGATCTCACTATTGAAAAATCAGACCAAATCACAACCTGATATCTGATTAAATTGGGGTCGAGGGTCACTGATAATGCTGCACTCTTACTGGATCGCACTGCTCACAAATTATCTGCTCAAGCAAAAGTGACATCCCAATAGGAAATGTAGTTAGCCCTCTTAAAAACTATTTCCTGAATCTTGATTTTGGCACTAGGGGAAACAGATTATCTTATTGCTAAACGTGATATCCTTTTATGGTTCACAAGGAGGGGGAACTTTTAAAAATATCAGTATAACGGGAACTTTCTTTGAGGAAATGAAATGTTTGTTGAAAAATAGAATTCTTGCAAGGATTATGTTGAGGGTTAACTTGGAGAAATTCTAGTAGAACTGGATTTGACAATTGGAGAATTAGCTGCTCAACGTCTTTACATGGAATTGAGCTAGGGTTATCTTGGAAACTACCCTCTTAAACTGGATTTCAATGTTAAAAATTTGGTTATATAGCGTGTTTTCTTGCAATTGAACAAGGGTTAACAGACAAAAGTTTCATTGAAACCGGATCTCAGTATTGGGATAATAGTTGCAAAACCTATCCAAAGACAATTTTAACAAAGGAAAAGTTGAAAACTTCCCTTTCAAACTCGATTTGAATATTAAAAATTTGGTTGCATAGTGTCTTCAAATGCAATTGGTTAGAGGTTATAAATATTCGAGACTTTTCACTGACTGGTTCTTAGTATAGTCAGTAGTATAATAGTATAAAATATAGTATAATCAGTAGTTTACTTACAATTTTGTATGTAAACACGTTATACTACAGACTAAACAATATATTATATACTACTGACTATTGGCTCGATAAAAAAAATAGCAGCATATTGTATATTGTGTCTATATGTCTACATACAATAATTGAACTAGTGCATGCAGCAAATGAAAACCTGTTTGAGACTTGAAAAATCTTGGAAAACATTTCACTATGAACAACTTTGTTCACTTCCCACTGAAACTAGATTCAACAGTTCAGATGTCTTCACATAATTCATTTAAACAAGGGTTCACCATTGCACAAATTGAAACTGATTTGTCAAACAAAAAACTGTATAGCAAACATTTCACTCTAGACAACGTTATAAACTTTTCACTAAAACTAGATTCCACTGCTGAAAAATTAGCTTGAAACAACTCCGTATTATGCAATTTAATAGGGCCCACAAATGCGCAGATAGAAACTGGAATGTTAAGCGAAAAATCATTGAAAAATATTTTACTGCAGACAAATTTGCAAACTTCACGAAAACTGGATTACACTTTCGAAAAAGTAGCTTGTAACACGTTAACATCATGTAAGGGTTCAAAACTGAGCAAAGGGAAACTGGAATGTTTATCGAAAAATCGTAGAAAATCATTCTAGAACTCCGTTCTCTACCGGTTTGTTGAAGAAACTATTCGAGTCGCGAACTAGATTCGCAGTCAGGAATCACGAAGGGTGGGGGATTTTTATTTCACGAACCGGGAGGTGATATTTTTGTTGGAGAACCAGTAGTGGAACTAGGTACCTATTATAACTTGCAGTTGAGATGCACTCTTGTTGTTATTATAATAAGTGCAGGACTGACTAGTAGTGCAACAACTAATATATTATATACATACCAAGTGAATGCGGATATTATAACAAATAGTGCATGGTGGGGGGGTATATACATAGATATTCCCAGTGAATAAGATATAACAAGTAGTAGTAAATAGATCATGTAGTGCATTATATACCATAGTAAGGTATATACGATTTAGAGAATACTATATTGTAGTACTGTAGTACCCTATAGGTAATAGACTTTCTATGTCTAATAATGAAGTGAATACTGTACTATGACTATGTATTATGTACTGTACAGTATTATGTATACTGTATTGGGATGCATATCAGTATGATTTGGAAAATTCTTGGTTTTAGAGTGACAGAAAAATTTATAGATCACAAGGAATAACAATGTTGAGGAACATTCAAATAAAGCAATAGACATGAGAAAAAACGCCTCAAGTTATCATGAGGCTATTATAGAGTTGGGTTGGAAAACCGATTCGAGATGATTGTGGCAAGAATTTCTAATGAATTATCACTGATAGAATTTCCAATCGTAATAATTTGAGAATGAAAGTCAATAAATGTTCATTTATTCCAGGGGCAAGAGACGGAACAGGATGGAGCAAATACTAAAGGTATATTTGAGAATGTGAGAATTGTTTTGTAAAGGTGAAAAGCAACACCAAGACCAATAAATTAATCATTAGAATTATCATCTATCGTCTTCCATTTCGGGAGCTCTAGGGCCAATAATAATAATAATAATTAGTCCAGGCAACGAATGCTCAAATAAAGGTATAGAAGGAATTTTGATATGTTCACCTCCAAACTAGTCTCAACATAGCTGCAAAGTCGAAAATTGTATTCCAAACATTCCCTCCAAATTCCATTGTCAACTGATCTATTGTTGCTGAATAGAAAATTTCACTCTTAACACTAGAACTCCTGCAACAGTCGTAGGGAAATGCGTAAAATAGTGAAAATATACATCAAATTGAAGATAATTTGATGCTTTATCAGCTCATAATCAGCACGGATTTTTTTCATCAATCGTTCAAAAATTATAAGGTCGAAAAGATGAAAAAATTAGAGGCAAAAGTATTTTTCCAAAAAATTTCTCACCTTCAAGAGCGGATATCTCAAAAACTATGAGAGATATGGAAAAATGTAGAAGACAAAACTTGTTGGAAATTTTGTAAGCTTGAATTTTGCATGAAAGATAAATGTTCATAAGATGCATAGTTTCCGAGATATATGCGAAAAATGAAAAAATTGTACTTTCAAACCACCCCCACCCCTTTAGCACAGAGGGTAGGGGTAAGGACTTTTGATATGTTAATCCTCTTACTATCCTTGAAAGAGCTGTGGAGTTAAAAATTGTGTTCCAAACTTTTCCCTCTATAATCTTTCGTTGACTGGACTAAAATGTAGTATACAGTACAGAGAATAAGCCCGCTCTTCATCATGATATGGGATATTCAGAGAAGACTATGTAGCCTACACTATAATAATATAGAAGAAGCTAGCGGCCGTTGTGGTGGAAAATGCATAAGCATAACTTGTTAACGAACGTACTCCTGTGTGTACGCTCCAATCTGTTGGTACGTGTTACATAAATCTACTTTACATCCCAGCTGCTTATATTGCGATATTGGGTTGTCGTTGTGAAGTCAGTAGTAAGGGTCAAGATTTGCAAAAATGGGCAGGTGAAAAAGAAAGAGAGAGTGAGTGAGAGAGAGAATGTTAGATTGTTAGGGGCCGATGTCAGGTTCAGGTATAATTTATACCTGCACTACTGTTCACAACTTCTAGTGTATCCGAACAATATAATTGAAGTACACTAATTGGGATTTTCTTGAATATGATTTACATTCGCACAGCATTATTGTAAGTTGCTCTCTCTGATAGAATAATTAGATATAATAGCATAATTATATAATATATACTAGTAAGACCCCCGGGCTGAAGATCTCGCTAATTTCAGGATTTGACGATTTATTATTCAACGTTCAGATGTCTAAATCCTGAAATGAGATATAACAAAGAACTACATGCTATGAAAATGACAGTTTTCATAATATATACGATTGATGTTTTTTTTTTTTTGAATATGCATGGCATTCGAATAATAATGTTTCAATAATAATGAATATGAAATTTCAAATGATTAACCATTTCAAAAGACAAAAAATTATTCAATATCAAGTTATTGAGAATATTTCAAGTAAAATATTCAACTAGCCTAAACATTTTAGAAAATTCAACCTAAAATTCTATTTAGCATATTCTAAAGCTCCGAATAATTTATTCACACAAATTGGAAATTCCATTACTTAACTAATGTTTGGAAACTTGGTAATTTGAATTTATATGAGCAATACAAATAGCCTGTTTCTAATCTCAAATCATTGTATGATTATGTGTGTACGTCATTTATGAATATCGTTGCTGAGAATATCAGAGAATATTGAATTGAATACAATGAATTGTGAAAAAGATGAAATTCAGCATAAGTTTAAGAATAAGAATAGACTCAATAATAGAATAGAGTATTCCCTCTCCCTTGCAGCTCTTTATATGCACTTCCAGCTGCATAATAATAGGGGTTTGTTGATAAATGCACCTACATGGAACTGCATAATATGAATGCATTTTGCGCAGAATTGCATTCAAAGACCTCTCACAGCCTATTGATACTCGACTTTGTACTATTTCCTTCCCACTAGACTAGTTCGCATTGTCAAGATGATAATGCTGAAAAGGCTATTTGCTACCCTATTACTAGATATTATAGAGTGTAGTGTGTAATTTTATACTCTCTATACTATTACATTCTCTCTCTGCCTATTACAATATCTTCAGTATTTCAATTGTGAGAGGCTTCATGGCTCATTGATTATTGGTATAATCAATATACAAAATGTTTAATGCATATCATAAGTAGTTGGTATAGTGTAGAGAGTCAGTGGATTAAATTTGTATAGTAATATCGAAGGGTTGAAATTTTTCATATATAAGTGGTATAAAGAAGTTTACTCCTGAATGAATAACAAGGATGCTTCTTATTCAATGAAGTGAATCTCACTTTAGATATCCACAATGTAAGAAACGACGTTTAGTTGTCAAAAAGGCTATTTATTTATAGAAAATACGAGAAATTAGTATCCGGTGTTTTATTATTATTAAACTCTTTTAAACTAGAATCTTTAACATGCAGTGACAGAATATTCACGATGGATAGAGCGATATGATTGGTAGTTGGCTGTCCTATCTGGGTGAAAGGCAGTCATTGGCTGGGTGACAAGACGCCCAACATGAGAGCCATCATGATATAACCAACTTATTAACTTTGCAAACACAATTTTTCCATCCAGAATGTACTTTTCTATGAGATTGGCAATTCTATGAGTATAGAACGCCTAAAAGAAAGGAGTGTGAAATGTATGTAACTATTAATTCAAATCCTAGATTATTCATGAACCTCAAAATTATTCCCGGTGGTTCGAAACCAAAAAACTGTAGGGCCATTCATCTCCCACTCTCTCCATCATCTAGCTTGGAATTTATGCAGCTTTTTTCTTTGCCAAAAAAGTCTTTCATTTAGGCCTAGGTGAATCTCAATAGAACTAACAGTTGGAGAGAGAATATCCAGCTTCAGTGTATCAAATTTATTTATACATTTCAAGAAAAAAAGTAGTTTTAGAGTAATAAATTAGGGTTACTATAGAGTTATCGATTCCTGTGATAGCTAGTAGATAATGGCAATTATTAGTTGTATATTAGCACTTACAAATTATTGTATAAATAAAAGTATAAGCGCATTGCATTAATTATATCGGTTTAATTTTCTCCAATTTTCGTATTTTATTGTTGTATGGTTTCTCCCTGTAGCTCATTTCAAATTAATCTCTATGACAATGTTCAACTGTTTATTGTATTACATGTATGATAAACAGTGTTGAATAAATTGATATCTTATCTTATCTAGGGAAGGAGAAAATTTATCTATATAATTCAACCGAAAAGAGTGATTTTGATGTAGGAAATTAGGGAAAAACATCCCCTCAATATCTCGATTTGGACATCAGGAAGACCCAGAAAAACTAGGACAGTCCAGTTTATTATAAACAGTGGACTCCTGACCCATTAACCTAATCTACATGTAATATTGCAGGTACCTCTATGCACCGCACCATCCACCCTTACACACGTGCACCCCTCAACACACTTTCCACGGTCTTTGACCCGGCAAAGGGGTTGAAAAACCAGAAATCCTGTTATTCAGCATAGGGTGGGAGGGAGGATGCTCCCTGTTTCGGAAGCCAGCGTGTGGATGAAAGAGTCAATAAAAATGTAAACAGGATGAAATGGTATGATAAACATTTTTCAGCCTCCGCCCCATTGTCAGGGTGGGAACTTGTGTTGGCAGAACAAGTACTAGATAGGAAGAGTGAGTTGTCTCAATGCTAGGGGTGTCTTCTATTATTTTTGTCTAGTAGGTGTAGCTGGAGAAGGTGTTATTTTTGTAGGGGGTCTGATAGCATTGAAAAATGTCTCCTTTTCTATAAATTGATACAGAGTTGTGTCCTTCAATTGTTGAAGTTGATACATTTCTCATGATTTTCATTCCATAGTATTATATTGATATTCTTCCATTCAATTCATGAAATTCCATTCATAATTCTTTTCATTTCAAATTACATTCTTTACATTACAAAATTACATTCTTTACATCTCATTTCAAATTCATCCATAACATAATTCTTTTTATTACAAATTTCATTCATAAAATCATCCATTCAGTGGGCGTAGGAAGTGAAAGCTGAGCTTTCATCTTCGAGAGAAAAGAAAAATATTGTTTGGAATTGTGTCTTTATGTGACTGGAGGGCTGTTTGAAAGAATTCTATGATAATCAATTTATATTGTTTTTCATACTTCAATTCTGTGTGAATAATGATAGAATAGTAATGGAAATGAGTTCAAACAATCTCAAACCAATGAAGATTCGGCTCCTTGTTCTAACTATATGGGGATGGTAATTTGGCACCCACCTTACCTGAAACCGTAGTCACTTTCATCTGTCATCATCATACCAATCTCAATCAACTGTAATGTCTTATATCCCTCAGCTTACTATCTATTCATTTTTCATCCTAATACTAATCCCAAATATTAAATAATTCCAGTATTTTTCTCAAAATCACGTTCTTCAAGAATGATGACGATCCTAACTTTGGACTCGGTGTTTGGTAAAATTTCAACGACACAACTTACCTGAACATAAAAACCCACACATAAGACTCGGATTAAATTGATCGATAAAAAGCATACACACAAGTGGCGATGTGATGCAAATTATCAACAGCAAATAAGAAGGTGTAACAGATGCTTATCTGGCATGCACTTATTCAGATAGGCAAATCGTATATTATGCAGTTAACCGTTAGCAAGATCAGGTCTTCTCTCCATAAAAAAGTAGTGCAAGTTTGAAAACATGAATTTGTAGCTGTAGTGAAACAAGTACATAGATAATAAAAAACTTGGAGGATTATAAATATAAGAAATGTATCTGTGGTCAGAAATATAGATAGACATATAAAAAGGAGACTGATGTGTGATAAGTGGTCACAAATACATAGATATAGAGCATGGATAATGTTAAATAGTTATGGCCACCATAAATACGATTGCAATGTTAATTATCTCACAGCCCACAGAGTCACTGACAGATGCAAAATGAGTTTAATCAGGTGACATCAGGAGATGGACAATTTGTTCCCAAGTGGTAACGAGATCCTCAGCGCATGCGCGAGTGATTTGAATTTTAATGGCGGATTTATGTGACGGCGTACATTTTCTGGAAAAGTGTGTTTGAAATGTTGCACTTGAGATATAGATAGATATCAATTCAGGTAGGTAGACTCGGTAGACTATATATGGTGAGTGGGTGAGGAAGTATGTAGTAGCAGCTAGTACTAATGGAAATGAAGATAGCGTGGATGTTGTTGTTACCTCTAGGATGGTTTAATAAAGAAGAAGCAGAATCAGAAGCGTTGAACTTGATATCTTGATACGACTATTCACTCAATACCTCAATATTCGTTTAATATCTGAATTAGAGTCCTGCGATCATTGAGGTTATTGAATATTGAAGTTTGCAGCTATACGATTGAAGTTTACAATATTGGGATTCAGAAGACGAATTCCATATCTAATTAGTAACTAATGGTGTAGGTGATAGTGAAAATGTTCAAGCTGGATGACAAGATAATGGAACGGGTATTCAAAGAAAACAACTCACGTCCGTAACTTTGGATAACTTGATGTTGGGTTGGACGTCAAAATTATTGAAAAAACTGTAAAATTGTTGCATTTTTATAGAGTTTGCATTTTTCTACTTCCTCTCATCATGAGATCTGCTTCTAAGAGGTAGTAGTTCTTCATTTCTGATAAAGTCAGCTTCTAAAGTGGTCTTGAGCTTTTACCATATCGATTCCGCCAGTTTCTTGATTAAAATTTGTCTTGATATTTATTTATCCTAGAAAACAAACTTAAGTTACTCACGTTTTCCATTGAAGCTCTCCGCTCTTGTGACCGCTCGTTACAACCTGAAAATTTAAAATGCCACACAATGAGTACAGAAGTCATTGAATATGGATACAGTACTTGTATTAACTTAGTGTTAACTGAGGTAACTTAATGCTCTAACTAAGTTACAGTAGAAGAACATTTAAAAACGAAATATTAGAAATTTGAGTATTAAGATAGATTGAAATTATTTGGTACAACACTGGCTGTCATTAATTTTTCAAACGTCGTGAAGTGTTTAAAGACAATGCTGAATACTGATAGTTTGAAGTTAGTCTCACTTCTCCTTGCTGTAATCATGCTGCATCTAGAACTATCCAAAAGTAAGCAAATCACATAATAATCTTCCTAATACGCTCTCAGAATATTATTTTCTACCTTCCTAATACTACATCTGAAATTCGTTCATAATTTATGACAGCCAGTTCCAAATATAATCAGATGCTCCGCATAGTATATTCGGATGCGAATGTTAAATGAATATTATAGCCGGGGTAATATGAGATCTCTATCACTTACACAGCTATGGTGGGATTCCTTTTCTGCATCCGTTATAAATAACACCGATGCTTCCCATCCGACCAATGCTAACAGTTGGATTGCATACAGCTTTCACACCCAGCAGTAAAATTATACGATATCTTGGTTGTAATCGATAGATGAAGTTCATGACTCAAAAGTATCTTTTGACTCTTATCACACACACGAGAGAGTGAGAGATAAAATGTACACCTGTTTTCAAGTGACGAAAGAAAGATATTCCTGGCAAGTTTCAAGAAATGTATCACATCTTCGGTTCAGAGGCAGTCAGGAGGATTTAAGAGGCTGCTTCATCCGGAAATTAGCATTTTTATCGTTTTTTTAAAACAAGTTCTTCGATTCGGAACAGTCTCTATAGCAAATTTATTTTTCAACTCTCAGCATTCTTCGTGAATTACAACAATGCTTTCCATTCATCCAATGCTGAAAGTTTGAAGTGGAACATTCCGCCCAGAATAAGAGCGGAAAATCGAACTTAGTTTGTGTATATCTGGAGCTGTCATCTTTTATCAGGTTTGACCGCGAAGAGAGGGCCTCGAACCGAAACTGATCAGCAATATAGATATAATAGATCAATTTGAATGTATAATAGGATGTAGTACAATGAAATATATAATTATAATACGTCAATGCAATTCAATATTATGCATTTCAATATTAATCATGAAAAAATGTACCCAAAATGGGCACACACCACTTATTATTCAGTAAAAAATTGAAAGTCTAGTTCCGGTTGCTACATCAATATTAATCTATAGTAAGCTGAAAGCAAGTCACTGTAGGCAAGTGAACTAAGCATAAGAGCTAAAGTCATGACACATAATTAAACAATAGCAAAAATTGGCTGTACGTTATGTATAGGCTGTACATTGCTTGAATGCTCTGCTCACTGTGGGCGTGGCTTGTCTCGGCCAATGACTGAGTTGAACCATTGAGTAAAGATACTGTTTAACATTATTTGTCTTTGAACCTTGATTATTTGTCAACCAAATACCTATCATACAGCTCCATTTACATTTTAATACTGTACGACTCGATGCTCAATCTTGGTTTACTTGAGATTGATGATACGTAGCCTGATGATTGATTTCATTCAAAAGCTGAATGCTCAAATACCACACTTAATAATTCCATTGGAAAGAGAATATCAAATTGTAACTTTTTTGTATGAAATGACTAAATATGTTCAGGTGCATTGGAATGAATATCTTGAAAATGTGATGACGTTATTTATTCGCCTCCTATCCTACTACCTGCTGTAGAAGGCCATGCAAAACAGCTTGGAAACCAATTACGAATTAGAAAGAGGAAGATAAAGAGTAAAAATTGTTGAGAGAGACCCCAGTGATGATTCAAAAGAATCGAAAAAGAGAATGCTAATCGATCTTTTCGATAACATGACAGTCGTGCATAATCTGTGCATAATATGCGTGTATTTCTTTATTATACAAATGAAGATTCTGGTTTTGATTTGGAGTATAGGTGGGGCGGCATGGAAATAATAAATTCAGCGCGTTTAATATTTTGACAATACGATTTGTTATCTATTAATTGATTGGTTATCTCGGGGTGGGCTGAGCTGGTTTTGCAAAATGTATTAGAAGTGTCTTGCCTCCCAAAAATGGAGTCTGAGCTTCTAAAATAATATTCATGATGATTTGACTGAGATAACTGGATATCATATCAGATTATTGATTGGATTAGACTACAATACAACATTCAAGGAAGACAATATACAAATGCTTGTAACATTTTGGTTCTCAGGTTCAGTTACTCATAGCCTACATTATTACAATAAGTAGCTATACGATAATAAGCTATTATAAATTTCGACATTTTTCACTGAAGGTTTGTGTTTTCATCCACTGTATTTTCAAATTTGATTTTTGATTTTTGGGTTTTCAATCTTAGCACTAAGAATTTTTCATTATAATAATAATCAGTAAGCCTACTAATAAGTCAACCGAGAATGTTACGTGTGTAGTAAGAGTAGAAAATGCATACAAAATTTAGAATAAACGACACCAGGTAATAAGAATGCTTATTTAAATATTTCTTGAAGCTTACTTTGATAATCACAGTACAGTGTGATACCGGTATATATTACTTTCATACTGAATTCTGAGGAACTCAAATAGGTAATATCATATTAGAGGCTTTCAAATAGGATTCTGACAAATAACTAGCTTAAAGATGGGAATCAGCAATACCATTAACATTCATCTGACATAATATCAATGTGGGTATTGTCAACCCACAAAGTCTGCATTGAGTAAACAGTGGCGTTGAACCTCTGAACCTCTTAACAGGATATACAGGTTCAAAGTACAATAGTAGCTAGAACTAGGCATTTTGTCTTGTAATAGTTACAAATAAAAGCACGTGGGCTTCCTACTAGCAATATTCCGTGCTGTGTCTGTTTATATTGTTTTCTACAAGCGTGAGGATGAGAAGTAAGAGGTGAGGGAAGATGAGAAAAAGGGTTAGGAGTCGAAAAATGGGGAGGAAAAGGATGAGAAATGGAAGAGGAAAAGAAGGAGGAGGAGGTGTAGGATGAGGAGGAGTAGGAATGGAAGAAGAAATGAAGGAAGAGCAAGAATGTGAAGATGATTGAGAAAGAGGATGAAGTTGAAGAAAGAGGGAGAAGATGAAGAAATAGGAAGAGGATAAAGTAGAAGAAAGATTAAGAACAACAAGAATAAGGAATTGGAGTAGGATGAGTAGGAGGAATAGAAGGAAAAGAAGAAGATGGAGAAAGAGGAAGAAGATGAAGAGAGAGGAAGAACATGGAGAAAGAGGAAGAAGAGTAGCAAGAACAAGAATTAAAAGTAGAACAACAACAAGCTGAAGAAGAAGAAGAAGACAGAATAGTAGAAAACCATTCCTCCAATAGTGGCTTTTTAAAACTGTGTTGGCCGCAATATACATTATAAAGGAACATCAACATACTATACCTGTATAAAATAGAAAACATAATAGGATATGTGTTTTTGTGTATAGTTAGAATCATAATCAACACAGGTAGTGTTAAACCTTCACATAGAATGCTCCATGTATAACAATCTGTTTTAAGGCATCATTGTGTCTGCATTGCAGCCGATATCAACAGTATGAGGAAGAGGAGGATCATTGCAGCTTGTTCGGAATGTTTTTTTTTCTGGTGGGTTTCTAGCTGTTGGGCTTCTGGTGGGATGTGCTTCTAAATGAAATACAGACGTGTTTTTAACGCGGAAGATATGTTGCGGTAATAAATCAGGGATGTGTAGAAGTGTGAGTTGTGATAGTGAGGAAGAAGGAGGTGGTGACGAGAGGAGGAGGTGAAGGAGAAGGGGGAGGAGGAGAGGATGAGGAGAAAAATAATGTGTAGATGTGCAGAAATAGATGGTTGCGGTAACGGTCAATAATTTATCGACACCTAATTAATATGGCCGGAAAAGCAAGGATGACCAACGAAGGAGGGAGACAGAAATCTTATGGAAAAGAAGGGGAAGATTAATTAATGAGGAGAAAAAGAAGAAGATGAGGGAGGAAGAGAATAAGAAGGAAAAAAGGAAGAAGAAAAAATGAGACAGAGACAAAAGGAAAATGGAGTAGTGAAATAGGAGATGAAAAGGAAGGAGAAGGGGAAGAAAAAGAAAGATGGAAAATAAAAGAGGAGAATGAGTAAACGAAGAAGAAGAATAGACTAGAGAGTGAAGTATTGATGCTAACAGGAGAATAATATAAGTCAAAATGCAGGAGAATGTGAAGAATAGAAGAAAAATTCAGTAATTTATCATGTATCATGTCTTATGCATCATGATACAGAATACGATACATCTATCACGTACCTTAACACTAATCAAGTTCAACCAAGAAAAAAATATGACGTTAATAAAAAAAGATTTGCAGATGTAAAGGTATTTTCAGATCTTTTTGAATAATTATGATCTATTTAATCAGTGGAAGAGCTGTGTTTTGAAGAGTGAGTTGCGCTAGTTTTGTTCCATCTTCTACCTCATGTTGCCTCTGCAATATTTCTCACTTATCGAAAATCATTACAGTGAACGGACTCTTCAATCAGATCTTTCACACCATAAAAATGTAGTCTTCATATCAACACAGAAGAGATACTCCAATAATTATTATCTAAATGTGAGATCGGAGTTAAATTTTTGGACAAGACAATTTAATGATATAACCTGAAGCATCTTTCTCGAAAGAATTCTGTAGGTGTCGTTGTATTAGCTGCATTCAAGGATGCGAACATTTTATTAAGATGTTGTTTATAATAATGATGACAGTTTAAAGTTGTTCTCTGTTATCGAGAACCGGTTATTTTTCATTTTTTTCAAAGTCGACCGTTAAATTCTTTGATTGCTATCTTGGATTTGCGATAAGGTTTAGAAATAAGTCGGTTAAAATTCTTTACCAACCCTCAGGTAGATCGTGATTATATGTAGTTGTCATATAAAAAATAGATTGGAACTCCTCTAAATGACCAACTTTCTTTTCAATGGAGATCTAAAAATCTATTAATTTACCAGAAGCTCACACTGGAGCTTCAGAAAAAATCTTTTGATTTTGCCCGACTTAATAATTTATCCCACTGCTTTATCGTCTATTCATTCACTAGTCATCGGAAATTTATTTTTAGTGCTCCCTTGTTAATTTGTAGAGGATATTTTCTTTTTCAAGAGGTTAGTATCGACATGAATTTCAAAACAGCTTTTTAATGATAAGGTATGATTGTTTCATGAGGTGTTCTCACATCTATGATGATCGTTAACTTGCTAGTAGAGTGTATTTCAGAGAAAACTTATCTAGATATAAAACGTGAAGATTGCTTTCAAGATAAGAAGATAATTTAGATTTGCTCTAACTGATTGAAATTACAGTAAACATAAATTGGTTGTAGCTAAAAGTGTGTAAACAATAATTTCCTTCGATAAAATTTTCGTAGATATAAAACGTGAAGATTACTATTAATATAAGAAGATAATAATTTAGATCTGCTCCAACTGATTGAAACTACAGTAATCATAAATTGGCTGTAGATAAAAGTGTGTAAACAATATTTCCATAAAGAAATAAATTTCCATCTTGAAATACTAATTATTGTTGAAAATACTGTATTTCTGTTATGAAGGTTTTAGATGGCAGAATGTCATGTTTTTTTAAATAGGGCGGGTCAATATTCAATACGGACAAACTTCAATAATACAACATTTGAAGAGATCAGAAAAATTCCCGATATTCTGAGTTTTATGAAGGCGTTCGTATTAAGAATGTTCGTCTTATTGAACTTTCGAATTTTACTTTGGCTTCCACTGCCGGTTTTCATACCATGAAGGCTTACTATAGTAAGTACAATAATTGAAAATCTAGTATTATTAAGGTATTTGTCTCAACATGGTTAGTAGTGAAGGAAGAGGTACTATAACTAATCCTAATGAGATTCACCCAGTAATGTGCAATGATTGACTAATTTAGTTATTTTTTATTTATTTTTACAATTATTATGTATACATCAATACAATTATTGGGAGGAAACCCGCCAAAAACATTCATCAAATCATTTGTTTCAAATCATATTTTTTCTAACAACTTTCGCTACTTTCTCTCCTGAAACTGCCCTAATGTAGCACCCTAACATTTAACTTCCCAAATATCATTCGGAATGAAATATTGCGTCCACATTTTTACCAGTAAGCAGCAAGGCCTGACTACACTATACGTTATGTCCTTCAGTGTAGTTGGACCTCACCACAAACTGCCAATTAGAGGCTATTTGTTGTGGTTGAAAGGTCAAGCACCCGGTAAAGACATGCCAAAATTCGCCCCTATTTAATAGCAGTCGAATTCGATAATTTGAAGAGAGTTGGCACGCTAAATAATAGCAGATTAAGGCAATAAAATAGCGAACTTATGCTGTGGTTCATGTGAGATACGGTGCGTTAAATACTGTACTGTCGTAGAATCTGCCTGTGTACCGCCATGATTACTGCTTCGTTATTGTTCAATCAACCAATCGCAAGCAAATCAATCAGAGAGTTGAAACGTAATGGCGGAAGAAATCGCATGTTTATTTAAATCGTTAAATTAAAATTATAGAAATCATATAATACAGTCGATACAGTGGTAGACTGTAATCAAAACAAATAATTTTGGTAATTATAAGCACATCTTTAATCATTGAACCTTTTTTGGGTAACTAGGTTTGTGAACACCATTAGCATTGAAAGTTTGTTATCGTATCGTGGATAGTAAATTTTTGTGCATGAACAGAAATTTATTTCTTCACGCACAGTTCATTTGTCACATTTATATTTTTTATTACTGTAAGATGTTTCCCCCTTTTTCTTCCAAACTTGTTCGTATTTCCTGCTTTATTGATCTTGTGACAAATAAAGTTTTCTGTACCACTCTCTCAATTTCTCTAAAACTACTTCATAAATGATTGGTGATGGATGATTGTCTCTTCAATTGAGTATTGTATTTCTTGGCAAGTAATTTGTTGGTATGTATTTACTTTGATAGGAAATAAGTATTTTTGTTTTCTTGAAAAATTATTAAGTTTATTGTTTTATTGTTCATCAATAAATTGTCATTGCTTGCAAATAATTATATTTTTTGACAAATAGTTATCTTTATTGTTTTTGTTGGCAAAGTTTTGTTAGCTTTTGCAAGACAATCTATTGGTTATATTGTCATAGTATGTGGTTTATAAGAAAAATTTTTTTTAGCAAATAATTGTCACCAATCTGACGTCAGAGTGTCTCAAAGTCAAGGTTTCTAGAGACGATTACAAACGAATTTTACCTTTTTATAAGAAGAGACAACCTCCCAAATAAGGTCGGGTCACTAAATTTGGCCACTCATCGTCCATCGTCCATCTTTGCTCTCTTGTACATTCAAATTGGCGTCAATTTATTATCGATCGACAATTTTGCTCTGTTCTTATCGTATTCGGCCAAATTAAGCTGATTCCTGATTTCTGACTAATTGGGAAGAGGGAAGTGGAAGAAACAAGTAGGAGAAGGAGACTGAAGTGATTTGTGAGAGAATGAATGAAAAGCCAAGAAGGAAGAGAAGAGAGATATTTGATTTTGAGAAGATAGAGTGACAGAGAAAGCGTGAAGTGTGGATAGGAAAAAGGAAATATGTTGTTGGGAGGGAAGTGAAGAAGAAACAAAAGATACAAAGAAATTTGTTCCAAAATAATTTTCATTTTAAAAGGTATTGTAAGTCTATTTTTCATATTTTGAAGGATGAATGATCCGATGACTACTAAGATGGCTTAAGCGTTAGCTATGGGATCAATATGATGGAATATTGATGTGCTCCCAGTTTTAGATGCATTCCACTTAGAACCACTTGGAAATTGTATTGGAGCTCCTAACTGCCATTCAGTGGAGAAGGTCTCAACAAACCAACTTTGAAAAATTGAAGCATGTTTTATTCATGTAGGCATAATCTTAGTGATTAACAATCACTTTAACCACTGAATCAACCACTTTCCTCGAGTCTCGTCGCAAATTCGGACGCGATGCGACGAGACATGACGTGACGTGAGTCTGCTAGTTGAGTTAATGTCATATGATCATAAATGTCATAAAAAATGACCACATATATTTAATTATCTAATGTCATCAACTTGATCATATTAATTCTAGCTGACTCACATTACGTCATGTCACGTTGAGTCGCGTGTCAATTTGCGTTACATAATATTTATATTTGTGAATGCTATTTGAAGACATGTTGTGATTAGAATATGAAAGTGAGGGACTCAAGGAGAAAATCTTAGGATTGAAATTTGAAAGTAGCAAATCAAAATATAAATTTATAATATTGGGATGTTATAGAATTGAATTTGGAATCTTAGAATTTATTCGAATAGAAAATGTCGTTAATGCGACTAGAGTGATGAGAATCATCACAATTCACTATATTATCTTGGTGCAGGTGTTGGAATAATTTCAAACTAGATTGCAAATTTATTCTGGACACTCAGAGCAGAGGAGGCTGTTGCTACACTAGGTGCAAATGCGAATTGCAATCAAAGGAAGTAGATTGAAGCAGCAACTCCTTTTACAACTTATCGAGTCATCAATTTTTATGGATTTTAAATGAAGGAAACACTTGAGAATCATTGTCAAGATTGAAGATGTCCGTCCTATCATCATTTATTCTATTTTTTCTTTTGTTGTAGTCATCTCTCTTCACCCTTAATTATCCCATTCTATATTATATTTACGGTGAAATTTCCATTTTAGTAACAATAATTTATCTGTAGTTCTTGTTTTTCTTGGCATCCTGCGCTTTTTTCAAGAAATAATTTTATTATCTGCCAAAATCCTCTGTTTTCCGGTCCTTGCATTTCTTCTATACCCTTACCTTCATCCTTTCTCCTCCTCCATCTCCAACACTCTATATTCGTCTCCTTCTAAACCCTATCTTCTCCTCTTCCTTGTTATATTTTTTCTACTTTTCCCCCTTCTTCATGTCTCCCCTCATTTCTTCAGTAACCATCAATTTTTACAATTTATTTTTCTTTTTTTTCTTCCAACGTTTTCTTTATGCTTCTTCTCTAAATTGTTTTCATTCCTCATTCTTCTCTTCCCTATATTTCTTTTTTCTTCAGACACCTTCCCATACTCTTAGTTATAATTCTCTTGGAAGCAACTTTTAGTGGAATTCATTTACTGTCTATGTAGTTCTTCCATTTTTCCTCCCCTTCAAGCCACTTCTCTCGTATTCAACGCCATTTTTGTTTCTCTCCTCACCGTTATTCAATTCTGGTCATAATTCTAAGTCTTCAACTATCAATCCACCCTACTTTTCTCACCTTTAAGCCCTCATTCTCCAGTCACTTCTTCTTATCTCAATTTTCTCTTCTCTTCTTTTTTCCTTATTTTCCTCTCCTCAGCTACTTTATTCTCTACTCCTTCATTTTATTTCTATTCCCATCTGAAATCATCAAGCCATTTGCAGAAAACCTATTATTTCTTCTCAATCATATTTCTCCACTTCAATTCACTTTGTTGCAAAATCTAACGGAAAAATCAGGCCTATTAATATCAATGGTGTTCAGTCGTGGTCATTTCCAAGGCGATTTGTAAGCAGTCAGTCATTGGCAATAAGCACAGAATTTATTGCTTTCAAATTCCTCCGCAATTACAGGAAGTTAGCAATCGTTGTTGTAGGTCTCAAGTCTCAAGGAAATGCCAAAGATTTCATTTCTAGCTCTTCTGGTCATCTTATTCAAAAGTACATCATCCAAGTACTGCTCTTACAATGAAAATGGAAGGTAATAATTATAGGAATGATAACACTTTCATAGGTATATGTTCTACGTCCATATGTTGTAGTTGAATAGAGCTTCTGTATCGCAGATCTGTCTGATCAGTCCATAATATTTCACTTGAGTACTCTAAATTATTTCCTCCTGGCCAAATGAATATTTTTCTACCCATTCATAACACTTGCGTCCTACCATTTACTATCCCCGTATTGTTTCTCAATAATTTATTCAAGACGATATCAAATGAGAATTTGTTTAAGAAAGGCTTAGCCCACTAGAGCTATTAGCATCACTATGTAGATTGTTTGTTGAACAACTCATTCATAAAAGTGTATCGATGTGTCAGATCGATTGTGTCGAAACCCACACATAGTGAAGGCATAATTATCAACTTCCATGATCGATTGTGATAGTCGATAATTCACTCAAATTAGTCTTGATTGTGTGCAATAAAAATGCCTTCTAATGCATCTAATTTGAACTTCGTTTAACGCCTCTTGCTTTGATCATTGTCATATGTGGTACCAAATTATCGATCATTGTTTGAAATATCCAGATGAAGGAATTTTCTTGGAAACATAATAATCTATCGATCTGAGTATCAGGCTATCAATGACAGGTGTTTTAAATGTAGGTTGTATAGAAGATTCAATTTTTCTATTCATGTAGCTTACAATGAAAGCTAGACTCTAGTTTCATAATAGCTGACAGATAAATGCTAGTTCATAATAACAAATAGTTAAAATTCAGCAAAATTCTGTTGAATTTCACAGCTTTTGGTTTATTAGTTTTCGTTAAAATTATTGAGCGAAAAAATAAAATTCAATTTGATTATGACAATGAATGATTATGATTATAGCGATTCAGTTGTATCTGCATGAACCAGTGAAGTTCAACGCATCAATGTTCAAAGAGCATATTCTAAGATAAGTCTATTCTTTGAGTGTAGTTTAAACTCTATTCTTGGGAAAGAATACCTGTTCTCCACAGAAGAGGATTTCATATTCTCCAATCTACCGGGAATCAGAGACATATTATTACAAGATTTTCAACCATAATTTATCTACTCTTACTATTTTTATATATTTCAGAGAAATTGCATATCAATTGAAATACAACATGCTCAATCCTATTCAACTGGATAAGACAGGAAGGATAACTAATTCCATTTCAAACTAACTTGAAAGGTCAAATCTTCAACATCTCAGGCATTTTCTCTCCAAGTCCAACTTATCCAAGACAGCTAACTAACAACTCAATGAGGCAATTAAACTTCTTACAGACAACTAAAACAAATGCAACTACTATTAGAATACAAAAGACATAAAGAAAACGTAGAACTAGTTTGAAGTAGTTAACTGCAACTTAAGATTCGAATTGTTCAATGGAGACAGCAATAAAATCCAAGACGGACTCAGGATGAACTTCAGTTAGTTGAAGGTGATAATTAGTGCACTAGTTAAATAACTCAATCAAGCGTCTAATCAGCCATAAAAGGATGTGCATGTGACTTGTTCTCTAGGAAAGCAGTTTTTAATTGGGTTTAATTCGAATTGGCCGCCGGTTCAGTTGAGGTGGTATGGTAACTATACTGAGATCCAGCACTTTAGCATTCCTTATCACCGCTTCCTATTCCACCAATGCTGACAGATGGAGATGAATCTCACTATAAATTGAGGAAATAAGGGAAGAACATCTTCGATTAAGTTATCTGTCTAGCTTGTATCTGGTTTGTTCAGTTTTTCCGATCATTTAACTGGTTTTGTTCATGTCATGCGGTATCTTATCTGCTGAAAATCGGATTGGAAATAGATTTGCATCTCTTAATTGATTTACAAATGATGTGTAGTGGTCTTATCTAGTGGATATTCAATTTGAAATATATTTTCAACTTCGTCATTATAAATAATCATCCATTTTACGAGATTGATGGAGAGTTATCATCTCAGATGAAGCCTCAAATTTCGTTGAAAAGTAATTCAATGTAGAATCTAGATTCTTTTGAAAAGATACTTTGTTAGTAATGTAACAGTGTATCAAAAATAGTCTTCGAATACAATACTTGTAATTACTGTTGAGAAAAAACTTTTGTCTGAATGTGATTCCCACATAAGAGCATCAAATTGAATAGATTCCAAGTCGTTCTAACTTTAGAAGAATAGATCATTGTACTCAGTTCTAGTTGTGCATTGGAGCAAAACCTCCTCCTCCCACTATCTAGGCTATCTTAGTTTGATCTACTAGCTTCATCTGCTAGTTCCGGATTCCTAGCTAGCCTGTGCTGCAAAAGGCTATAGGCTAGCTGTCTTGTTACTTGACCAGGTCCAAGCGCCTTCAAACTATGCATAATAGCAGTGTGAATCTATCAGACTATGGTGAAATTCACTTCAATCTGTCAGCATTGTTTGAATGGGAAGCGTTGTTGTTAGCTATGGGGGTTGCTGACAATCGAGAGAAAATCTGACTATTGAGCTTTGGTCAGCACACTGGATAGATGCGAATAAGTAATGCGCATAAGTAATGCGAGGTGCCTTGTTGTTTTAAACGCCCTGGTCAATGAGGTGATATTTCAAATCGTGTATGAGGTCTTGCAGACCCGGGGCAGGAATCGAGAGGGTACATGGGATTGAGATAGTAGTAAAGAGAGTACATGAGATTGGGAGAGAAGTGAAGAGGGTACATGAGATTGGAAGAGATGTAAAGAGGGTGCATGGGATTGGAAGAGAAGTAATGAGGTTCTAAGAGTTTATAGACGCTCTAAAAAATCGGGAAAGTTTTGGTCTAGTCCTTTAGTGGATCGTGGATTGAGTGAAGGTGTTCTGAGAGACCAGAGAAATGTAAATTTAGGAATGTGCAGAGTAATAAAAATACGAGTTTGGAAAATTGAAGATTGACTTAAAAGTGTGTGACTTGAATGACATTAATCAATGTCGGCTCGCATCAAACGAGATCAACTTTATTCTGGATTTCACACGGTTCTTACTCAATATAATCTACATAATAGAAGTTCCATTGTGAAGTCAACCGTAATAAGTGTTGTTACATTCCATACGTATTGAACAAAAAAATAGTTCAAAGTATAGTCCAAATAATTCTATTAATAAAGGCTCAAAGAATCAGGTGGTTGGGTCATGTGGAAGGGATGATTGCGAGCAGAATCCCTGAAATTGTGCTGCGGGAAACGCTCCATAATAGGAGACAAAGAGGGTGACCCAGAAATAGGTGGCTGGATGAGGTGTTAAATATGATGTTAGGAGTTGGGTGTGAAATATTGTTATGAGATGGTGTTAGATGTTGAGTGTGAGGGGCTGGAGAGGCATGCACGTAGGTTGATAGTTGCGGAGGCCAGTGTTCACCATGAGCTGTAGCGCCATACAAGAAGAAGAGTAAGCTAAATTATATTTGGTACTGTATAACATGTCAAAGTATGGATGAATGTTGACTGATAATGATGTCACTGAACCTATCGTTCAAAGAGACGATTGCAGAAGACAGTTAAGCCCTGACTTGATAGATTGAAGGCAATTGGGAATTCTAGAATATAAAACAATACTGGTTTCAAGTTTGGTGATGTCTATGTCTAGTTATAACTTGAGCGAAGTTTGAACGAGTTTCATCTTACACTCAACGTTTCGAGTTCCAATAACTTAGCAGTTAAGTTGAAGGAGCTGGGTATCCATAGTTCTGGGTAGGAAAGTTGAATAGTATTTGTAACTAAATTAGTGGATAGACCGAGAGTAAGTAGGGTCTCGTAGACTACTGGAGAAATACAGAGGTTACAGGATAAGCAGTGCAGGGTCATAATGAACCGCTATAAAATGAGGAAAGAGTCGAGTTCTGTTAGACCACAGTTGAAGGGGGTTGTAGGGGGTCCCGGAGACCCGAGTAAGGTGGGCCGACAATGTCCAAGCACCTGTTGCCGCTTGCTTACTATGCAAATAAGTGCATTGTGCAGGGGCGTAACCCAACCGAAGCATATTATTGATAAACGGTGTCGACTAGCTAAGAATGGATACTGGCCAAGCGGCTTTTAATGAGAACAACCACGGACTCAGCAAAGAGGACTTGGAAGTTCCCCGCACAAGTTGACACCAAATGCATGCTTTCCTGGCATGCCTAACGTGTTTGTTTTACATAAATGCTTGGGATACAGCATGAACATGAATATGTAGGGATGCTCTTGAGTAGGAATTGTGGGTGGGATATCTACAGTATATCCTGTTTCAAATAATTAATTATGATGATCGAAACCTTTCTACTAGTAATACCATTTTCAGTGTTTTCATTTCTGAATTAAATTAATTTGCTATGTGTGATATGAAAGTATATGAAGATAAGATTATTAGCGTAAACTCGTCTAAGATTCTTCATGCTGAACAGCAGTATCACTATCACAATAAAACAGTTAGACCTGTACTTCCAACCCCTGAAAAAATCACTCTGAGCTTTTTCCTCCAATTTATTGATGACCAGTAGATGCAATTATTTCAATGACTGCAATTCAAACAGTTGGAATGAGAAGGAAGAGCTGTGAGTGCCATCTTCCGAAAGGAACGTGCTGAAAAACCCGTCCGCTAATTTGTTTTATTGTTATGGCTTGTCAGGCCTCCAAAGAATGTAACAGTTTTTCTCTTCTCTAAGCATTTGAAACATTTCTGGACATTTAACAAGTAGGAGTTATTACTCCGCAAATGTGGTTCGTGCTGGGGATTTTCATTTTGTTTTAGAAAATGTTTTTATCGGTTTGTTTTTTGTTTGATTTGGCAAAACACATTAGTGAAATGGCTTCTGTATTTAGTGTGAGGCCCTGTAAGCGTGCATCAACTGAATGGAAATAACAGTTAATCGTCGATTAGAATGCTGTTTAGGAATGCTGGAGGAAAGTTTCGGAAGCTTGTGAAGATGCTGGATGTCGAATTTTGGGATGGCGGCGGCTTTAATGTGACGCCGGAGCTCTGAGAAATTCGCTGAACGTTTTCTGGTGTCGCATCAATATTATTAAACCAGGAGCTGGTCTATTTTTAAAGCCTTCAGGTATACATAATCATTTCAAGGAAAAAGAGTGGATAGTCTTCAGATGATGTATAGCGGTATTTTACCAAATTGATAGGCTAGTTATTTTCAAATAGAAATAGCGATTCGGTTCTAAGATGGATGGAAAATTATGTGAAAAATGTTTCCTACAAATGTTTATACAGTAATATCCTCTGATAATCTGATTCTCATCGATTCTAATTTTCTAATACTGTACCTTCCTCAACTAATTCTTGGGATTTTCCTTAATACTCTTGTCATTTGTGTGGATTACTCTTTTTGCTCCCACTCATTTCGCTGTTATTCCATTCCAGCATTCTTCTTTGATTCTTCTTTTATTTCGTTATTTTTGTTTCACCCAATCTTTCTGCTGTAATTTCCATTATTAACTTCTTCTTATGTACCTCTACCTCCTATATCCATTCATTTATTGTTAATGGTCCTCATCTTTCCGCTGTCTAACTTCTGTTCACGTCATTGATTTGGTTTACCATGATATTACAGTATTTTCCAACCCACAACTTCATTCAATTTCCTACCTCCTCTTCCTGTCCATTCTCCTCTTCCTGATCTTTCTCCAATTCTAATAATTATTTATAATATTTCCAATTCTTCATAATATTTATAAGCTCATTGCTCTTGAACTCCTTTCTTATTACATCTTCTTCTTCTTCTTCTTCTTCTTCTTCTTCTTCTTCTTCTTCTTCTTCTTCTTCTTCTTCTTCTTCTTCTTCTCCTTCTCCTTCTATTTATTCTTCTTAATTTCCCTCCTACATCTTTTTCCATTACTTCTTCACCATCCTTTCTTCATCGTCTTACTCTTCTCTCTTATTCTTCTTCTCCTTCCTCTTTTCCCTCTTCTTGTTCGGCTTCTTCCACTTCTTTCTCATCATTTTACTCTTCATCCTCCACTTCTATTCTATCCACAACATTTTCAAGCTCAATCATCTCTTCTACAATCATTCCTTGCACTCTTCTTCAATTACTGTCCAGGCTTCTCTCACTTCTTCACTTCCACCGTCTTCATCTTCCATCTCTGTCATTCTCATCTTGTCCCCCGAGGCGACAACCCATCTTCTAGACGTCTAGCGTCAGTATTTTATGCTGCAGTCCGTAGGTAGTAGGCAAGACATTATAATTGACAATTAAATTAGTGTTGTTGTGGCTTCCGACACATTTTGCTCAATGCTGATGTCTTCTACAACTTTTTCTCTCTCTCGTAAGCTCTCCGGCTACAGACGCTGTTGCAAAGTATGTTCTGGATAATTTTTCAACTGTAATTAGGCATGTTGGAAGTGACAGCCTCCCCTAAAAGGCAAGGCGAATGCATTCTGCTAAGATAATGCATGCAGGATGATATTTGCACGCGCATATTTGCAGAATGGAGTAGGTATGCAGGAGTTGGGTCTGCAATAACAAGTTTAGATGATCACTTGTGTTCATCCATGAGTATTCTTAATATAAAACTAATTTTCAGACAAGCATTTCTGATGTGAAGCTTTACTACATATAAAGCTTGGCGTTCTTGGTCACTCCTATAACTTAAATTCCTATTCCATAATAAATTACTCCCTCAGTTCGAATGAGAATGTTCCATCATTGAATATTGATAGCTCTCAAGATGAACAACTTGATATTTTATCGCACAATGTCACAACCATATACTTAATTTAAAATATGAATATACTAATTTCCGTTGTTACATATTGAAGTTCTATTGGTGATCATCTTCAAATATATTTGAATCTGAATTCGCATAGAATTGATGATTGAAAGCAACGTCCTTTCTGCTTCAGAGGGTACACACATTTTTTTCAAATATTGAATTTTTTAGCTTGAATTTATTTCAGCTGGAAAAAATCTTTTGACATCGTCACTAATTTCAAATTAAACTGGTCTTAATAACTCAGAAATAGATTCCGATAGATCTAGATTCCATAGATTCCGTATGTGGGACTCACTCATCAAACATTTTGTTTTATTTTCTAATTAAGACGTAAATCTTTTTCTTTTCAATATATCATATCTATACAAACACTTTTTCCCTGAAACTATGAGATTCTTGAATTCTCCATTCTATGTGTGATCTATCATAGATTTATAGAGATTGCACACGCTCATTAAGATTCTCAACATTCACAGAGACCATCACATCCAATAAAGCCGATTGTTTGTGGTGGGCCGCCTGTTAATTCATTCTTGAGCTGTCAAGAAAACTAAAGATTCTTCTTGTTTGGACCCACGGAATCAAGAATCAAGAAATACCTCTTCTTTCACTCCTCGTGACATTTTTTACCTATTCGACGATTTCTCGTTCCTTCAGTTCGAAAGCCACCCAAAAAGCATACTCGTCTTTATTCTTGAAACCTGAAGCTGAATTTTTTCCGATGCACATTTTTTAGAATTTGTTTTCATCGAAAAGGTCGGAAACTTCCAAAATGTAAGCGGTATATTCTATTCTACGGAAGGTCAAAAGCAGTGTGGTCAGGATTTTTAGTTGAAATTTAGATTCGATGTGAAAAAATCAGTTGTTTGGAAGTGGTTCTGCACGTGCATGTCTGGAAGGAGATTAATGTTCAGGCTGTTAGGATGGAAGGAACTGGATTTCAGATAATTCGCTATTTTTCTGGATTAAAACGGTTGATTCTTGAGTAGTTTTCCAATTGATTATGTGCAGGCATCTAGATTAGAATTGTTAATGACCATGCCACATTTCACAGCTTCATGTTAAATCTCAAATATTCTATTAATAATTCTAAAATTATGAACTTTGAAAATTATGAAATAATGAGTATATTTACATCCTAAACTGATTGAACAGTCAACCAGTCATACATTTCTCTTTCACATCAATCCAAAAATTTCATGAGTCATGCTAAACAAGTGCTTGCAACAGACGTTAATACGCAAATGGGTAATCTACTGAAAATAATTGGGCATTGAATTTTGAAATTCATTCATATTAATAAAAAAAATAATAAAGGAGTAGAATTTCTTCCATGTAACAAACTAAACTGATTGAGAAGAATAAAGAGATAGTCGAGTTTACATTCACCTAAGATGATTGATAAACATCAACGTATTCATAAAATTGGTTGATATCTTCTAATTTTAGTGTAGGACTCACCAGCTGTAGGATCCGGTAAGGGTTTGATTCAGCAAGAAGGTCCACGGCTTTGTTGTACCAGAACAGGCGTTAAAATACCTAGAAAATAATCAATTATAAATTTTCATGTTCAAACGAATTCTAAATCAGAATTATGATTAAAATTGTGATATTAAATTTTCCAAAGTATGCCATTTAACACTCCTGATGCTCATCCATGAAAAAATGTTTGAAGTTCGAAGAAATTAATCAAAAATCTACTCTCATAAATAAGGTTTTGAAGATTTGAAATGAAATTCCAATTTTTAATATCCAGATTCGAATTGAAAAATATAATAGAGATTTCTATGTCATGAGAATATTTTTTACACCACCCATTAACTGCTGTCATCTACCGGCAGACTATCGAATTACAACATCACTCGAATTGTAGACCAATCAGAAACGAGTAGTTGGGGCTTCGAGTGGTATCGATAGGCAGTCGATTGGTCTTGTCGTAATCTATATCTTGTTTGTGATTGGCCAGTTGTTTTTGTTCTCTGTTCAGCACTATCATTGATTTCTGCGTTAATTCTGGAACACAAAAGTTAAATTGAGGCTTTCCTCAAATTCCTCATCAGCCTTTCAATCGTCTATTCTATAAAAGATATCGGGAAAATATAAATCCTCTCATAACAAAATTGAAATTATATTTGGAAGTGCATGACATAAGTTACGGACTCCTTGAAGACTTACTCAATTTCAATGATCATTAACTTGCAAATATTTAATAGGGAAGATGCTATCAAGAGGAATTAGGAATTCTTGAAAGTTGAAGAAGTTGACAGGTCCACTTGACATCCAATCATAAATTCTAAACTCCAAAAAATTCTATTAATCCTATTAAAACAAAATGAAAACGTTATTTTTAAGTTTCTAACAAGAATCATAGGTTTTCTCATAAGAAAACAGGTAAAGTGAATCATTGCCTAATATGCAAATCATGCAAACATATATATATATATATATATATATATATATATATATATATATATATATATATACGAACAAGCCTTCATATCTTTCCAATCAGCCTTGTTTGACTTATAATTATCAATCAATCACTTTATAGAAGATGCAATGAAAAATGGATTAACCCTATCACATATTAATAGCAATTTTAAATTCCAACTTCAAACTTGGTACCTATAAATATTTACCACTCAATATATTTTATGGGTTAACTCATAAAATATTTGGGAGAAGGCAGTTTTGGGCTATGCCTGTTGTCTTCTCCCAATCATATTTCAATTATGATTTGTGATTGTGAATAAAATAAATAAATAAATAAAAAGATACAACTCTCAAAGCTTACCTCAATCAGTTCTATCATCATTAAATCTTATGGAATCTTGAAAATATTTAATACTATAAAAATCGTTCAAAAAGTTGAGAAAAAAAATCAATCTAGAAAAATTAGAAGGATATTGGAAATACAAAATAAAAAGGATCTCATAAAAATGGATTTATAGACAGACCTAT
Source organism: Nilaparvata lugens (assembly GCF_014356525.2). Classification (NCBI taxonomy): domain Eukaryota; kingdom Metazoa; phylum Arthropoda; class Insecta; order Hemiptera; family Delphacidae; genus Nilaparvata; species Nilaparvata lugens. The sequence goes on along the minus strand of NC_052511.1, from coordinate 21,689,206 downwards.
TCAATCAACCTTTATCCACATAATTTTCCATCATTCTATAAAATACCATATCTCATTGGAAATCGTTTAATCCTACCACAACAAATCCCAAACAATATTTTTCAAGATCATCGCTGAAAATCAATCTATTTTGACTGTTGTCAAGTTTAAACTCGGCATTTTTTTTCTCACAAAGGATATGCGAATAGCTCGCGTTTTCTCAAAGTGAAATGGCTACGGCAACTGTTTGATGATCGGAAGTGGAAGAGTAGTTAAAAATCCCTCTCCTCCTTATGGTAGCCCCCTCCCACAAAGGCTATGAGTGGGGGGGGGGTGGTTGGTGAGAAGGAGTAGTAAATGAGTCAGTCCTTAACAAGCGTCTTATTAATAATATCGAGGGGGCAACCGTGATTTTCAGTCATTCATTTTTATCGTTTCGATTGCAAGCCAGTTGAAAATTATCGAGCCGCTTCAGTGTGATTCACTTTGTACTGTCAGTATTATTTATAAATGCTGTTATATCAATGCTTCCCATTCAACCGATGCTGACCATCTGAAGTTGGTTTCACTGTGGAACCGTTAGCCAAACTGGCATGGCCTTCCTTCATCCTCTGCCAATGGATGCCAGTGGATGCCATTAACTCGGCTAAAACACGGTTTAACTTCGGCTTAAACTCGAATCAAACTCGGTTTAAACTCATTCATTGGCATTTTAAATCGGCATGTGGGTTCTCCACTCATCACCTCACTCTAAGTCTCAGTTTTATTGGCTAAAGAAAAAATCTTTGTTTGATTTCATGTGCCAGTTAGGGCTTAGACTCACAGATCGATTTTTTTTCCTACGAAATTTTTCGGTCCTTATGAATTCTATCAGCTTAAACGGAACTTGACAAACATCATGTGTTTAATCGTAAGGGTAAGGATTACGATTTTATCCACATAGAATTTCGGGAAGCATATTGTAATAGAATTTTGGATTCGATAGAGAGGTCAGGCATGTAGGCTACTTTGGTTCAGAATAATTGTAATAGGAATGTTATTATTCCTATGTTGAGACATATGTGATAGTGAATGTTTTTGTGATTTTTCTGGCTTCAAATTTATCAAGTTTTTCAATATTTTTCAATTTATTAATGCATTTTCAAGTGTAATAATAATTTGTTTCATCTTTCTGATCAACCGAGATACAAAGTTTTTAGTATAATGTATATATATTTGGACTGTAAATTTTTGTGATCTTTATAAAAGTGTTTTCATAACCTCATTTGGACTATTTTTATCAAAATTAGGGAGAGGAACAGTTTTGGGTTTATCCTGTTGATTCTCTCCCAATCATTAATTTGATGTTGTAATTAAGGAATGTAATAAATGTAATAAGTTTCAAATTTAATAAATAATGGAGGGTGCTTGTCGGTAGAACTGACCATCAAGTCTGTTGCTCCAATTGGAGGAACTGATCTGTTATATTTATTATATCAAGATTCACTTCAAACTTGCAGCATTGGTTGAATGGGGAGCATTGATTCGATTTAAAGGAATGCTGACTGAAGTGTATCTCTCTATAGCTGCCCTTACTGAGTATATGTGCTGGTTGGTTTTCATTATTGCTCGGCGCAATTCACTGACTTATGAATCGAATCCAATATATTAGACAAATTAATTTATATAAATATCCAATTATTAGTATGTTACCTATGTTTCTGAACGCATATTATTTGAAAATGAATCTTGAAATAGATGATGTTCTATTCAAACAACCACGAAAAGAGTTATCTATCTTGTTCCAAATTTTTGGCAAACACAGAAATGAAAGTGCTAAATAGTCGTGTCGTCTGGAAAATAAGTTGGCGGTAGATGAAAAAACAACGAAGAGACGGAAGTCAGAAAAGAGATACAAAGAAGAAAAGCAAGAAGAAGAACGGAAGAGACAGACGAGCCTCGTAAACCAGTTCTTCTTATCTTCGAAAAGAGTTCGATCCGTGAATTTTCGAAGCGGTTCATTAAACCATGCGCGGTTCTAACACGAGTCACGATTATTTTTCTACTCGAATGCAAAGGAGAGGAAGAGAAGAAGAAAAAGGAGGAGAAGAAGTAGAATAAGACAAGGCCGAGGAAGGACGGCAAAATACTGTACAGCGAAAGATAAGCAAAGTCTATTAGAAGAAAGCTACTTAGTAATAATCTAGATTAGGACGATAAACTACCGATTTATACCCTGGCGAGTCAATAAAGACATTTGAAAATGTACTCCAAGTCCGACTTGTAAGTGGGATGATAATGCTTTTCGGAGCGAGACGATACTTTGTGCTGTGTAAATTCCAAGATAACTTATTAGTTATCCGATAATTACAAATTGTAACTTATAACTTAGCTGAGTTTCGTTTTGTTGAGACGCTCTTATCATCACGGCAATTTGATAACATTGTGCTGGATTGAGTAAATTACTTGCTGTAACTTATTAGTTATCGATAATTTTGAATTGTAACTTTAAAGTTACTTGAGTTTCGTTTTGTTGAGAGAGTTTTGTTTGTTATCATGATGGCAATTTGATACCACTATGCTGGAATACCTAAAGTAAATTACAAGTCGTGACTCATTAGTTATATACAGTATTAGGTTTGAACTTACTAGAGATTTGTTTTTTGTTCAGCCCTTATCACCTTGGCAATTTGATAAGAATGATATTATAAAATGTTGCAGAAGTTCAAGAAATGTGAGAGGAGATTCAATTGCTTGAGATGTAGTGTAGGATACAGTAACTGCAGAATAAATGGTGGAAGGATGGAATGTTGTTATACTTGCTAAAGTCGTTCCACTCTTCACTCTTCTACACCTCCAACCTGATTAGCTATTTTCTCCATACCTTTTTCATTGCCATATTCTCGATTCATTATATTACTGTGCTATGTTCTATTAATATTTTGTACGATTTGAGTAGTTTTCAATCTTCGTTAGTTATTTGCGATATCGCTGGAATAGCATTATTAACCACTTTGACCTTCTTGTTGATTCATCTTCCACTACCCCTCTCGCTCTGCTCTTTCATCAACTGAGTATCCTACTGCTGCTTTCATTCTATAACATTCTTACTCTTTTGTATAATTAATTTATCCCTTTCTCTCCCTCATATCTTTGTTTTGCCATACTCTTGTCATTCACTTGATTTCCTTTCCTTTTCAACTAATTTTTTTATTTTATCTCTTAATAGCTAACATTCTACAACCTATACTTTTCCATCAAATTCTCATGGAGATTCTCCTATTTTATCAGTTTTTTACTTTTCCTTCTTCTACTTCTTCTCCCCCACCATTTGTTTGTCCGATTTCCCTACTAACCCGTATCTTTCTCCCCGGCTCATTCCCTTCCCACACCTTATCATTCCTCCCATCTGCCTTTCTCCATATTCAGTTCTTCTTCTCCACTACAATTTGAAACAATATCCTTACTTATCATCTTCCTACGAATTCCTCATCCCTATTTAATCTTTCATACCTTCCCATGTCCGTAAGGGAAGGGAAATAGAATGGAAGGAACCCTCTTATTTCCTTCCCATCCATTCTACCGTATTCCATCTCTTTCCATTCTCCACTCCCACGCTTTCCTTAATCTCCCAACTATTCACCTATTTCATCGCAACTACTTACTTCCTCGTCATTCTCTCCACATTCTCCAATAATTCTCTTTACAGCATCGCGAATGGGGTGTAATGTGTTATATGCGACTATATTTAACTCAACACGACTAGTAGGCTCGAGCCCTGCACAAGACGCTAAGTATGCTGAAAATATCCGCCAAGATACGATAACCCGGAATAAATTTACATACAATTGCAGAGTAGAGTTGTTGTAGCTAAGAGGCCTTCGATGTTCTAAGTAGTTGCCTAGAGTGGTCTAAGTAGTATCATAGAGTGGCCTGCTGGAGGATCTATTTACTTTGAAATTGGAATATCCAGCGTATTTGGCATCTAACAAGGCTGAGGAATTCGATTGTTCCGTCTTATTACTGCCGCTTATAATAGACGAGCAGCAAGTGTCCATGTTGTATGGGAGGATGTGCCTGTTGATAAAATGCTCTGGAAACTGGATCCTTCCTGGTGGAAGAGAGAGAGAGAGAGAGTGAGAAAGATAGAGTGGGATATTGAGAGGGTGTTTGTGAGAGAGAGTGTGAGTGACTGGCGGAAAATAGAATGAACTAAACTGACCTCTTCCTTAGAGTATTAAGCCCTGATTTTTATTTCAAATCGACTCCCGTAGAGAATGGGCTGGCACTTCATCCAGAACTCTACTTCAAGAATCTGTATCATAATGTCATGACAGCACTATTTGAATTCTTATTTATTCTTATTTTATCTTCGAACTAAGTGTCTTTCATTAATCATTATTGTTTTTTGTTGAATACAATGAATATTAGAACCTGTACAGATAGGATCATACAGTATCAAGGGAAGAAGAGAGAATGAGAAAAATAAAGATAACAATAGAGAGAAGAATATACAGAGATACAAAGTGATAGTGAGAGACAGAGAAGAATGCAATAATTATTTTGGGGGTTACTCAGGGAGCCCTAAATTTTTTCAACTTTTCAGTGGTCAGTTTCATAGCAAAGAGGAACTTTTTTGTTTAGCACATTGAAATAGGGCTATTTATTATATGAAAACTCTATGATAGTGGGAGAGACGAATTGTTGTTCCTAGGTTCGATGGGGTAGGCTTTACTGCTTTAGTAAGTAGTATCAACAAAAATAGAATGTATTCGTTTCCTCTTTGGTATGTACTGCCATTATGTACATTACAAGTAGACAGTATGTTTGATTGGAAATACTCTGTACTTTACCTGAATCATGACTTGTCACCCTCACAATATATCTCTGTAACCCCAGATAATCCAAGTCTCATGGAACGTTTAGCACGGCTTTACACTTTGACAATCTAAGCCGTTCTACAATATATAATTCTCTTGGCACGGTTGAACACTTATATACGACGTTATATTATAGCAGTAGAGGGATCTAAATCAAGTAGATAGAGTTGTAATTCTTTACTGTAATGGCCATAGATTGCAGCTCTACGAGAGTGGTCTATCAGATTCGTTCCTATTGTTTTGAAAGTTACAAAGGAAATTACATTTGAGGTGTTTGTATGATAGATTGAATTTTTGGATCTTTCAAGAATTCGCTATTCTCTATTATCTATTATGGCATTAGTGTATGTCTTGATTTTACAAAGGTCCTTTAATAAGAAATCAATGTGAGAAAATGTACTGTAAGACTTTCGTCTGAGTACGGTACTTCAATTGTTTACTGAAGTATTCGAATTCAAAGAAGATAATAATAGTTTGCAATTATTGAAGGTTAATCATTGCATGATAAGGGTTGGGTATACAATCACTAAAAGTATATAACGTGGATAGAAAGAGATACTATTTCTATGAGTGCGTGAGAGAAAAGAAAAAGGGTAATGATGGAGGGTGGTAGAGAAAATTTAAAAAAGCAAGAAAAGAAGGTAGCAAGATGTGGTCGTGACATTGCATGCTCTACAACTATGTCAGACTTCCCCCTCATTCCTCTTCCTTATTTTTCCCTCTTTTTCCTTTTCTCTGTTCTTGTTGTCCGTTATGATCGTTCGTGATTCCGAGCACATTGTACAAATACAGTTAATATATTGTTAATATTTAAAGCCTCTATACACGACAAACTGGGAAGTATGGCGATTAATTTTATTAGAACAAGCTCACTATATTTTGGAGGAAAACCCAATAAACTTCCAAATTCAAATCACAATTGAAATATTACAGCGATATTTATAAATATAAGGAGTTTTATAATTAATAGCAACATCTATAATAATTATAAAATTCATTTTTAAATATATCTATTACATATTTAAATATTTTTCCAATTTCATTCGTTTATCTTGAAATTGATAAGAATAACACATTTTTAAGAATCAATGATAATAATATTATTGGCCATGTTTAACTATATTATTATATTATCAGTGATTAATTAATTGTTTCCAAAACTATTGTCTAACCAGAATCAACCGGTTACGTATTCAACAAGTGTTAGCACGAAATTCAAATAGCCCGCCTGCCGCTAGGGGTTGAAACCGGTAGCTGGCAAATAGACACATCCTGATCAAGTAGGCAGTTGCTGTGATTTCAAGCGACGTTCTCCCTCTTCCCAGCCAATGTATTGGTCATTGGTCATTGGCACTGTCTGTATGCCGGCCGGTCATGTCAAGCGTTTTCGCGACGTTTTTAACATCTCGGTTTATTTATTGTGTTTGTCTGTTCCGGTCTTGGTTTCTCGTGTTAAATTATTTATAATTCTCCAACCAAATTCAGTTTTGTAACTTTGATGAGATTATGATTTGGTTCGATACTTAAAATTTAAAATCTGCAGCAAATTTGAAGTTAAAGTTTGCTCATTTCATATGAAATAATAACTTTGCGAAATGAATAAATCAAACATTTTTCCATATCGTACTGTTCTATTTGTAGTTTTTCATCTATGCTTATCAATTTCGTGTTCTTTCTAGTTGTATAATGGCTGCTACATTGGAGAAATACAAATCTGACTTGAACGATTGAAGATGGATTTTGATTCCTCTAAGAGGCTACTGCATTGACGAATCTGTTTTAGTAGTGAATCAATTCATTCTGTTCATGATCGAATTATTTGGAATTCTTTCCATAATCTGAATGAATATTGGCTTGCTGATCCAATAATAAATGCATAATGAATCATTCTTGTGAGTTTATTTTGGAATGCTCCACTTTTTGAATACTATGAACTGTGATGAACCTCTTTCGTCGATAGATCTTGTGAATAAAAATAGAACTGCTGTTCCCATTTTATCATCATTCATACAGGTATATTTTATAAGCTCTCGAAATATGTTATTGGACCTTGCCATCTAGTCACGAGTTCAATTCCCATTCTACCTGGCATTTATATCCTCATAAATACGTTATGTTGGTATGAAGTATTCATCACAAACAGAAACAGTTCAGTTTCACACATTATATTTAAAATATCTTCAAATGTTTTCACAGTTCAAACAACTATTTCATTCTGCAGTATGTAAATTTTGAAGTCATGAACTACCTATACTTTTGACATTCAAGTACAAATCATATTATAACTTTGCAGCGTCTTAACAATAGCTAAAATTTGACAACAAATTCAAACCTGACTGCTGTTAATTATTAATAATAATAATAAATAATTAATTTATTAATTAATATTACTGCTGTTAATTTATTTGATCTTATTTCAAAATCTCCAACTCTATGACATTCAACTATATTATTATTTTTTGACAAGCAGAATCACTCATGAAAATCCATTCTAAAATCGATTGAGACAAGTTCAAAATCACCATAACAATATCGTAGAATAAAAGGTGTCAAAAATTTATACTAAAAATTTTATGATCCAAGTAACAGAAAATGTGTGAATATTTCACGTCAGGTAGTATTTCTTGACTTTGAAGCAGCAAATGTTGTCTCTAAAGATAAAACCGCTTCCAAATTCGAGAAAATATCGTGGGAATCTTCTTCCAAAACTGGAAAAGAATTGAGGATAAACCTATAAATATTTAAAAGCTGACTTCTGGCGTCTGCCTGATCCTTATAAACCAGGAACTGGTTGTTTTGTTTTCCTGATTTCATGCGCGTAAAATTTTTTAAGTTTCGAAAAAACTTGATCAGTCACCGGTACTTGAACGCTAAATACTGTTTTTCTGAAGAGGAAGGAGTTCTTTCCATACTTCATTGAAGAAAGTGATGGGTTTCTACTCTAAATTGTAGGAATTTCCAGTGTTCTATCATCAGTTCAATAGAAACTTTTCGTATGAACATTGATAAGACAAATTTTTTATAAACTTATGATCCTCTTTAGTAAAACTTTACTATCTATCAATTTTCCGTATTATTAATCCTCTTTAGTAAAACTTTACTATTCATCAATTTTCCATATTAATAATCCTCTTGAACTATCCTCCATAACAGTAATGCTAAAATAGTTATTTATTTATCAATTCTACAAGTTTCCGAAGACTAAACATAACCTACACTACACAGAACATGCCCAAAACATTCTCTAATAATATCAAAATTCGAATCTAACTTATAGCGATAAATAGTTGTAGTCAATCTTTCTTTCTCTCCTCTAGTTATTTCGTATTTATTTCTTTATATGACGTAGATATTCGGATCATGCTCTTTGCCCACAATTTAAGACAAACGTAACCTCTTGAAGACGTGGTTCTCATTATGTTAGCCTTAATAGACAATGACAAATTTTATTGTCTGTTTTCATACCAGATTATGCCTATTATTATAGGCCTATACGTTGAATACAAATTGAATTTACTGTTCACAAAGACATTGGTTATGTAGGTGTTATCCTAGACTAGGGATGTCAATCCCGGGATCAAGGTCTATCTTTGATACCTAACAATCCCGGGATTTTTCAGCATCAATCCCGGGATTAGAAAACCTGAAATTGTGGATTATATTTTTTCAAAAACAATTCAATATAGAATTTATTTACGGTGATGAATATGAGTTTTGCATAGCTAATTTATTGTTCCAAGTGCTTGACTTAATTATTCCACTCGCACAGTCTTCAGTTGTATAATTATACAGTACGTATAATATACTCTACTCTCTACTGGCTAAATAGATTTCGCATTATCGGTTCGCATCATTCTCAGAATGGTTGTTGATGGGTTGTTATGCCTCAACATTATCTGTTTTTGTTTACACAGCACGACAATTACCAGTATAGCAATATTTGCAATAGTGCTGATATAATTTCCTTGAAATGCACTCAGAACTTTCAAAAGACATCAGAAATAAACAAGCCCCATCTAATTTACTCTGTCTAATCATTCCTCATCTCTTCTCTTTCTCTATCATGAATAGGATATCTAGTTGAAGCAAATATAGTTGGCTCTACGAAATTTCATTTAGTAGTGGATCAGCTTTAGAAAAATTACTCTTAATCTTGAGAACATTTATAGAAATAGAATGTTTAATTTCAATATCATTCCTAGCTATTTTTCCATTTCAATAATATCCTCTCCCTCTATAATGAGCCCTCTTTCATCTCCACACACTGTTACTAAACATGTAATTGAGGAGGACCAATTGGTTAAACATGCATGAAACTGAATTTTTGCCAATCCCGGGATCCCAGGATTGATATTGGATAATCCCGACATACCGGGATTGGAAATTAGTCCATTTGGGATTGACATCCCTATCCTAGACCTATGAAGTTCTATAAAGTGAATAGCGCCAGAAATAGTCTTGATAAAACAAACTTATATACCTCGATAAGATGAATTATTATTCTCCTGATCCTTTGAGATTCATCTTATGAAGGTTGGAGTGTAGCCTATGTATTCATAGTTCAATTCTAATTGGAATGCTCATTTTTTGTAATGAGAAACTCCATCTGAAGCTTATTGAAGTTGGATGAGTTGTCAATGTCAGTTACTCGGTAAACATTTAAGAGGTCTTTTAACCGTCTGCAGTGATTGGTAACAATTTTCCCAACTCATTGTCGGAGGATCAAATTGAATAAGAACTAATGTTCATTATTGCAGGTTGGTTGGCGTGAATGCTATTTAACCAGCACTGGCAGGTTGTCAATAGCCTTCATATTAAATATTTCACTTTCCAAACTAAAGTGCTCTGTCATCGAGTTATTCGTTTCTTATTTGTCTTGGTGATTTCCTTTGAGTTAAGTTCTCTTTTTATTTCTTTTTCTTCTTCTCCCTCTCTTCCTTTTTCTTCTTCCTCTCCTCCTCATTCTCCTCTCCCTCCGTCTTCTTCTTCTTTTATTTTCATTCCCATCCATACCCCCCATCATTATTATGTCTCAGTCATCTAAACATTTCTAATCATTATCATTTTTTCTTCATCTTCCCTATTTTCATCTCCATCATCTCCCTTCCTGTTGTTTGTTTTCTCTTTCATTTCTGGATTCTCATTTCTCATCAATTCCGTTTATTATTATACATTATCAAGTGTATTATCTATAATGCATAATGATTGGAAAGTGATATTTTTCTCCACAAGTCTTCATTAGAAACACTTTTTCGACAAGTTCTTTTCAATATTATTTCAACTGTTAGATGATTAGGTAAAATTCCACTATTGATTGGTACTTTCATGTTTTGTTGTTTCGTAGTCACATGTCATAATTACATCTGTACAATGGGTCGCTCAGTGGACTATTTTTTGCTAAATCGCTCATCGGACGACACCTTAAGGCAGGCATAGCGATAACGGTTTCAAAGCAGTATTGTTGTATAATATGTGAGATCATTTACTTTTTACATCGATATTTTTCCAAGTTCCAATGATCGTTAAATTCGAAGATAGATGGGATCATTTTTTGAACAGTCCAACGAATTAGATTAACATAACTTTTTACATTAGGACTCATTACCATCTATCATTGTTAAATTTGTGAGAAACATTGATAAACAGAATTTTCTAAAATGTAAAGGGAAACTTATGGCGAGTGATGTTGGATGGGTGAATAACAACCAAACAATTATATCAACGAAACGATGTCTCCGTTCAACAATGCTCTATTCAAAAAGGTGGAAGAGCTACAGAAGAGGGGTGTCATAAAATATGTATGGTTTTGTGGTGGGAGTGTTTATGTTAAGAGTTGATGACAAATCAAAGAAAATTGTTATTTCACGAACTGAGGACCTTGACAAAGTAGTTTGAATGGCTATTAATATTTTACAGTATCTATAATATATATTTTTTTTTCACGAGATTTAGGTTTGCCATGTTTATTTTTATGACAAGTTGTTTTTATTTATTTGAATTTGAATATTAATGATGATCAAGTAGTCTCGTACATTTTTATAATCATGAATATTGTTTTTACTTTCCTTTATACGTTTCAAGATCCCCTGAGTCCAAAAAAGTGTGGTGTGTGTGTGTGTGTGTGTATGCATGATATTTCTCAAAACTTAAATATCTGACTCCTGCTTGCCCTCAAGTGATATTAAAATCATTTTGAAAGTCAGTATTTTATTTCATCTATATTGTTTGTTTTTTTTCTTATAATTTTATACGGTACAGTGGCTAACTAATGATAATATAATAATGATTAATGATAATAGTATTGTGTCTGAAATGATTTATCTAAATTTTAAATTATAATTATTAATGATTGATTTCAATGCTATAATTTCGCTTATTTTGAAAGTTTTGTTGAATTATCGTGGTATAGTCAACAAACAATGAAGTAAAATTTTTTGCTGCGAAATTTTTTTGTGATTTACTGATTATAGATACCGGTACTTCTATCATAGTATTGCCATAATACTAGTATAAATTATTGCCATAGTAAAAGTATTTGAGTTATTGTATGGTACTCTCTATTGTCGTTCAATTGATAAAAAGTGTAATCATTGTATTTTGAAATTGTTTCGATGAAATAAACTTCTATTCTATTCTATTCTATTCTATTCATTAACTTGAATCTTATATAGGTTATTCTTGGACACCTTATCATAACTCTTCAGTCTTGGAAGGAGCAGCTCTCCTATAGTGCTATCAAAATTCAAAACATAGTATTCATCCACAAATACATTCTTTATTCACACTAAATCCTACACCAGAATTTTCAGGAATACCCCTATGATTTTTTTGTGATTTATTTTTGTATAAAGGTAATAGTTAATTCATTTTTGTATAGATATAGTAGATAGTAGTTATTTAATGAATGTTATGGGAATACTAGTAGAAGAATACAAGAGCTATACAACGATATCTGAGTTGGCTGTCATAAGGCCATTGACCCAATCATGTTTAAGACAGCTACACTCAAATATTATTGGACCTCCTTCCAACTGGTTTCCCCCCGACCTCCTTAGGGTTCCTGGTGATGGGGAGAGAGGGGGGGGGTTTCCCCACAACCTCAATGAAACAGTTTTGATTCGACGAATTCATTTTTCATCCACAATTAGTAATCCATTAGGCGTTGTTGACTGATATTATAATTTCGTACCCTAAACGGCTTCGTAGATGTATCTAGGGAGAGAAGGGGGCATCCAAGGTTTATACTGTCAGTAATCCTTATAAATATCACCTAAGCTTCCTATCCAAACAATGCTGACAATTTGAAGTGAATGTGAGTGTAGGCGATATTGGCTGTCAGAAGGCTACTTGGCGAGGCTGTAATATATCTTATCTTGGTTTGTTTCTTTTGTGATGCCGACCTGGGATTAAGTATCTAATGGCGGAAGTTGGATATAGCCTATCTCGCTCTCTTTCGATTTCTTTTCCCAATCTATTCTTCTTCCTCTTCTTATTCACTTTTTGTTGTTATTCTCCTCTTCATGACTATTTCGCTATCTTTTTCTCCTTTCTCTTGTTATTTTGTTCCTTGTTCCTCTTAATTTCCTTGTCTTCTTCTCCTTCTTTCTATTGGCCCTTTTCCCAATCTATTGTTGTTATATTTGTTTACTGGTTCACCTTCTTAGTCACCTTATTTCTTCCCATTCATTTTCCTCCTTGTGTTTTTTACCAAAATAAAAGAATAATCATACTGGAAATATGAATGTGACAAATAATGTACTGTGCACAGAAAATTTAATCTCCGTCCGCGCTCAGGAGTATCAAGAAATAAGCAGTTTTGCACAGCCTATCCTCCCTGTTTCCTAGTCAGTCTGAGGATTGTTTTTCATCTCATTTTTTTCAGTTTGTCATCTCATTTTATTTGCCTTCTCTTTTCCGTTCCCCACTGGTATGTGGTATCACTTTTCTCCTTTACACTTTCGTGCTGATAGTTATATATATTGTGATTTATCCGTATTTTTCACTGTCTCCGTCCTTCCCTCCGTGAAATCCTCCTCATACTTCTCTTCAACTACCCTCTCTTATCATCTTATTTTCATTTCTCCTTGTATATTTTCATTTCCTCACACCCTTTTCTTATTCTTTACATTAACTCCCATAATTTTCCCAACATCAGTTTTCATTCATTCTTCTCATCTTGAACTCCATCTTCCACATTCATCAACATATTTCACGGTTTACAATCCACTCGTTCCTTCTATTACTTCTAGTACTAGATCGTTCTCATCCCACTTATTCAACCTAATCTAATCATTATTACCTTGTTATTCATATCCTCATTCTCTCTTAAATATCACTGAGGCTCATATCCTTATTCTCTCTTCCATCTCAATCCGTTCTCTATTCTTTTCCGTTCAACTTCGCCTTCTCTTTCTCCATACTATCCTCATTAGTCCACAATCTGTGGACTCTATCACTCCTATTCTCTTCCCTACCTTCTTTTCGTCTTTTCCTCTCTCTCTCTCTTTCTATCTTACTCTCTCTTTCTCTGAAATTCTTGCTCATTCTCTCATCATTATCAATCTTTCCTTACTACCTTCTGTGGTCTGTTTTGGCGGTCCACTCCTTTGCACTGCCATATTAGACTCATAACCGTCAGACAGCCAAGATTGATTCCGATAATATTGTTGCTTCCCGCTGTTATCATGTTTCCTAAACAGATATGCTGTCAAATCTATGTATCTGGGAATCTACATACATACTTGTATTCATATAATGGAATAGAATTCGTATCTATTCATGACTGAATAGGTGAATGTGTGATAAGTTGTTTGTTAGGTCAAAACACACTCGATTATCATTAGTAAATGTCTGTCATTTATTTTGGCAAATTAACTGTCAAATCGTGTTTTGGTCAGATTTTTAATTGAAATCAATTATCTGGATGTCCTATTTGTACTATATAGGGAAATCCCATCTCATTCCACTCCATATCTATTTTTGAATAGGTGGTTTGTATTAAGGTGGACACCATCTATAATTTTATTCAAATGTCACGAAACTTGATTATCAATTAGTAATTATAAGCTGACATTTCATTTTCACAAATAAACTGTTGAATTGAATGTCGGACAAGTTTCTCAATTGCACTTTCTTTTTCTGAATGTAATGCCTAGATTAATGTAAATGTGTGAGAATTTGTTGAGATCAACACATGCTCTTGGTTTCACAAAGTTTGATTGTCTAAATTGATCAGTCTCAAGCTGACGTTTATTCTGACAAATTTACTGTCAAATTCTGAACGAATTATTCCAGATTGAATCGATTTTTCAATATCTTTTGGAATAATGATAGATCTGGATATATGCATGAATCGGTTGATGTGTGATAAGATGTTAAGTTGCAAACTAAACTTGCTTATTAATTTGTAGCTTTTTCTGGAAAATCAACTGTCCACTCGTTTGTTCTATCAACTCATCCGTAATATTTTCCCTCTGCATAATATTCCATTATTTTTTGTGATTCTAGGAGGATTGCAGTTCATTATTTATATCTATCATTATTTTGTATAGTGGAGGATAGCTACACGTAGAAGAGGAGCTACAATTTTGGCGCTTACTGGAATTTTGGAAACACAAAACTTGAAAAGATGATACCCTGACATTATTGGATGAAAATGAAGGCAGGGCTCATTATTTTCCATTCATCAGTAGCCTACTATTCCATTAATCCAACACCTATTCCATCAATTTCAACGTTTTTATAAGGTGAATTCAAAGAGATGAGCCTTGAATTTGTTATAAAGATACATCCATATAATTTCATTGGTTTGTGGTGAGTCTAGTTCAACTAATTAGTGTCAATAATCCAGTTGATTGATTACCCCTCTCTCTTGAATATTATCAGCATTATTTGAAGGCTGTGATTGAATTGTTCTATTTCAATACAGTAATGAGTCATTCGCTATGACTATTCATGTTTTTCTATGATTAAAATATCCATTGACTATTCGAACAAGATTCATTCAAATAAATTTCTTTTATCCATTGAATATTTGAAGAAAATTCATTCGAATACATTTCTGACAACGGGAAACTTCAAGATTCATTCTAACGAGAAAAATAGCTATTGAATCATATTCATAGGATGGAGTGAGGAGTTTTAATGGATGCTTCTTAATAAAGAGTACTTATGAAAAGTTCTCTATAAGTGAGGTTCACTCCATAGTGTCTATTTTGGTTGAATGAGAAGCAATGATTTATTATTTTTAAGAAATGCTGAAAGTTTGTGGTGAATCTCACTATAGTACACTAGAGTTCACTAAGTATGAACATCCCTTAAAAAGTAATATTTGAATGTAGAGTTCTTCTAAGATGATGAAGGACTCACCTATTATACTGGAGATCCAACGGATATTGTATTGCTTGTGTCATACAAACTTTTTTGAAAAAAAAACTTGTTGGGAAAGATTTTTAATAAATTTTTACTCTTCAAAGATTTGAATTTTCACTCTCCATTTCTTGTGGGACTTGGTACTATTTGATGACTCTGTGATCTGAATGGAAATTAACAGGAATTGGATCGAAATTTGAAGCAATAATTGATGTCCGTTACTATTGATACACAAAATACAGTTCTATTTAGATGTTGACGTTCATAAGGGGATTTAAAAAGGTTTAACGTTACAATGATTATAATTAAATATTATAGTTGAGCTATGTTACATGATATGGCAATCCTAGGGTCTAATAGGGTCTACATTAATGTTTTTTCATACTTAAATGTTTCGTGAATTTCCAATTTATTCCAAAAGAATCTGATTGGAGCTACAACGTTCAAGTTCTATTCTTTGTTGAATGAATGATGACAATTCATCATTCTAAAACATTCATAAGTCTATGTAGTTTCATAAGGTTTTATCAACAAAATATTGTAACGAGGATGAACATTGTTGCTCGAAACGCGTTCAAGTTTATAATGGGAAGCATATAGGTGATTTTAAAAATTATAATTTCCTGCAAAACAGGACACAATATACTCGAATTAGTGACACTTGGAACTGAATAAGTAATGTAGCTTTCCGCTGGTCAAATGCAACGTTTTTTGAGTTTGATTATAGTGAGTTGTGAGGTCATTTTTAGTTATAGTATATGCAAAACTTGACCGGTGTAACATTAGAGCCTGGATAGATGATACATACATTATGTAACGGTAATAATGTCTAGCTTCAATGTCTGAGGTTTGATTTGAATGTGAAGGTCATCCGGAGTCGATGCACTCAAGCGGTTTCCATCAATACTGTAATATCAATTAAGTCAATCAAAATTGAACTGAACGTCCAGTATGTGTACAATTTTTATGATTTTCAGTAAACAGTTTTCTATTTAGTTGATAGCAGGTTTAAACTGAATTTCATAAGTTGACACATGGCTTTATCTATTCTCATCGATTAGACCGGATTTTAACATAGTTTTATCGAGGTCTATGTGGATTTAAATCTGTATTTGTAATGAGGTTTTCATGTTTCCAATGGTTCGAAGTTTTTAATGAATCATTTAGCCTACGTGGATTTCATAAGAAAAACGGAGAACTTAGTTTTTCAACTTGAAATTTTGTTGGACTTGTGATCCAGAATTGAAGTTGAATTGAGTTTTGGATTTTCAGTACACTTGGATACTAGGAAATGTTTGATAGCTGAATTATATATTTTTCATTCTATTATAGGAAAATAGTCTCATTAACTTGTATAGTGAATTGTTATATAGTAGAGCTGTAGAGGAAAGTGATAAAACTTATATAATAACGAAATTTCACCAATATTATCTATCAGATTTCTCTCCATGGTTGAAGAGAAGAGTAATGAAAAAATTAAAATCACATAACATTTCGAGAATCTACAAGAATTTGATAAATCATGAAATTTGATTGCTTTGGACTTCATTAGATTTTACATGTCAAAATAAAAAGTATGGGTATGACTTTTCATTGGAAGAATCAGATTATCACCATTGTCAGAATAATTACAATTGCAACAAATCTTATTTAATTAGGTTAAAGTACTCACCTCTAGTTGAATCCAGGAGTTCCAGTGAAAATCCAGTTTTCCTCACCATTTCCGATAGGAGGAGTTTTCTCGAATCATTTCCCTCTTGGTGTGGGCGTTTACCACTTCCCGATTTTCCCGACGCGGTTAACTTGGAAAACGACGAAAATTTGTATGATTCGGAAGGAGAAAGGATTAGGATTAAATCTTTTGAAAATATGATGAATTTTGAATTTCTCAGTCTTCGGATAGTGAAAGAAAACTCAGAAAGACATGACAAGAATGCGAAAAAGGATTGTGAATTCTTGATATTCGCATTAGAAATAGCTCAATTGTGTCAGATCCAATTCAGCTTCCCAGGGATTTTCTATTGAGAAATTCCTCCATAGATCAATAGAAATCATTCTTTATTGAAATCATAGAATTATACATTCTACAAGAATATTGGCTCAAGTATAGAGAAAATAATTCGTATACTGAAAATAGTTCGTAAGATGATAGAAAATCACAAATAGCTCGTAATTGGAATTACTCCTTTTCAACACTTCAAATTTGAATTGTAAATTGTTTATTTCAGTACATATATTTCCTTCAATCTATTGGATTGGAATTTGAGGTTTGATGAGCTTGATTGAGATTTTGTGGAATTTTTCTCTAAACTTGGTCTCCAGGTCTTCCGCGATTCATTTGAAATTATTGTGATTATTTCATTCTTGATAACCAACTTTTCTACCAGAGGACAACATTATTGAAATTTTATTGAAGATAGAAATAGAACCAATCAGAAACTCAATCTAAAGTTCGTTTTCAAAATAGAGTTCAGCTAACATCTAGGAAAATTGATCTAGATACTCGTCATTGGAAAAGATACAAAACCTCTACGTAATCTATAATCGATCTATAACTACGTAATATCTCTACTCAAGTCAACATTATCTCTAACAACTTATTATACAGTATTAATCCAGTTCAACATATTCTATCATGAAGTCTAAATGACCTCTTCAACTGAAATCAGGAACTGCTTTGAAGGTAAAATTTGAACTGCTCCAATTAACCAATTTCGCCAATATTTGATGAACTGCTCCATTTCGCCAATATTTGATGTGATGCTCAAAAAATCTCTAGATGACTAATCCTTCGAAATTCAAGGTCAATCATAAAAACATTTTTGTCCTATGCTATTAGTTGGTGAGTGGGTTTAGACGATAAAACTGAGAACTGTGACTGACTGGGTCTATTTAGACATTTTTGTATTATTTGAAGAAAGTGTTTTAAAATTTTCCAATCACTAATCCATTGTTCAAGGTCAACTGTGTAGATTAGTGTCCAAGGTTAGTGGTGGGTGGTAGTTGGCCAAACAGTGTACAGCGACCGGACACACGTGTCTTATGTGGAGCACTGGGGACCGCGTACTGTTTCCAGTCAGCTGGGATGCACGACTGTCGGTGTCGGGATGCTATGCAGAACTGAAGGTCCATGAACGGAGGACGGAGAAAAGGAACGGGTTCGGCGAAGGTGGTGGGGGAGGACGAAGGAAGGAAGGAAGAAGGAAGATGGAGAAGGAGGAGGAGGAAGGGCAGACACCGTTTGTTGCATCCGAGTTCGCACAACATGTTTGAACCAGTTGCTGGCTGCCAATAGGTGGCGGTGGTGTAGTTAGCGGATGAGGAGGAGGAGGAGTAGGAGTAAGTGGAGGAGGGTGAGAAGTAAGTGAGGAGGTGGAGGAAAAGGTGTTTTGATGTTGCACTGGTTCGATGATCGGATAGCGGGTTGCGTGCCACCCCATCCCTTATCGTACGCTGCTCCCTTCTTCAAGTTTCCCCTCTTCTTCTCCTTCTAGTTTGACTCAGTATCGGAATTTGACAAATGATCTTGTCTTCTCTTGCTACTACACCATATTGCAAATAATTAATGAAATATTTTCCGTCAGCTAGATTTTCAAACGCTCCATTCTCTGGATTTAGCTTTGGATTCCACATTCAAAATGATGACTGCATGTCGAGCTGTGAGAAATCAGAAGTTCCACATCGCAGTTCGTAATAGATCAACGAATCAACATATCGTTATACTTCAGTCCAAAAACTCATTTGAAGGATTTTTACATCCAACTCTCACATCTCATTATCTTCATCCCCTATTATTCTTATCATATAATTTTTATCTATATTTTCCAAATTTGAGGATATTATCCTTGTTTTGTACTTATTTATCTTATGATCCATCTTTTTATATTATTCGATCACTATCACCATTCTCATTCCATTCCTTTTTAATTCTTCTTTCATTTATCCTTCCATAGGTTTGTGCTACCACTTCACTCTCCTCTCTTTCATTCTTATTCCTCAATTCTCGTCATCTTCTCTCATAGTCAACTTTCCCTTCTACTTTTTAAAATCCATCTTCATCTCGAATTTCTGATCTACATGCTACATGATCTTCAACCTATTCTCAATCTCAATCTTTCTAGTCTCTTTACTCTTACATTATCATCTTCCACTTACCCTATCTATGTTTCTCAAGTTCTCTTCCCGGTTAGGGGTGTATTCTTCATCTAATAGCACTTTCCAATCAACATCTCCAAATGACATGAATATTATTGTCCTTTTTCATCTTTATCCATGCTCATTCTACTCTCTCTTTCTTCTCCCTATTCTTCTTCTTTGTCATCTTCTTTTTCTCATTCTTCTCTATCTTCTACATGTCCTTCATTTTCTCCTAAGTATAACCTTCTCCTTGGATTCTCTCTCCCCACCCACAACCCCACCCGTAGTTGTTATGATCAACAAGACCGATGTTGTGTCTGGCCATCTCTCCCACCCCTCCTCTTCCTTCACGACACCTCCCCCCGCCACCCTACCACACCTGCTAGCATGTTAGCGAGGGCAGTTACCTTTGCTATTTATCATATCAGCACAGATGAGCAAAAAAAGTATCGTCTGACATCTGCTCTGTTCGGGGTGTTAAGTGTTGCCGATTTTTTGTTGCTTCTTGTTCACCGCAGTATCTCATCTATCTATGTTCATCGTTGGATTTCTGTTGTCCGGCTGTTGCTTGACGTGAACAGCCGAGAAATTGAGCATTGAGCTTGTACAAGAGTTAGTTAGAAGGCATTATTGATGAATATCAGTAAAATCTAATTGCCATAATTGAGGTTGTTTCTCAAAAACTTTGCAAAACAAATCAACTGTCTCAGACTTTGCCGAAACTTTGATGACAAACCTCGTCAACTTTGTCAAGGAAATATCACTCCATCTTCTTCTTCTTATCTTCTTATATCTATAAAAGGCTAAGCCCCGACAGATTGAAATCACACCACAGCCCAAACTACTGAGCCTAAAAACTTGAAATTTTGCACAATTGTTTATGGTAGCCTCAAAACATCCACTAAGAAAGGATTTTCAAAAATTTGTCCCCCTGAGGGAGCTGGGCCCCCCAAAACTGTTGTACTTTTCAACCGTTCATTCCACAGCAAAGTCATAAAGAACTTTTTTGCTCAGCTACGAAAAAAATTATATCTATGGAGAAAAATTCTGATCAGGAGCACAGGGGAGTTCAGGAGAGGACATTTTTCGAAAATTTTGATGTAAAATCACACTACAGCTCAAACTAATTGGCCTACAGACTTTGCACAAATATTCTTCAAACATGCTAGACGCGCACTAAGAACGTATTTTGAGATATTTTTCCTCTAAGGGTTTCAAAGGATGAAAAAGGATCCTATTAAGTAAGGTTATGAACATGGTAAGGTGAACGCCATATGGAACTGAGATAATTGACACATGATATTCTAATATAATGTTGTAATCATTGGAAAGCTTATAATATTTTTATTAATCAGCTGATTAAATTAATTTTGCGTTGAGAGCGCGAGCTTGCCACGTGTGTATACTATTGTTGTATGCTTGGCCAGTTCGGTTTGCGCCTTAGACCAGTAATAGAATAGACGCGCTGGGAAGTCTAGCCTCTGAAGTCAAACATCTACTGTCATATCACCATATCGTGACGTCAGCATCGGATAGAAAACGTTTCTGCAGAGTTTGTTTACATTGTTTTCTATCCGATGCTGACGTCACGATATGGTGATATGGCAGTAGATGTTGGCTTCATCGACTTTCAGTATGATTAAACAATGGGCCGTGTCTATTCTATAACTGGTCTAAGGTTTGCGCCTTCTATCAGCTGTATATGGAGTCTCATACATTCCGATTAGAAAAGTGCACATAGCTTTTCTTTGGTTAGAAGTTTGTTGATAATTCTTTTTTCAAATTCAAATTTTATTACTATCAAAAATCTCATTCAAAACTTTCTTAATAGACAACTAGATTACAAACATATACCTACATTTATTTGTAGCACAGCCAGAAAAATATAAATTTGAGTTCTATTTGTGAGTTTATTCAATATAACTTATGTATACTTTTCGTTAATATTTTGTGAATAAAAAGTACGAGTTGAAGAGAGACGTGAGTAACTCCTTATATTTGATCCAAATGGTTATTCATATTGTAGTAGTCGTGGTCACTGAAATCAAACGTTTTTTATTCTGTGACTAATAAATTCCATACGTATTTATTGTCCATAATGTATCCAGTGTCCATAATGGAAATGATTGAACTACTGAAAATTAATGGCTTACTGGTCCCTCATAGAATTTATAGTATTCCTGGTGATTGAGCCTGTCTTTTTTCAGCATTGACTATTAATAATAAAGCTTTATTTTTTAAATAGCTTACCCGGCGAACTTTGTACCGCCAACATGTCAATGTATCTCATGTCACACTTGACTTTATTTGGTAAATCATGAAATTTATCTGACAATCAATATTGTCATTCACATCTTAATATGGACTTTCTTATGTGCTTAGTCATGTAGCATTCATTATTCAGAAAACATATTCTTCTCAATCAATTGGTAGTAATATCTATCAGGAGAGTGTTGAATTAAAAAAAAAATTATATATATAGGTTAAATCAGTGTTTCAAAGATGAATTCGATGTTTTCATAGTTGTTGATTGTCAATAAATGGATCAGGAAATATGCAATGTACAATGAATCACACCGAATGCCATATTCTTACCATCTTCCATTTTAGGATGAATATAAGCTAAGCTAAATTGAAAAAAAAATTGTAAATTATTCTGTCATTCTTCAGTACCTAATTAATGAATACAATATGAACAACTCTTTTTCATGAGGTGGATAATTTTTTCCCAACATTTTCCAGTTTCTCAATGATAGGGGAAAAATTTCTGTTCAGAAACCATCCCCAATATTCACAACATATTCAAAAAGTTTCATCCCGTTATGTCAAGTAGTTTTCAAGTCTACAGGGAACAAACAAACATACAAACAAACAAACACACAAACATATATATAGATTTACATTCGGCTCAAACAAAAGCCTCTCTAAATGGAGGTAGAATGATAAGGTTGACAACTTTTAGTTCTGTTGTTTTAACGATTTTTTTTCAAATCATTTTCAAAAAGTTCATGTAGTACCTACTATTGTGTTTGAGACACTTCTGGTGCTATCATAATTTCACCACTATTCTGTTCCACAGTCCTATCTCTTGCAGTCGTTATGTCGTTAACTATATCTATAATAAGTTGAAAAGCTGGTTTATCATATAGCTGGAGTACGGGAAGGAAAATTATGTATGAAGCATCATCACGTCTTAACTACAGGACTAATTAACTTGAAATTTTGCATATAGATTCTTAATTAACCAAGGATGGTTATAGGCCTATTTTTAATTCTTCAAAATTTCATTACGTCAAATTTCAGGTTGTCAAGTTTTAAAATAGATCCTTGCGGAGCACGGGTTCCTGCTAGTATGATTATATCCCTTCACATTCTATAGATTAATCATTATGATAATCGCTTGAGGTCGATAGATATATAATAGAGGTCGATTATTTGAGAAAATGTTTCGATGTTTTCGCAAGTCAGACTATCGACGAAAAGTTGCTTGATTGTTTTGGAGTAAAGTCCATCACTATTCTATCACGATTTGTATAATCAGCTTGATTCAAGGACTAGGCAATAGAGATGGTTCTAAACATTTCACCATTATTCCATTCATCTATTTCATTCGTCTTAGCGACCGTGTAACTTCATTGGAATCTTTGTGTTTAATCTTTGTGATTCACTGGGAGTGAATCATAAAACCAATCACAAATCCGTAATTACTGTGAAAAATGCCTTACGATTCTCCACCTGTCTTATGAGAATTCAGAAGTATCGTAGGATGTGAACAACTGACATTTTACATGTGCATGAACTGTTCCAATTCATTCACACCGTCTTTGTTTGTCAGCGTGTGCACATACCATTGTGAGCTGTGAGCTGTTTCTGTTTCACATCTTTTTGCATTTTCTAAACAGTATTGAAAATGATTGATTCAAAATATTGAGATAAGTCGATAGCCTCTCACAAGTTTTTCTATGAAGTAATTTGTAATTATTTCAGTCGCTACGCGCTATACCTCCAACCATTTAAAAGCAAGACCTAAATCATATCAAACCTTTTACAAACCACTACTATTTGAAAGCAAAACCTAACCCTTTCCGAGGGTTGAGTGGGAGAGAGGACTGGCTGCGCCCCAACTTCACCCTCCAGGTGAAAATAAAGGCAGCCTGTCTATCTATCCCTCTTATTTTTTGAACTTTAATACTCTAACCCTAACCTTATCCAACTCACTACGCGTTTCGCCCATCTTCTTCAAAGAAACACTTTAACATTCAATGTTGTATTGGAAATCTTGTAAGACAATAGATAAGTACTTTATTGGTCCATTGATGATATTATAGCTAATATCCTATTTCTCTATAGTTACTCGTACTTACCTATATTGACCGATCGAATCTCAAGCCTCTTTTTGTTGACCGATCTAGTAATGATAAAACTTTGATTGGAATTTTTTATTGGATTTGATTTTAACCTTTGATTGGAATTGATTGAAATGTGGATGATGTTTTGAAACAGTTATAAACGTGTAAGACGGTAGCACTGAAATTGATCCGAAATTTGGGGAGGTGTCGGAGCAGAGAAGGCGTTGATCCGAGAAAGAAGACACCTCGCCTGGTTTCATTTCGGTAGCATGGGAATAACAGGTGGCCTTGCGTGATATCCCGCCAATCCGGCCATCAGCCGATCCGCAATCCAGTGTATCGGATGTCACCTGAAACGGGCACTGCGTGCATTGCGGTCACACATATTTTTGCGAAAAAAATAGTGGAAAAAATTTGATGACAGGTTCAGTCACGCTGTGACTTGATTAGTGAGATGCTTGACAGTGAATGAGCTTGGTATCCGGATTGGTGAGGGGTTCGGTTACTTGGGATTCTCTGTTGATTATCATCAATATCTCCTCTCCTCATCATTGATTTGATAAATTGAATCAATTGAACAAATTTTATTTGATGTGCTAAGTGAATAGGGACTACTGAGAAATTTGCGAGGAGTTTTTCGATTATCACTTGTATTAATTTAAGCTTTCTCTACTTCATTATCATGATCCGGTGGTTTGGAACCTTTTTCATTGGGTTCATCGTTAATTCATCTGTAATACCTTCTATCGTTTGTAATTCGATTTTGATACATAGGTGTTTTCATGACCTTTTATCAGTTATCCGATGGTTCGAACACAACATAAATCTAGCTACATTAATTTCTTACCATCATTCGCCATTGATTTGAACTTCATCTCATAAATCTTTTATACAGCCGACTCTATAATCCGTTTACTTCTTCTTTACAGTACTATACCTCACATTTCTTATACTCTATTAATTGTCTAGACTGACGTTTAAAAATATTGGCTTCGTCTGTTAAAAGTCAAACTAGGTACCAAGAATTCGATTGAATTTCTATAAAATTTGTTTAGAGTTTGGAACAATCTCTCTGATGGAGCTCAATTGCAAGCTAAATTCTATATTGAAGCTAATTGCAAGTTTGAATGTGGAGTGGTGCAACAATTAGAAGTTTTTTCTTTTCTATAACAGTGCAAACTGGAGAATTCAGACACTGACTAATCGAATTGATTTCAAAAAATTGTATCAATTATATTAGAATCAGAATATCTATAATAATCGAATGATTCATAACCTTATTGAACAAATGTAGGACTTGGTGGAAAACAAACAATTTTCCCAACATAACTTGCAAGCCTATGAGGCAAGCACGACTAAACCGATAAGAGCAACCCTCTCACTCCGACAACAAGCACAACATTCGACACTAGCCACAACATCACCCACAACATGTTTCCGAAGGTGACAACATGCGGGTTAACTCCTTTCCTGGCAAATGTTCCGTCTTATCACTGCACTTCCATCAACAGGTGTCTCTCTCCCACCCCTCTCAAACATGTGAGTCAGGTTGAAGCTAGGACGGTGTATCTACTCCTAGATAAGAGGTACAAACTTCCCCCTCCTTTCAACACATATATTCTTCTATGCTATTTGCTCCCTCCTAATAAAATTATGTGTATATTATTTTGTGTATTATCTATGCTTCATGTAATTGTAGAAAAACATGGCTTGAGTCTTGGGATTTATCAATTATGTGCTATCATTGCATGTATGTATGGAGTCTTGGATTATTGAAACGTTAGAGAACTGGTTACATGTTTGAAGGTCTTATCATATTATATGTCATTTATACCTATATTTCATGCAGTTACATATAAACTTGCATCAAAACTTGTAATTTATCAATTACTTGCCATCATTGAGTTCAAAGAATGTCATGTCTACTTATACTTCATGTAATTTTAGAAACACATGCCTTCAAACTTGAGATAGATTAATTACTTGCTATAATTGAGTATATGTATGGAATCTTGGATTATTGAAACGTTAGAGAACTGGTTACATGTTTGAAGGTCTTATCATATTATATGTCATTTATACCTATATTCCATGCAGTTACATATAAACTCGCATCAAAACTTGTAATTTATCAATTACTTGCTATCATTGAGTTCAAAGAATGTCATGTCTACTTAATATACTTCATGTAATTTTAGAAACACATACCTTCAAACTTGAGATATATTAATTACTGGCTATAATTGAGTATATGTATGGAATCTTAGATTATTGAAACGTTACAGAACTGAAGTTCTTATCGTGATAATGCGTTGATTCAGGTTGGATAAAATTTCCAGCTTGGAAGAATGTGTTGAGCATGTTCGTTGAGATCAATATTGATAGGAAATAATAGCGAGTGGACGGAATTTCTGTACTCTTAGCAATTTAAATATGAGGATGTTCTATATTACCGTATGAGATGAGGCATTGATAACAGTTCTATATTCTTATTTCTAAAATTTTCTGCTACTATTTCCATTTTCATCTAGATACTAATTTTCTTTAAATACTTTTTTCTAGATTTTGATCCATGCAGAGATGTTCATCATTCAATACATATAAAATCTCATTCAATTCTATCATTCTGTTATGTTATTTGTTATGCAACTGTCCTTGAAGAGAGACTTTAGTATACTGTATAAGTAGAATAACTTAGAATGTTGTTCCTCAAGCAAACGTCAAAAATGCGCTATTAGAAATAAAAACTACCTTTCATCCGAGTGAAAGAAGCTCCACTCAATTTTGTGCTACTACAAAAAAGTAGTGAAAATAAGTAGACATCGTGGACCGGTGAAAAGCGGTAATAAGAGATAAATAGAGCAAGATAGAAGATGAAGAAATAATGGGTAACAACAAGAAGGCCATAAAACTAAAGATAGAATGTACAGAAACAGTTTTCGTGAGTCGTTTGTTCGGCGTTTATTATTTATTGGGCCGAGATATAGGCGAACACCCAGTCAGAGTTTGTGAATAGTAGGAAATTTCTATCGATTTTTTATCTCTCTCGCCCTTCTCCTCTTTTTTCTACCCTCTTACCCTTTACTCCCTCTCCCTCACACACTGAGAAAGCAATTACGATTGGAGACTCACGATAATAGGGCGGCCAACAGATACGATGCAGTTCTACTCCCGACTCTGGCTGGCAAATAAAATAGATGTTCATTTAGATTATTGGCTGCCGTCCGTTTATTTGACCTAGATAAGAGTCGTGGAGGGGGGAGCAAATAAGTTGTAGTCAGGGGTAGAGAGAGAGAGGGAGAGGTTTGTCTGTAGAAGACATAAAAAAATCGATTTACGACCGATACAAACAGCTAACTGTTGCTTACAGTAAATTGAGAAACTGGATTCTTACAATGAGTTGACCATCTACTGGATGAGGGAAGAAAGGGTTCTGTATTCATGGTAAATCATTATTTACATCCTAATGTAACTGTGTAATGAAGTATTTCTTCCCTTATCAAGCATATTTTTTGGAATCAAACTCTATATGTCAATTTTGTTAGATTGGGTTTTGAGAAATTGTAAGTTGAGAACATTTTCTGTAAATTGGAAGTGTATGTAATGTTTCTTCTAATAGAGATCATTCTTAGGAAAAATACTAGAACACGTTTCACCAGTTTCACAATTCCTAACTATACTTTGGTTCCACAGTATCAGTGATTTCGAAACAATTCCCTAAAAACATTATTGAAGGGATTAGGTTTCAAGTTTTGAGTAGCTCTACAGTCCACTTACACACTCAGTATCATCATCATCATCGACGAATAATGTTTGGTAATAATGTTACAGTATCTTCTCTTCATGGTATCATGTACTATACAAAATGGGTCAGCATAATAATAATAATAATCATCATCATCATCAACAGTTCCTATTCCTAAGATTTGAACCACTATAATTCAGTTCAAGTTCTGCTTATTACTACAATATCAATATCAGTTTCTCAATGATATAATTCTAACAATTGATACTATATCGACCAATATTCTATAAGGAGGGTTAAGTGTAAGAGAGGGCCGACTACGCTCTAACTTCGCCCTCCTAGTTCAAAAATAAAGTCAGTCATTCTATTGTATTCTATTTTATTCTCATAATAGCCCAAATGAGTACAGGTGTACTGGAAAGAACTACCTGTACAGTTGAACGTCTTTGATGTAAAACGTGTGTCTGGTCAGATGCCGAAATATTCAGCATACTTAGCGAGGCATCCTCACAGAAAACATGGCAAGATTGATGTTTGGAGCTGGCTAACAGATGATAATTCTACTCTCAGCGAACACCTTAAGTCATGTTGTAGCGGTGGGCGTCCCCACATAATCCCCAAGATTTTCTTGTCAGCTCCGACCAGCTACATCGGAATTTGTAACAAACAAACCTCCATCAACTGTATATCTGTCTATAACAGTTAACAGCCATAATATCACTATATTGTTTGCATGCAAATGACCTGCACGAGAGAGACAAAACAGATTTTTTCATGGATTTCTAACCCGTGACAGAAAGAGAGACAAACTACATTTTTCACGGACCTGGGAGGACCTAAGAGTGGGGAGGATATAGTGAAACTCACTTCAATCTGTCAGCATTATTTGGATGGGGATCATAGAAGTCATTTGAAAGAGGAATGCTGACAGTTCGATATCAAACTCACTTCAGATGTAGATGAATTAAGAAGGAAGTGGAGAGAAAATGTAGGAGAAGTACTAGAAGATACAGAGTGTGGGAGAAGGTATAAGTGGACACAGTAAGAGAGAGTGCAGAGAATGAGAAAGATGCAGAAGAGTGAGTGTGATTCAGAGTTAAATAGTAGTTGTAGATGTGTAGAAAGATAGTAAGCGATTAGGGTTAATGAAAAGAGACAGAGACTGATGGTTTCCATCAGTTTGGACGCCCAGATTTAGTAGAGGAAGAGAGGAATAGTTTTAAGAAGAGTGGAAAAATGTAGGTAGGAGAAGGAAAGAAGATAGATACACAAAGATACGGGAGAGAGAAGGAAAATATGTCTCAGAGGAAAGAGGGAAGAAAAATTGTAGTAGAATGAAAGAGTGAGAGAACATATTATGAAGAATGGAGAAAAAGAAAGATTATGTAATAAGTTAAGGTAGAGACATAGTCATATGACAGGAAAACAACATGCACTATAACAGTATTAATTTGTTTTGGTTGTTATGTATTTTATATGCGCAAAACAGGATCTTCATTGGATGCCCATAAAATCATATAATACTATTTTATGAGAATTATCTACAATAGAGTAGGTTAGTATTTAGTATTTAGTATTCAAAGATTATGTAATATTTCAAGATCTTCAGCTTTTACTGTAATGCTGTAATCCTTTTTCAAATTCATGAATCAGAAATCTGAATGAGAAAACAAGGCTAGGGCAGTGGCGTATCAAAAAAAAAAAATTCGGAGGGGGATCATAACATTGGAGTAGAAAGCACCTAAACTTTGAGGGAGACACCTGGGGGCGTGGGGGTATGGAATACCCCACCAAAGGGGATATTTTTAAAATATACCTTCAATTTGGTGCGATTTTACGCAATTTTCACTTGAAAACAAACATCCCATTTAAGTTTTTTTGCTGATCAGTAGACCACTTATTATTTCGAATTTCATAGGTCTATGGGGTTTTGATTAGATAACACATAGAATGGAATAGAGTAGAATTTTGTTAGTCATTAAATAAAAAAAAGTGATTTATTTGTAGAAAGCCTACTCATTATTAGATAACAAGCTAGAATGCCTAAATTTTAGCTCCAATAAATCAGTATTTTAACCAACTTTACAGGCTTATTTTCAACTTGATTAACATTTTTTTCAAATTCACGTGATTTTCACTTGACTATTCGAACATCATTTTTTGGGGGGGGATAAAACATTTTTTCTCAAATATTTGGGGGATGTGTCCGGGTCCAACCTGTCCACGGTAGAAACTACTCCCGTTCATCATAACTGTGCAATTTTCGGGGGTTCTCTCTAGAAGCTGCTGGAGATTTGTTTAAGGTTTGCATGAAACTGAATAAACTATAATCAACTCGATCAATATAAGCTATATTGAATTTCTTCATAATAATAGATGGTAAAAAGTGAACTAACTTTGAAGTGCTATCTGTAGTTTGTCTATCCCCTGCTATCTAGTCCCTATGCACTAGACCACTCACTGTCTATAAGAAAATAGCTCATTATTATTATAATTGCTATTGCAGTGCTATTCTCTCATGTCTTATATAATTCTCGACCTTCTTATTCGATAAAATTAAGTTGGATTTAAAATTAAACTGGATTCGAAATGAAGTTGGATCTATATGGCGTATTCAAGATGGCGGACAGAAGTTTTGCAGTAAGTTGGACTAAACAATCAGGATGATAAGAAAACCTTAGGAAGGAAGTAATGATTTGCTCAAGACTGAAATAGGTAGAGTGATCATGTGTATGCATGAATAACATATCTTTAAAGATTCTAGGAACAGCCAACTTGATAAGAAAGGAAGTCATGATTTCAGTCGCCGGCCTACACTTTAGTGAAATTCACTCTAAATTATCAGCAATCCTCATTCGTATCTTCAACGTTTCCCATCCAACTAATTCTGACAGTTTAGAGTGAATCTGACGTCATCAATGAGCAGCCCTTATCAATGGGCTGACTGCCAATCCTGAGGACAGCGTACTGTGTTTAGTGTTGTAGTGCATGTACTGTGTTTAGCGCGTGGCATGCAATGCAGTCGCATTCCTATTTACCGTTTAGATAACGTATCTTAGCGCGCAATTACTTACAAGACGAGACCGCGCACTGCATAGAACGTAAATTAATTATAAAACCGATCCGCCCTACAGATGTCTTTTGTAGCCAAAGTTAACTGTCTTCCACTACTTTCCTCTCACATACTCACACTCTTTCTCTTGCTCCCTCAATCACCCTATCAACCTCTCCTTGCTATCCCTCTCACATTTCTCTATTTATCTATGAATTATTTTTGATGTTAACCTTCTCTTATGATAGACATGTTTTTCCTTCTCATACCTTTCTAAGTTTTGAAAGACCAAAAACCATTATTTAAAATTTATTTTTCAATATCAAACAATCCAATTTTTTTTAGGGTGGGTGGGTGTTGTGGATGGAGGGAGTGATTTGAAATAACTACTGTCACATACCTTTTACCAACCAAGATCAAATTCTATTTTTTCGGTCTGTATACGGTTGATGTGTTGTTATTCAAATTTAAAAAAAAAAACATGATAAATAAAACATGGACAACAAATTGAAATTAATATTTTTATTGCAGATATCTAATTTAATGACGGCAATTTAAATTCACCCACTTCTGTATAAACGTTGTGAGAGGTAGAATTTACTCTTATATGCAGTATCTCACCTGGAATCACAATTAGTATACTGTTTACATTAAAAAAAAAAAACAATGGAATACGATTTATTTATTTGGTAACACAACCTTCAGCTCACAACTTTTGTAGCTAGATCCAAACAGCTGAATGTTACAATGAGTGAAGGGTGGTTGTAGGTGTTATGATGATATGACGTCATGATGATGAATTCGATGACAGTAGGGTGATGATGCAGCAGTCATCAGCTGGTCATAACAGCCCCAATTGTTGGAGAATGACGGTTATGATAGTCCGGTTCTGAGGTGGGTGTGAGTTATGGCAGCAAGGGTTGGCTAGGTTAGGGTTATAGGGTGGTGTATCTCAGATTAATTTCTGATGATATCGACTGGATCTACTGATGGTAGTGAGTGGAGGTCTTCCATTGATAAGGCTTGTAGATGTGGTGGTGAGATAAGTCGATGGTTCAACTCTGACATTTGACCACGGAATTATTTGAAGAATGTCTGATAAACGCTGTAATTGTGATAAAATATAGCTTTATATAGTATATCTGAATGGTGAAAATGAGATTTTAGTTTCATTTTCAGATAGCCAGTATGTAATCCATTAGTTAAATATACATACATTCCATAGCCATGGAACTCTATGGATACAGCACTTATGTATTATAGTGATGCTGATCGTTCCCTTTGGAATAAAAAATAACATTATATCGAATCAAAATTATATAGACTTGAAGCTAAGCATTGAGAGCGAGCAGGATGATTCCCATATTTTTGTCTGAAACATTCATGTTGATCCATTTACCCATTCTCAGAAATGATTTATCAACCATCACTTCAACTTCATCACCGTATAGTGTATCAAGTAAATTCCTTACTTCATGATCAACTAGGCCACCTAGTATTCAAATTACAAATGACCTATGAAAAGCATTTGTCACATGCAAGAATCCCCCTTGTTGATACAAAAAATATTAGAAAACAATCAAAAACTACACAGAAATCTTATTGTAGTGTTGAATGACATAATTGCATTGACGTCAGATTCATTCATTGATGGTGCTCACTGTTTCATTCTAAGACTGTGAATCTAATTGAATTCACGTGCAAGTGGCCGCTTAAGGTGCACAATTAACCGTAGAATTACAATGTACATTGAGAACTTCACATTTGGGGGAAGGAACAGTTATGGGGTGGTTCTTTTGTTTCTCTGAGTATCAAATTAAGAATGAGAATTTCACATCTTGCTACAGAAAACGTTGAAAATTAAACTGGAATTTTGGATTGTCCGGTGTCATAATGGAAAAAAATAGTTGCGAGAGGGTAATCTGGCTGGGAGGGGAGGGATTCGGATGACACGCAGTGTGTACAAAACATTGGTGAGTGGACTCATGTTAGGGTTGAGCGGACTGAAACAGAGATTTATTGTGCATTTTGCCACCCCTCGCGTTGGGGGTTGTAATTAATCATAGTTGTGAATCAGGTCTTGCAGGTCCACACACTTTCTGCCCTTGGTTTACACTTATTTTGGTTTCTTGCACTGAAAATATGGGGGTGGAATGGTTGATTTTAACTGCTCAAAGTAGACTTGGTAAACGTTGAGGAATTGAATTGACAAGATTTCCCATAATGGTCTCAGTATTCTCGTTGTTCAGTGTATTTTCAATAAATATTGTACGTGATGACTTGAAAATACTCTACAGAATCCGTTTAAAATATAAATTTATTTGTAGGAAAAGTGCCTATGTTGACGGAACAAACAGTAGCGTACAACTGTATTTACACATCAGTATCAGAGTTAGTGACCGGTACAGTGAAATTATAATTACAATGAGTGACTATTTAATGTGACTATTCGCAATCAGGCCACCCAAGTAATAGTTTTCATCCCAGTTTCTTGAATTGTTTAAGACCGTACAACTCTAAATTTAATTACTCAGGACCTTGATATTGAATGAAGGATAGAATTCTCATTGAATTCATGTTGCAAAACTCGCAATGCTTTAGTCTTGCAAGCTCTTATCACATAAAACTTAGCGAAAATTAGGAAATGTCATGTGATAAATTGCAGGAAAGTATTTTGATAGAAAATTATTCAATTTGAATAATGGAAAAGTAAGCTTATTAAATGACAATTTCAGTGTACACTGATTCAGCGTAGACAGTGGAATATGAAATGATTATTTTATTATCAATGTAACAATAAAGTAATGATATTTGAATAAACTATAGTGGAGCATGCATCTCATTTCAATTCATGTTAATAATTGATCTGAGGTATTTGCCTTTTTCTCTTTACATTGACTAACATCATCATATTATTTCATTAGTTCTCTGTAATTGTGTATCGCCTGTATCCAATAAAACTCCTTATTGAAATAGAATTTCTATTCGTTTAGATAAATTGATGCAATTTGATTGACTGGTGTAGGAATTGGATTAATTTTCATTCTTGTTTCAATAATTTTGTTAGTTTTTACAAGAATAATAACTTACAAGAATAGTGCTACTCCAATTCCTGATTTCACAGCTGAGTCCTCCATTTCAAATGAGGATTGTCGCATTCTCTGCATTCTCTTCCTCTTCTCATGAGTTTGAGACGAATTGATTTCTACAATAAGACAGTCTAGTTTAGTCTAACTGTCGTTTCAAGTGCATATATATTTTGGATGTTTTGTTGAGCTTGAACTCGAATTCTTACTACCAATGTTATGTTATAATACCTTCCGTAGTATACCCCATAAGGATATAACTTCTGACTGACTCCATATGTATCACTTATATATATGACTTATTGACTCTGTTTTAATATGTCAAATTTTTTTCTCATGAAATTATGTGGAATATTTCTGTCATTTTCATCATTTTACAATTCTTAATGAATTTCTCATTAGTCCTGTTATGATGTTACTCAGCTAAATTTGACTTCTCAAGAATCTATGTGGCATATTTTGAGTATTTTCTCTAATTTTCAGGTTGAGGTCTTAATTTTTTTCTGCGTTTATAGAACGAATAAAAATTTGGTTAGAAAATGCCATCGAACTTGTTGATGAGTTTGATAGACACCTATCATTCCAGTTTCACATGGCAACGTACATTCTCCATCTCCCTCCCACCTATTCTTTCTTCTTACACCCTTCATTCGTTCTCATTGAATGTGCTCGATCAGGTGTTAATTCTCATCCATCAGTTCTTCTTCTCCTCATCTGACTGCCCATCAAACCAGTTACTCATCCCCTGACATCTTTATGCACTGTTCGCTTTGTTACTCTCATCCCGTTCCATCTTTATGCTTTTATCTTCGAATATTTCTACTTCCCCCACTGGTTATTTCCTCTTATTTTATCACCTATCCATCACTTAACATCGCTGACTACCCCTCCTCCTCTATTCGATCCTCCGCATTCACCTCTCTCATTCAACTTTTCACACCCTACTCCTCCTCCTTAATTACATCTCCCTCATCATCCTCCTCCTCCTCCTCCTTTCCACCCTCTGAGTTTTTCTCCTTTTTATTTACGTTCATCAACTTCTAGCACCTTCTCCAACATTAATTTCATCATCTCATCCTCATAATATTTCTTCATTCTACTGTGTTATTCATCTTCATTTTTTCACCTTGGTTTTCAACGTCGTCTTTTTCTTCGACTTTTCATCCACGAATTTTTCTTCTCCCTATTATGATTGATCTTCTTTCTCTTCTTCTTCTTCTTATCTTCTTCTTCTTCTTCTTCTTCTTCTTCTTCTTCTTTTTCTTCTTTTTCTTCTTCTTCTTCTTCTCTTCTTCTTCTTCTTCTTCTTCTTCTTCTTCTTCTTCTTCTTCTTCTCCTCTTCCCCCTTCCTCTTATTCTCTATTTTCTTAATCTTCTTTTCCCGTCTTTATCTTCTTCATTTTCTGTTGTTTTTAGTTTTTTCTTCTACTCTTTCCTCCCGGAACAACCCTACCAATATGCATTTCTCACTCTATTCTGCTTGCCTTTGAGAGTGAAGATGAACTTCACATTGTTTTTGTTAAAATTGAACCAATTTGTTCAAAGCTTATTTTTTACGCTCTCATATTTATCTACTCTTCTTCATAATTAGTAATTACTAGCAGGTGACTCGTGATCCGCAAGGGTCTAATGAGAAACATGAAGAAACTGAAATCTTGAAGAATTTAAAATAGGCCCATAACCAACCTCGGTAAATTGAGAATCTATATGCAAAAGTTCAAGTTAATCAGTCCAGTAGTTCAAATGTGATGACGCGTCATTCGTGAATTTCATATCCCGTACGTGTATAAGCCAATTCTCTCCTATATTATATTATAGATATAGAAAAAGAATATCTGATTGAATATGATACATCCTGATAGCAAAGCCAGATAGGGGAAATCTAGACCAAGCTACAGTCGTCTCAACAAAGCATTTGTAGGCCCTCCTTCCCTACTGGAGCTCACTTTCCGTTTTCAACGATTTAATAGCAAACTATAATCCAATATTCCAGATACGTGGGATGGGTTACATGTGACCCACAGGTAGGGCCAAAGGTGACCCTAGCCATTCATAAAAATGGGGGCCTTACTATGTG
Organism: Nilaparvata lugens; assembly: GCF_014356525.2. Lineage (NCBI taxonomy): Eukaryota > Metazoa > Arthropoda > Insecta > Hemiptera > Delphacidae > Nilaparvata > Nilaparvata lugens. The sequence goes on along the minus strand of NC_052511.1, from coordinate 21,653,551 downwards.
ATCACACAATATAAAAGTAGATCTGAATATAGAACTAGGATCTGGGATACCTGCTGTGCTGAAATGAAGTTCTGGATAATCTCAACAGCCTCCAAACTGAATATCTGTACCTGAGCTTACCAAACTGTTTCTGTCCTACTGAATTCTACCTGTATATCAGTATTTTCAAGAAATATAGTATGATTACTTTGAAAAGAACAGAAGAATGAAGAAAATGAAACTGAGAGGAGAGTGAGATAGGAAAGAAGAAAATTAAGAACAGGAGTGGGCCACATGAAACAAAAGAGATGATGAACAAAACTAGAAGATATACAGTAATGAAAAACTATTAGATACCGTGAACAATCAATGATTATTGACATCTCAAGTTTATTCCCAATTTTTGTCAGATCATTCTGAAGAGAACGGGAAAAAAGAAGAGGGATTGGTAGCAACAGTGAGAGAGGAGGAGAAGAAAAAGATGACAATGAGGATTGAGAAAAAGTTATTGAGGGAATAAAATGGTTAAAACAAGTGAATGAACTCACAATACGACTCTTATGAGCTGATAATAATGAAAAAAATACATCGTGATTAGACGGAAAGTAACGATTATGGGGAAAACAGTAATTCGAGGGAAATAGTAGACAGTTAGAGAAAACAAGAGGAAAATGAGACAGAAAAATAAAAATTAAAATAGAAGAAAAGGAATGCGGATGGGATATAGAGCAGAAGAGAAGGTTTTGGGAGAAGAATCACAGTATTCCATTTCAGTTGTCGGATATCTAGTCACCAGAGTCGAGTTTAATAATCTCTCATCTGTTGAGTACAAGGAGACTGTTGAGGAGTTGGATTGGAAGAGAGGGTGGAGAAGAAGGAGTTGAAGAATGAGGAGGAGGAGGAGAAGAAGACGAATTGTGATGAAAGAAAAAGCAGCCGTTATGATAATGTGTCCGGTTGATGGGCGATTTGAAGGCTTTTTGACAGGGAGATGATGACCAGGAGACTCGATTTATTGAAGTTCAGCCATTCGGAACACTTCACTACTAACTCGACTAGTCTTGTCTAGGTCTAGGGCGGTTGCAAGGGATGACTTGGTCAACTCGTTCCAAATATCAGCTCAGATCAACCAATTAATTGGATTCAAGAGATTGAACTCGAATGAGATTGCAATGGAATACATTCGTACAAAATAGTAAAGACGTATCAGCTCATAGTTACAATTTATTCATACATTCAACATATAAGTGTCCGTTTGCTTGTAAGTCTATGAAAATTAACAGCCGTAAATAACGTCATCACATTGTCGTCTGATCTATTCATTTACTCTCCTGGCTTCATTGGCTTCCGTGAAATGAGGTCAGTTTATTGTTGATGAAGGTGGATGAATTGAAAATAGAAGTTGATCATATTCAACAGCCTTAATTTGTATCTTACTCATTAATCTGACAACAACATTGTTCATTGATCATCATATCTACTATGAACCAACAAAAAAAATATGAAGAGAGCTAAAATAATTCATTTCAATATGAGTAGAAATCAAGCAATTATTGGGAGGCTCATAACAAAACTGTTCCTCTCCTGAATCATAATACTATGATAATGGTATAATTGTCTTGATAAGTTTATTACGATCACAATTATTATTACTCGAATTCAAGATTGGAGTATACACTCAACATAATTATTTTAGTTTAGTTCTAGAAGATCCTGCTTACAAATGGACCAATATAATGAGCAATACAGTCAGAAATAAATACCACTTTTCAGAATATTATTGCAGGTTGAATATTGAACCTTAATTCGAAAATGTTGGTTATATTCAACTTCATTACTATTCCAACAAAATAAGAGAATTCTCAAAGTATGAGAATTGATATTAGTGTAATTGAAATATGTTGGTGTAGCGTACTTTTCGACCACGATTATGGTATGTATGTCTTACTGAACTAAAACTAAACATTATGTAAATTATTCAATCCACGATTTATCTCGTCTCCAAGTTTGGATCGAACGAAAACGGTAACCCACATCTCCATCTCTCCACCTACCACCGGACCGCATCGACTCGAAATTCCACATTTCTAACGAGAAATCCACACATATCTAATAATCTAGAAATATGTGGTCTACTAGACGACAACGATATTATAAACAGAATGTATAATGTATTAGCTCGAGTTTCACACTTGGCCGGGTCTTTAGTGTTTGGAAACTTATTCCGAAATCCAGTCGGCAAGAAATAGATAAAGATGGTGGGATGTGAGACGAAGGGAGTGTGAGGGAGACGGGAGAAGATGTCTGAGAGACGAACAACTACGAAGATATTCAGTAGGGGAGGAAGTTATCTCCAAAATATTATATTATACATAGGTTATTATAATACGGAGGGTGGTCATATCTTGTCCAGTGAGCTTGAGATATTGTTGATCTCGGTTCTACCACAGTTATGCTGTTCTCCCTCATCTGCAGGCAGTTATAATATTCGGCAGGAAAAAATAAGGCAATATTTGTATAAAGCGAGCGTAGAGAGGGTGAGGGGGTGATTATGAATTGTCATATTTTGGACCCAGTTTGCGTGAGAACCCCCACACCCCTTTGCGGTCAGCGTCTATCAACAATGTGCCCCCATTTTTCATCTCTCTCTTCCTCACTTACCCGCTCTCTATATTTCTCTCTTCACTTTTACAACCATATCGTGAACTTGGTCTGCCCTTGACAACTACAATCATAACAGGCCAACACAAAACACACGTCGCCTTGGAAGGTTCTAGAATCTAGAATATTACAGATTAAAACGCTGTGAGAAAACATGAATCCACAATTAATTATCTATTTATTCATTTATGAAAACATGGAAGCATATACAGGATTCCTCTCGAAAATTGCTCCCATAACAAAATGATTACAATGATTAGGCTACATAGTAAGAGTATAGAAAAAAGTAAGAAATTATGAATAAATCATACGATAATCGTAAACGATCAACGAAATCATAGGATATATACAGTACTACAGATTATTTTAAGAAAAGAATGTAATTTTTCTTTTTAGAAGTTGTAGAGAAACATTCATTGAGAATTAATAATATTTAAAACGTGGAAAATTAGGTTTTAAAGGTCCAGGAAACTCAAAACAAATTGAAACTGATCATGGACGCAAAGTTATTCTATTCAAAATTCAAAGGAAAACTATTCGCAATGAATTAATTGCATTGAAATATCTTCAACAAGAGCTATGCTGGAGAATTCAATAATTAAAAACCGTTACAGTTTTCATCATTGAACCGAAAAAATAGGTCGGTAGGTTTTTCAATTCTACATTGTAAAATCAATGTAATTACCCTTTGAATAGTAAGTACATAGGTTGACAGTGGCAGACTGTACAGTATTACATTACTTATGTCTTATGACGTATTACCTATTAGTGGACTTATTAGTAGACGTATTATTAGAATACGTATTAGTATTACGTGGAGAAAAACTGCAAATATTATCACGGACTCTCGAAAGATTTTCAAAATCAGGAAAAGCAATAATAATTGTAGTTGGGAGAATACCGGAATGGTGAAGATGACGAATGAAAATAATAAGAAGAGTGAGAGAGAAAAACTAGAATGGGAGTTCAGGATACGAATGTTATCAGAGAGATTGAAGAAGAGAAAAATGAGATTACAAGTTGGGAGCAAGTTCGGAATAATGAAATGGAAAGATGATAAATTTGAATAGGAGACAAGTGTTGGTGCATAGCATGGCGTGGCATGGCATGGCATGGCATAGCAGTGCACCAGCGGTCTGTTAGACGTGGACCAATGGACTGCCAGACCAAGACCATGGTTTGGGTGTGGCCACATAATTTTGGCACCCACATCCGGGAGCATTGTCTTCGCAGACAGGACTCATGCCATACTCTCAAACTCTTATTACTCTTCTTTTTTCACCTTTTTACTGTTTATTTCTTCGTAATCTTATCGTTCTTTTTCCTTTTCATCTCCTTCACTAATCTCCTCTTGTTGCTTTTCTTTGACATTGTTATCATTCTCATTCTGCTATATTTAATTCTTGTTTATCTTTGAAGTTGTTGATATTCTCTTCCTTCTCCCATATTTTTCTCTGGTGGTTTCTTTTCATAGTTTTTATCAATCTCATCCTCCTATCTATATTCAGTTCTTGTTTCTTTTTGAAGTTATCATTCTTTTTCTTCTCCTATTGTTTGGTGAGCTCACTTCCTACCTTTCACATCTTTCATCGTACACTTTTTGTCATCTTATCATTCCTCTCCCTCCTATTTTCTTCATCGTCAAGTTGCAGGTTTTCTACTTTTGTTGTGGTGAATTCGTTTTTTTTTTACTCCATCGTATTCCAAAGCTCGTTATTTGTCTTGTATCTCATATTTTGTTTCCTAGAACTCAAATTGACCAAAAATTAAATTTATAAATAACTTACTAGATGAATATTATATTACAAATCTTCAAAAATTAAATTTATTAAGAACTAGATAAATATTATATCACAAATCTTCAAACCTCTTTGTTATAACAACTTTTACCTAATTTATCTTATCTTACCCTTTAGTCCTCACCTTTTCTTTATGTTCTTTTTCTTGTATTCTTGTATTCTTGTGTCATCTCTTCTCTTTTTTAACTTTCGTTCTTGTTTTTACCTTCTATTATGAGTTTTACCATCTTCTATGATCTCTCATTTAATCCTGGCACAGATCTACTTTCAAATGTGCATTGATTTTCTTTTTCTTTTTCCTTCACTTCTTCATTGCCTTCGTCTTAGTAATCTTCTCCTTTTTCTAAATTTCAACTCTGACGTTTGTTTTTGAACAGTGTTGAGTGTTGACCATTGTGGAAAATCACCCCCACAAACAGTAAATCATTCTTTTCAATCTAAGAGCAATTTATCATAAGGGTAATTAAGCATCTCGTACGAGTGATTTATATACTGAAGTTTGTCTTGTTATGTACGCCTCTAATTATATATGTGCTGCATGGTTAAAGTGTTCTTTCTCGGGAAAAACAACACGTAGGTTGTATTGTTTGTCTTTCATAAAAATATTCCATGGAAAAGATTCTCTCAGAGTATTTTTGAGGCAACTTTTTCAAAAACAGAAATTCATTTCTTGAAATATACTGCAACTGAACTAGTCACCAAATGGACTTGAGTCATTTATCATCTTGACTTGTCAAGCTTGAAATAAATGTACTTGATTTATACATACTGTAACATATTTGTTCCATGTAAATATAAGATTCACATAATTCCACGTGCAGTAATTAGCATAGTTCTCAATAATAGTATTATTATCATACTTCTTGAAGAATTTCATGAAAATGATTGTAGCAAGGAATTTTTGAAATATTTGACTAAGCTAAGTCCACTCTCGTACTGATCTTTCATAGTATGGAATGAAAAATTGTCAGAATCATGGAAAGAGTAGGTTCCTCAAGAACGTTATCTTGATGAGCGATACCTTCAAGTTTGAATTTTTTTTGTGTAATTCTTAGAACTGAACTGAACTGTGTATTGGGCTAAATTTCAATACAGACTTTTGTGACGTATGCCTTACTACGCAGTTATCATTAACCCCTTTCCAAGAAAACGATGTCGATGTACAAGGAAAAGACGAAGAAGAAGAAGAAAAAAAAAAGAAGAAGAAGAAGAAATAGAAGAAGAGAAAGATGATCAATGCACACTTGCAGCTTGGAGTCTACTAAGAACTGAACGTGTGACACTTATGCCCTTTTAATCCATAACTAGGCTACCGGTCAACCCTTTTACACCCTTTCTTTCTTCCTTCCAACTTTATACTGTCAAGAAGAATGGAGAGAAGAAGAGAGGAGAGAGAAATAAAACCAGTTGCGCGCGCACATTTTCACACCTTTGAAATGCTTGTGAAATAATGCTCCCAAACCCCTTCCTATACATTACTCCCCATATTGTAATGTTTGAATGTATGTATGTATGTATGATGTTATGTATACTATATAATAGTTCACCCTTCTTCCGATTGTTCTTGTACTGTACTGTACACATTGGGGAAAAAATTAAAAAGAATATGAGTGTGGAAAAGGTGGATGTAAAAGAAGAAGAAGAAGTGACTACCGTGGTGCATGGATGGAGAGGGAAGGAGGATGAATAGTGAAGGAGAATCAAAATGGGAAGTGGAAACATTGATACTGTGAAATTAATTTCAAATTGTCATAATTTCGTATATGAATAACATGAGCTTCTTAATGCTGACAGTTTATAGTGGATCTCACTATGGATGGAATAGAGGAGGTTTCAAAAGGAGAAAGAAGGTCAGATGTGGAAAATAAGGATGAAATTGGAGAGATGAGGGTAATATATGAATCAGAGGGATATATAGAATGAGGATGATTGTGTGGTGAGGGGAAGAAGGAGAGGAATACAATAGTAGGAGGCAGCTGGATGGATAAGAAGGAAAGTACAAGCAATAGAAAGAGACAGAAGCTAGGGAAGGATAAAGGAGTCCAAAAAAGAAGTTACTTTTATAGGGAATATTACAAGCAATAGAAAGAGACAAAAGCTGGAAAAGAATAAAGAGAGGTTGAAGAAGAGGTTACTTGTATAGGGGAAATTACAATGATATATTATCATGAAGTATAACAGTAAAAAGTGGAAAACGAGATAGAGACTGAGAATGTGGAAGTTGATCGACAAGTAGGAAAAATTCTAGTACCCAAGAATTGAGGTGAAATAAATCATTACTTACCTTTCATCTAATTGATTTATTCATCATGAAAATCTTCTAGAAAGGTATAATCTCCTATCCTACTCATCATTTTTATTGATGAAGACATGCATGGAAAATTACCCATCATAATGATACAGTTTTACTGTATTCTGAAGAAATATTTATAACTTACAAGGGTGAAAAACCAGTTCCATTATTCAGACCCAGATGTAAATTCTCCTAAAATCCTTAAGCAACCTGTAAAACGTTTTTGTCCACTTCCTTTCTCTCTTCAATGTTCCTTTTTAATTTTATTTTTTGCACATTAATCGCTTGTATGAAACCTGCAGGATATTATGTTTCTTGTCTCTTTTCTTTTTGATCTTGAATGTGTGTTGCGAATACCAACAAATCATTGGCGATTATAGATTATAGAGTGACTGGTGCATGTTTCCGAGATCGGATTAATTTCTTCCTACGAGTGATGCCTGTACCCCTACACTAATAACGGATGCTGTGGGTTGAGTTGTGCGAATTTGTGACAGGATTAAGGCTGCGACAGTTTGGCTGTTCGGGTAGAGGCCACCATCACCCTCCAAGAAACTGATCAGTTCGTTTGTGAAGACATTCTGTAATTTTCAAGAATTTGGTTTTGGATTTAGAGAAATTGAATGTAATGTTCCACAATAGACTGAAAATTGATACTTCCATAGTAATCTAATCGATGCAATATAATTCAACCCAATTGACATTAACACCTCTCATTGAACACAATACTCATTAGAGCACATTCTATTCAACACAAATAAAGGAACACAATACTAACTAATTCAATTGAATAGAGATCACAAAATACAAAATTGAGTCAACTCTTTCTCATCATTACATAAATTAACTCTAATCAACATAGCATTCTATTACCTTGAGTAAATGTCGAAATTATGACTCAGCTGTTGAACTTTTGTGATCATCAGGTACTTAGTGCCGGTTGCAAAAAAGCCGGGCTATTTTTAATCCTGGTTGATTCCAGTAGAACCATCTTTTTGAAATGGTCTTTTCTGATTTGGTTCACGTGAAATTAACCAGGATTAAAATTTAACCGGCTTTTGTGCAACCGTGCCTTTGTGAGGGAAATTTTTGCATTCCTCTCAAAGGGAATTAATCTCAATTAACTGTGATTAGATAGAACCATAGAGAAGCAATAGCATAAGTACGCTACTGTTTCTCTATGATAGAACATTTCTGCATGAACTGTGAATATTCTTTTTTCCCTTTTTGTGTAGTTGAGAAGTTGATATTGTGGTAATTATTCATATTGAATGAAAAAGACTAGGAAATTGTCAAAAAACACACATTTATTGATACTTAGAAAGACCGGTTTCGGTTATATATTGTCAATCTCTGATAAACAATCCAAGTATCAATAAATATGTGGTTTTTTGACAATTTCTTAGTCTTTTTCATTCAATATGTGAATATTCTTTTAATTTCTTCTTTCGTAATAAATTTGTTATGCTTTTGTACTCCAGAGCGAAGCTCGGTCCCCGATATTGGTTAGTTCAGTTGCGTTGTGTTTGTGTTGCTTCGATGTATTTATTTTATATGTGTTGTGGAATTTGATATCAGAATCGCCAAAAGTATTCCATTGGAATCTTCGAGGCAAGTCAAACCCACACATTTTTAATGAAAGATCGAAATTCATCGGTTCTCATTTGCATTCGAAATCGCTGATTTGCGAAAAACGAGTCGCGATACCCTGGTGGTCGCACTCTATTTTGAAAACAAGCAACAAACATACCGATAATCTCGAATAAATAGCGTATCAAATAATTGTAAATCCCAGACCTGACCTGCGTGGATCTAATACAGTACTTTTATCTTAAATACTTCAACATAGTTAGGTCAACCAAGTCTCTATTCCCCCAAGAACACAGAATATAGATGGAGGTAGAAGAATATAAATAGATACTTTTGAATGAAGCAAGAATTCAGATAGACACTCACTTGTAAATAAATTCGTTTACAAGTTGTGACGGACAAGAACCTGGCTCCATTCTAACAGGTTTTATCTATTTCACTTGTGATTCTTTCCACTAAATAACCATCGAACTTTCAAAGCGTGGTGATAAAGTTTATAATTTGTTAATCTTTTATCAGAATTAGAACCAGATCTTCACAATCATTGTCGCCTGTCTCCTAAACTTTATTATAAACAAACAATTCTGTCAGGATGAGATGAACAGGTAAATTCACTGTTTTATGGAGCCCAGATTCGTGGTTTGAATGAATTGTCAATCAGGGATCGATTCAAAAATGTTGTCAGCTCTGGACTGTATCTGAATTAGTTTGAAATTGGTTGATTAAGAGGTGGACCTGTTAGTGAAGAGATCTTCATTATTCCATCAACGTCATTTGAATCCTTACTTTGAAATTAATTAATTAGTTTCAAAAAATTATTTTTCCTGAGGATAACATCCGAATGGGTTTGGTTGTATTATATAAGATGATAATTCCAATGAGGAAATTATATTTCAAAGAAGCTAACATTCTGTCATTGATGTAAATTGGAATGAAAAATTCAATAGATATTGCCATTCTTGAGAATCTTCATTATCAATTCCAGGCCTAATTGTATAAAAATCTTTCAAATTTTAACGCTGATTGAATGATTGTTGTACAGCACGAGAGCCAATCAAAGAAGCGGAAGCGAAAGTTTTTAGTTAGCACTTAATCACAGTTGAAATTTAACACATTTTTGTGCAACCGGGCCTCGATGAATAAATCCCAATTATAGAGATCTGACTGAATTTTACACTAGTGTGCTATAACTTTAATATTGAAATTAGAATTTGAACTAATTTATACAGTCTGATATCAAAAAGATTCTCCCATACGAAAAAACTCAGGATTTTCGAATATGAGTATTTTCTGGAATAGAATGGATCCGATAAGATGACGAATCCCAATTATGCGGAAACAAATATTTTTCAATTTCTACAATCTTCCTGACTTCTTGGCGTTCTAAACAAATTGTATCTTGTACTTGTGCCTCCAATCAGAAACAAATAAAGGTATGAATGAATGAAAAGTTGAAGCAGTAAAGTTTGAATTTTATACCGCCTAGAGATGCTGCCAATGTTGTTCTCAATCTACTCCAACAAGCTTTATCAATAAATGAAGTAATTATTGATCATCTGCATGCTAATAATTGGGAAAAATGTAAGGAACCGTTGAAAGCTTGGAATTTTTATTCGGTTGTCATTTTTTGTTGGAAAATTTATCTTGACCATTTTTTACAGTTTTATCAGAATGGGGTGCTCCTTAAGTGGGTAATTATCAAATCTGTACAGGTTAAGCTATCTTCAAACCTTTTAAGACTTCTCTCTCCATTTTCTTCTTCTTGTCTTTCAAGTCTCTTACTTCCCTCTTTGCATATCATTCTGGATTATGAAGTTCTCTGCTTTCCTAACGGAAATTACATCTGACCAACCAATGAAATCCACCGAGAGTCAGAATAATTATTCCAATTCTTTCTACATTCTTTCTAATTTTGCTCAGTTAATCTTCGATACATTTTTCAACCATTCCTCGTTATTTTTTGTCTATTTTTTTCAAAGATTCGATGATATTTATTGGTTGGAGGCGGTGCACAGACTTTTCACATCGATATATTTGTGAAAAATCTACAAAATAATTATTTTTCTCAATTGGGAAGTACTCAATCGAATCTTGAATATATTGCAGGGGTTTTCAACCGATAGTGTTAACAGACTCAAGCTAGTCTTCGTTGAGTAACTTGCTAGTAATATGCACATGGATGGAGGATCATCGATTATGTAGGCCTAATAATTAGAGTTGAAGTAAGTGCATGAGTTGATGACATTCGAATTCAAAAAAAGTAATTTATGATGAGTGTATGACCCATTTTTGTATTTTACCGTACGATCATACTTCGGTAGAGTTGACCAGATTCTTCTCAGTCCACCCTTTTACCATAGATAAGGCAAACATGTCTCTAGTCAATGCTTCCACTTTTACCCTCTGGCAAACTGTTTTTACAACAGACCAAATTTTTCTAATTCGTCTTCAAACAGCTTGATATATTTATGTAGACTATGTTGGAAAATTGTAGCAGTCATGTAAATTTTTGAAGCTCATCGCCCCAAGATAATATTTTGGGCCACCAATGGACCGTGAACAGATAAATTTGACTAGGCTGATACCTGTTGGGTTCATGTTTATTTGGGATCAAACTTATCGTAACTCAGTATATTATAACTGTAGCTGAACTTGGTCAAGCTTATAGGTATAATCTAACTTAGATACACGGATCGTGGGTCAGTATTACTATAGTTGAAGTTATTCAAACTTATAGGAATAACACATGCATATAGAATGTAATACAGGGTTGGCCAATTCCGTTGTTTATCAGTGACTATCATCTAACTCCTGTACTCTCTCATCTAGTTCGCCCGGCATTGTTATTTTTTGAAGGTGATTTATGACACAAGTTTGTTATTCTACTGTCTCTCTTCCGCGTCTCTTCCTTTTCCTCCTTCTTATCCAGTCTTTTCTTCTATATCATCTACTATTTTTATAAACATGATATTCTCTTCCATTCTATTTTTTCCTTCACATCGTTCGTTTTTCATTTTATCCACCGCGAATTTTCTTCGCCATCAGTTCATTCCCTTTCATCCTTGCCTCTCCCTTTCCTTCATATTCTTATTTTTCCATTCCCTTCATCAGATCTTATTCTATTATATTTTTCATCCCTCCTTTGTTTTCCCTCATCTTCTGTCTTCATTCTTCCTGTCATTGTCACCTGTCCTTCTATCAATCTTCTGATCTTATTCAATCAATCGCTCTTTTTCTCCCTTGCCATGATTTTCTCTCCCTTTTTCTTCCAATCCTTATTCATTCAAACATCTCATCTCTAAGATTTTTTCCCAATTGTGTACTATTTTCCATTTCGTCTTTTACTTAACTTCACCCTTCCCCCTTCTTTTTTCCTTTTTCTCGATCTTCTTCTTTCCGGTTCTTCAACTCTCCACTTCTGTCTCATTTCCTCTCCTACTTATTCCTTCCGTCTCATTTCACTTTTTCATATTCTTTCTGTTCTCATCTTCCCTCTGGCCCTTCTGGTAATCATTTTTCTACTACTTCTCTTGCTCACCCTTCTTATCCACTTCTTCTTCTGTTTTCCCCTTCTTTTCTTCTTCTTCTTCTTCTTCTCCATCGTCTTTTCCTCTTCCTCCTCCTCTTCCTCTTCCTCTTCCTCCTCCTCCTCCTCCTCCTCCTCCTCCTCCTCCTACACCTCCTACTCCTCCTACTCCTCCTCCTCATACTCCACCTCCTTCTTCTTCACTTCTCTCATATCACTATTTCCATCATTCTCTTCTTCGTTTTCCTCTTCCTGCATTCTTCCTCACTCCTATTCCCCATTCATAGTCGACACATTGTAGTGCCACGTCTATGGGCGTGCTTCATAAATATATTATTATGCATGGAGCTGAATGTGACACTCGCACTTCAAAAAGCATAACACCAGTCCATATCCTTCCTGGCTTGTTACTGATTTTTTTCTGACAAGCTAAAAAATAAACAAACAAAAACGGTCGGCAGCTGAAAAAATTCAGAGGTTGTGACAGTGTGTACATTATGCCAAGAAAGGGTATGGGCGAATAACTTCATATGCATAGTATCACATAGTATATATACTTAGTTTGATATACTATTCACATTTTTGGGTATGGGGTGTGTTCAGCCCGATGTCATTGACCTTTGCTACAGGTGATGATTTGAGATATGTTTATTTTGAAAAGGTTCTGTGATGCATCTTGGAATTTAGCAGGTTTTTATGAGATGCTGATTATGGAATAGGAGGATGATTTGGCAAAAGTAAAAATCATTTGAATTGATATTCCGCTGTACTTCATCGTTTTTATGTATTCAATCTATGAGGCTAGTCGGTGTTTGTTGTTTTAAATTAGCCGTAAATTAGCATGTCAGTAATTTCCATTAATATACAAACATGCAATCTAATCAATAAAATGTACTTAATATTCAAAAATACAATAATTATACGAAATTTACTACAATTATAAATAAATTGAATTTTTCGGAAATTATCCTACTCAACTATGGAGAACCCATTTACTAGAGCAGGTGTAGTAGTAATACATTTAATTTAGAGTAGGGGTAGATTTTAGAGTAATCCTTGAATAAGACCTTTGAACAAATTGTGGAAGTTAATCTCTGAAAAAAGCAATGTAAAGATCACGAAAGGCAACTGTTATAAATTTTACTATCAGAAAGAATTTTACTAGCATTGTTCATGTGATGGAATTGAATGTAAATTTGTCAATATGGTGACATTCACTTCAAACTGTCAGTATTGGGTAAATGGGAAGCGTTTATGTTATTCATGAAGAATTCCATATGAATAACATGAATATTATAACTTTCCATTCAACTAATGCTGACAAATTGGAGTGAGTCTATAACTGTAGCTGATTATTAATTTGTGATTCTAAAAGAATGTGTGTAATTTATAATTTGGAAGACACCGAGAAACGATGACAATATTGAAACCATACACGAGAAGAGATTAAAAATGTATAGTATATTATTCTTCGCTTCTACTCGTAGAAGAACGAACAATCGGAATGAAAGAGCGAATAAAAGAGTTGAGTGACGTATAAAAAAATGAAGTACAATGCAAAGATGAGGATACATGAGCAGTGTGGGCGAATCCTATTCATGCATGTATCTTACATGTAGTAAACAATCTTGCATGGATTTGACCCCTACGTGACCTTTCAACTTTGCATTGAAATTTGGCTTGATTTGAACACTTGAACAAATCCGGAAACATTATTGGGTTTTAGAATTGAATTCAATGTGTTTTGAAGTGGATAGGAGGAGCCCAAATATGGAACGAGTATATTTTTGTGAAATATATACGATTTCGAACAAGCTTATATTAATGAGCTACAAGAGAACAGTTAAAAATTAGACATGTCAAGCATGAATGATTTTTAGTTATGGTTTTTGATTTTCAGCTTTCTTTCAACATGTATCCAAATTTTTGTGTAGGTGTTGTGGAAGCAAAACGACTGACATGTATTGTATTTGGATGGCTGATACCTCTCATTATCACATGTATTGATAGATAGCATGTCACATGTATTCATATACTTTACTGAGCCAAATTTCACTAGAACGTGTTAACAAATTAATTGGAGTGTTTCCATTCAAACAGTTGAGATTGTAACGTTCCATCTCAAACATAAAGCAGCAGAATGTATCTATGAATGAAGCTATATGATTGGTAGTTGGCTGACCTATTAGGATGGAAGGCTGTCATTGGCCGAGACGAGACAAGCTCCTAGTGGGCGGAGCATTCATACTGTAGCAGCATTCTACTAAATCGTAGGCCTTCATTTATACTGTAGTACACATTCTGCTGCTTCATGAGAATCCACTTCGTTAAAATTTGATTTTGTTTCAAAAACATAAAGAAATGCCTCTATTTTCGATAAATAATTATTGTTTATGGATACTTCAATTAGTTTTACTCGGTATTTATATCTTCCAAAATATTATCTTAACTTCCACACAGGAAGTTCAGAAATTTATTTCAGTATGCCAATTTTAATGATCATGAATAATTAATTTTTAACCAGTCTTCAATATTTTAGCACAGATACAAACCATTTCAGTGAAATGTATTTGCTGAGTCTTGAGAGTTGGTGACGTCATATCACAATCTATCATTTCAGATATTTCGATGAATATCGCAGTGTTGAAAAGGATCACTCGATAATTCATCAGTAATATGTGATTATTTCGTCTTTTCATGGGGAAGAATAATTGATGAGAATAAAATTAAGGATAATGAGGAGATAATGATAAGCAGGAAGAGAAAATTAGAAGCTTCCATCCAGTCTTTTTTCTCTCAAATATCAGTGTGGGATGTCGTTGAAAAGTTGAATTAAACCTGTTCAATGCTTATTGATGGAGACTTCATAAGGACAATCAACTTTTCAAATCAATACCCACATAATTAAAACATGAATCAAGCGCAGTAATTCTTAATTGCAATTGGAATTCAACTTCAACTTGATTCTAATTAGAATCTGAAGTCGATGCATTTGATAATATCATAACATGGAGAAAAGATGGGGAGGATCTCCTTTATTTGACTCTACTCGTAATATGCAGTATTAGTAATTATGTCAATATTCCTTTTCATCGTTTGCATCTTCCTGTCCGTTCTAGCATAGAATAAAACAATCTTATAAGTTTGTATAATCGTATAAGTTTTCTCTGGTTCTAGTGTAGAATATTATTGCAATGGATGTTTGGAATACTAATCAACGAGCTTCATGCTCCTCCACTGTAGATTGTAATGAGAATTAAACTTTATTCAAATTCAATGCATTTGATAATATCATGGAAAATAGATAGCATAAGCTATGCTAACTTTTCTCTATGATAATATGCGGTACTCTCGCATATTTTTCAGTACAGTATACGGTATTCCTGTTTTTCAATCATCTCTTGCATGTCTACTGTGTGTTCCATAGTGAGATGCACTTCAATAGAATATATTAAACATAAATGCTACCCATTCAGATAATACTGACAGATCGAAGTGAATCTCACCGCATTATGGCTGATGGTAATGGATAAATAGAATTTTAATCAATGAAGAAAGTGTGCAAACTGTGGGTGGAAGCGGCATCTATGCAAATACAATCCCAGATTGTCTATTGTTGTAAGTATATGGTTTGAAAGTGCAGTAACTCGCTGGAATAGTATGGATTATGCTAATGCTAACTGTATCTGTGTGATCTGAATTGGAATATGATATCACAAATTTCCTAATATCAGAAAGTAGGTCTATACTTTAGATAATGCTCATAAATTTTGCATTTATTCAGATTCAATCAATATTTTGTATTTGTGAAATATCCAAATAATATACAAGAACACTACACTCATATTTATCTAATTCCCATGCCAGCTCATTCAATCTTTGAGATTACAGTAATATGACTTGTATCAATTTCAATTTTCGTTTTTTAATTTTCACTGCAACAAATAATTTTGATTCATTTAATACATACTTTATTCATTCATTGTGAAATCACTAACAATCAACTCCACAACATCAAAAGTACCATTCATGATACTATCCTGAACTATCGGGGGAAGAAATATATCAGTGAAATCATATTGGATATTGCTGCTTCAATCTGAACAAGACCTATATCAATCAATCCAACAGTTTTTCCTGTCTCAGTGAGCTCAGTGCTCCATTCTGGTCGGCTGGATTCTTCTGAAATAGTGGATAATTGTGTACTGTCGGCTGGTGAGTGCCTTGAAGAAACTGATTTTTTAGAAATTTCCATATCAGACAAAATCTTGAACAAGACTGTGTAACTAAGACTGAAAAAGGTATAGAAGTCATCAACTCTGATAATAATAATAGAAATAATATTTGTTATAGTAGAAGAAATTCATCAAACAAATCAATAATAGGTAATTTAAACAAAAAAGTCAAAATATTACATCAAAATATCAGACATCTTTCTTCAGCTATTGAATCTCTAGAAATCACTTTAGATGACATAAAACCTGACATAGTTGTTCTCACTGAGCACAAAGTTTATTCTCATCAAATACCTCACATACATTTTTTAAATTATGTTTTAAATACTTCTTACACCAGGGAAAACTACCAGGGGGGAGGTGTAATGATACTCACTCACAAAAAATTACAGAATGTTGAACCGGTTAAAATTAAAAATATCTCAGATCTTACGGAAGATAAAATATTAGAAATATGTATGTTGGAATGCACACATGGTGGAAGAAAGATGCTGATTTTGGGTTTGTATAGATCCCCCATACCTACAAACGAAAGTATTTTTATCCAGAAACTAAACACGTTGTTAGATATTGCAAATCAAACGTATAATGATGTAATATTGATTGGTGATTTTAACATAGACATGACAAAAAGTAGAGAGGTGATTAATCTTCTTACCGCTTATAATTTCTGGTACATGGTTGATTTTCCTACTCGGATCACCGAAACTACAGAGTCAGTCATTGACAATGTTTTTACAAATATTGACAGCTCGATAATCAGTGTTTCTGGAATGAATACACAACTATCTGATCATGATGCACAGCTTGTTGAGATAAAAATAGATGAGGCAAAAAAACAGTAAAAAAGATACATTTATATTTAAATATTGTAGATGCTTCCCTGATGACAACATCTCCATGTTCATTTCAGCTTTGAGTCAGGAAACTTGGCTTGATGTATTTAACTCCGACGTCAAATGTAAATATGATACTTTCAATAAAGCCTTCTCCCATTACTTTAATACATATTTTCCAAGAAAGTTAGAGAAACAGAATATTAACCAAAAGTCATGGATAACACCAGAGTTGTAAGTAGATAAGGAAGAACTCATCCATCAAACTAATTGCAAAATTATCCAGGGATAGAACTAGAAATATTAATCTTAGGGAAAGATCTAGGATATTTAGGGCAAAACTAATCCAAAGCAAAAAAAAACTATTATGATAACAAAATAAAAAATTCCAAAAATGTTATAAAAGAGACTTGGAGAATAATAAACACGGAGGTTGGAAATAAAAATAAACTATTTAAAAACCTAACTTTAAAAAGTGGAGAGCAGATTTGTTCTAATCCAAAGAAAATATGTGAACTTTTCTTGAATTACTTTTCGAAAGAGGAAATAGATATAGGAGACTCTCAAAACCCAACACAAAGTGATGGTTTTGCAAATGTCATTAATCAAGAATTTAGATTCAAAACTATTGATTACATGTAACTTGATAAAATTATCTCTGGTTTGAAATGTAAGTTCAGTGCAGGATACGATGACGTACCAATCACCATCATTAAAAAGGCCAAAAAAGTTTTGTTGAAGCCACTGCTACATCTGATAAACTCTTCTCTTATTACCGGAATATTTCCTGAGCAGTTAAAAATTTCAAAAATTATCCCAGTACATAAAAAGAATGATGAAAATGATATTAACAATTACCGTCCGATTTCTCTATTACCAGCAATTTCCAAGATTTACGAACGTGTAGTTTCTGACCAGCTTCTTGAATATTTAGAAAAAAATGAACTTCTCGACTCCTTCCAGCATGGGTTCCGTAAAGGAAAATCAGTCAAGACAGCAGCAACAAAATTTATCGAATCTGTCATTGACTCGATAGATAACTCGGAAAGAGCAGTCGGGATATTTTTAGATCTCACACAGGCTTTTGATAGCATTTCGCACAGGATTTTGCTTGGTCGTCTTAAAACTTTAGGGGTGACAGGTCTATCTTACAAGTGGTTTGAATCATACATCATGAACAGGAAAATGTTTGTTCAAATAAGTCATATGAATCACAAGGGATTCAGGAATACCTTCAATTCAAAAATGAGAACAAGTAGGTGCGGTGTACCCCAAGGCTCAATTCTGGGACCAATTCTCTTTATCTGTTATCTGAAAGGTATACCATATCTCGAAGGCAATAGTGAGCTAGTTTTGTAATTTTCACTGCAACAAATAATTTTGATTCATTTAATACATACTTTATTCATTCATTGTGAAATCACTAACAATCAACTCCACAACATCAAAAGTACCATTCATGATAATATGTTCATTGTATTATGAACTAATATTATATCACTAACTAAAATAAAAAATGCTTTTATTTTACAGTTTCATATCGGAAAAAGGGCAGTCATGACACTCTCTGAATTCCAAATCACTAAAGGATCTCCTTCAGGAGGTAACCAAAATATCTTGTAAGTGGAGACTCTTATTCATTCTACTATTAAATATTGATCATTGCAAGAATGTATTCTATCACATCTTTATCAATTCCCTGTTAGATAATGTTTTCTTTAAAATTTTTATCAATTCCCTATGTGGCCTATGTGATGAATGATCTACCAGTTGAGAAGTAGTATCCATGCTAGAGTTTTTTGGTGTGTAATTCCAACAGTTTTTGAAACAATTTTTAGTTGAAAATGTTCAATCTTGAAGTCTCTTACAATATTTTTCATACTTATCATGAACTTTATATTATCGTCTCTGACTGTTTGTTCAAGTTTCGTAAGACAAGGTGAACATTATTTCTGGCAGAATTTCTCAATCGTTCTTTATTTCTCTGTACGATCATCTTTCTTTACTCCTCCTCCTGCTCTTCTAGAAACCTTTGTGCAAAATAAAAGTGTGATTAACAAACGACGTGTCCAACCCTGTGTAACGGTAATAAGTAGCCACCTATTTAGCTATCAGTGAAATTGTTTTTTATAAAATGAAATCAGAAAGACACATTCAGATTCAATCTAATTAATTTCTACTTGAAACGCGATTAATAATTACCAACTGAAAGATAATAAATAATGCGGCTCTTATTTACAACATCAACATCCAAAATTTACTACATACTGTCAGCATTGGTTTAATGGGAAGCATTGATGTTTTGTATGACGGAAGCTGACAGTTTGCAGTGAGCCTCACTATGAGAGAGCTACTAGCACAATGAAATTAATTTTCGAATTTAAAAGTCGTTCTCAAATCTGATTCGAACGTGAGGTCGGCATTTGTTAATGGATTCAATTATTTTTCTCTAATCGAATCTTTCTACCTGAGTCAAAAATTAGTTGGAAATCAGAGGGAAGCGTAAACTTAACGAATTGCTCTAATGAGATTTCGGATAATGATTTGAACACTCAAATCAATGGGAGTTGGTGCATCACAAACTAAATTATAAGTTCAATAAGATTTGATTATTTGAGATTGAATTTATGGAGTCGGTTGTGATAATAAGAGGCATCTGACTGAGGAGTTTGGTTCTTATCATTGTTGCTATTTTGATAAGTCGGGTTTCATAGAAATATTAACTTGAGAGTTAGTAAGTTTTAACTGGATACGAGGTGCTCATGTTAAAAATGATAAATGAGTAGTAATTTATCAGTGGGTTTGATCATTCATCGTAAATTAGATTAATCGATAATTATAATAGTGTTATTTGAAGTTGTCTGATCTGAAAAGATGTTAGGTTCCTATAAGAATGTCTGATCATTTTGATAAATAATACTCTATTTGTAAAAGTATAATCACATATTCTAGCCGTTTATTCAGTTTATGGTATATTACAAGAGCGCCAGAAGCAATTATATCATGCATCACAGCTTGTCAGGAAGCTCCAATATTATTTGTGAATCTTTTCCAGATATAAAGCTCACTTCAAAAAAATAGTGCATCTGCTATCAGTCCTAAGAAATTATGAAGTGGAATCGGGAAGATATTATCGGCCAAGTATGATACTGTATTACTGATGCTATTCACCATTAACATACTATTGATAATACTATATCTATAAGACTGTTAAATACATTCAACTGGGAATATAAATTGAATGGGAAGAATATAATTATTATATTATTGAAAAACCAAGAGTCTTCATATTCGAGAATACTTTTATCACGCAGTAAGTTTTCATTACTGCAATGAGCCTTTATTCAAGCTCAACTTTTCAATTGTTTTGAAATTCCTGTAAGATTTTAGCTCTAGTCTTCTATTCAAAGGCATTCTAATATCCTGTTCATTTGCTTTCTATCATCCATTATTTCAACTTGTTCATTATCTATGATTCATGTTTTGTACATTTATTTTTCGCACAAGTCTTGATGTCTTGTGGAGAACAACTACAAAATCTTGAGTAATGTAGCTCATGTATCAATATTTTTAGCTCTCCAAATTAAAATTTCACTCACTCCATTCTTCTTCTTCTTAGGGTGCCTGTCCGTTACGAGCGTTGGCGATCATTCTGGCTATTATTACTTTGTTGGACGCGCTCCGGAACAATTATTGAATAGAGGTCTTTCCGAACCATGCTCTGAGGTTGGCCAACCAGGAAATTCTTCTCCTTCCTGGAGCTTTCCTGCCTTCTATTTTCCCTTGCAAGATGCTTTGCAATATCTCGTATCTCCCTTAATTGCACATTATATGACCAAAATATTCAAGTTTTCGACATTTAATGTGGTTGGCCAGTTCTGGGGCTGCATTCATCCTCCTTAGCACCTCATGGTTGGTAATTCTATCTGTCCATGTGATCCTCAGGATTCTTCTGAACAGCAATAATTCAAATGCATTGAGCCTGGATACTGTGTCCTCCTTCAGGGTCCATGAGTCTACACCATACAGAAGCACTGAATACACATAACATTTAAGGAGCCTTAGCTTTGTACCTAGGGTGAGATCATGGCTCCTGAAAACTGAACCAATTGTTAAAAAAGCACTTTTGGCTTTTACAATCCGGCATCTGATCTCCTGAGAATTGTACCATGACTCATTGACTCATTACTCCATACACATTCATAATATTGATACTAAATAGATTTCATTCAAATAATCAAAAACTATGTACAGTAGTACAGGTTATCCAATATGGACATTATTATTATTATTATTATTACAATTTAGTTGCGTAAAGCCACACATTTTTGAGCAAGGCTCAAGTGGCATGCAACATGTCAAGTTCAGGATCGGGATCCTGAGAATGCGTTGCAGCACTCCTCTATTGTATAGGGACATGCCTCTACCAATGTCCTGGTTATCTTAGATAAGTGTAAAAACACTTTATAACCACCACACAACCAAATATCCTCTGGAATACAATTATAAAACTTCAATCCTGAATAATACGGTCCTTTTTCAAGCAGAGAGAGTCTATGAATTGGGAGCTGGAACAAACATGCATTTCTACCTCGAGTTCTGTATGCATGATTAATTCGGTCGACATTGAAAATTTCTGAATTTTTGAACACAAAAGAAACCACTTCCAAGAAATAGATAGCTGGAACAGAAAGAAGCTGGAGTCTCCTGAGTATAGGTTTACAGGAAGAAGAAGGACTCACTCCCTCAAGAACCCGAAGTGCTTTTTTCTGCATTTTGAAGCATGTGTTCAAATAGTTCCTTCCTGACCCCCAAAATAAAAGGGAGTTATTATATAAATAGACATACAAATCCCAGTACCCTTTTTTTGAATTTTTTTATCACAACATGTCTCAACATTTATGCCATTTTCAAGTGATTTTCAAATTACTGAGATTTGTATTTCTATTTATGATACAAGTAGCCTCAAATAGAAAAGGAGTTATTATACTATATTTTTTCTAATTTTTTGATTCATTTTCTAACTTTGAATCATTGAGATTGATTGAAAGTTATGAAATATCCTTATAAATAATTCGGCAAGCTCATACAATTTCATTTTCTCATTCTAAATAAATAATGAAGTTAATTCTCGTTTATCTTAGTTCTCAGTTCAGAACCGCAAGAAACGAACTATCCTAATTCGATCTGAATTACTGTATCTCACTCGTATGTAACAAAAATCTAATATTTTCAACGAATGTAGGTCGCTAAACCAGAAACTGAACTAAAAAAGAGTGAATAATGAAATGAGGGCTTGAAATCACGGACCGCCTGACTGAGTTTTCTGAACGATAAATTGAATGTAACGCCTTATCTTTTCGTCTATTGGTAATCTATTCACTATTCACTGAAGTCACCCCACTAGAAAATAGTGAAGACTACCCTTTCCATCCAATTCAAACTGTCAGCATTTCATATGAATAGCCTCAATGCTCCCCATTCAAGCAATGCTGACAGGTAGGAGTGAACAGCACTATACCTGTAGCTACTGTCCATTAG
Source organism: Nilaparvata lugens (assembly GCF_014356525.2). Classification (NCBI taxonomy): domain Eukaryota; kingdom Metazoa; phylum Arthropoda; class Insecta; order Hemiptera; family Delphacidae; genus Nilaparvata; species Nilaparvata lugens. Next base: position 21,631,091 of record NC_052511.1, on the reverse strand, counting down.
TGCGACTAGTCGCTTTATTATAATATAAAAAAGGGTGAACTGGATTCTCAAAGCGATAGAGAGATCTCATTAATGGAGAGGCTAGGCTTGGCTCATTGATTGAATTTGGAGGGGTTTCTAAGTTAGTAGTTTGTTATAAGTATCTAATGTATGTCAGGAAAACAGGAAGACTTGTTTATTCCTGGTTTTCAATACTATGTTTGCCCATGGAAGGTTTACCAAATATGATTGGAATTTAATCTGTTTTTTTATTTTTTCGGTCTGTCTCTTGTTTTCACTGTTGAAAAGTTATTGAAATGAACATTAAATTGAAAAACGATTTTCAATTTTGTGAGAAAAACTATTGTTTCGAGCTGCTATTTGGGAAACATTCTAGTTCATAATCCTTGTACGAATTGTTCAAAATGAGGGCTGCAATATAGACAATTTACATGTAGTTTGCTCCAAAACGAAGACTAGTGTCCATGTTATTCTCACGTCGTCAGAAAAAATATTACTCATATAATTGGAGAGAATATTAGAAGTAAAGTCAAAATATACAGATTTCGAGAGAAATTTAATGTCGTTATTAGCTCTACATTGAGCACAAAGTTCAACAAAGTAAATCAATGCTATAAATTTCGGGTTGAACTACGATTTCTAATTGTTTAAAAACAAGCATAAACAATTTTTTATATAATTAGTATTAAACGAAAATCCAAATTTTTTGACGTTTTCATTGATCAAGAAGTTGCTGTACTCATAATTTGAGACTATGAAACCATTGATGAATTATGATATTTTCATGATTTCCATGAAATACGCGCTGTTTCAAGAGTGAATCTTCAAAATCAATAGTTCAAATTACATGTCAGTAAAGGTGACTATTTAAACTTTATGTTTAGTTGTGAAGTTTTGTCTGTTCTATTCAATAGCAGGTAACCCATGCTTCGCATCTAATTGAATATTTGACTGAAAACTTGACCTACTAAAACCTTAAAGAATTTAAAATGGACCTATAACCATGTTCGGTGAATTAAGAACCTATATGCAAAATTCCAATTTAAACAGTCCAATACTTAAGACGTGATGATACGTCATTCGTGAGTTTCTTATCCCCGTACGTAAGCCAATCCTTTCTTTCGTTACATTATAGATAATAATATATTATGCCTTTCAATCCATCGATTATCTGAAATTATAACACTTGCATTAATCTATCAAATCAACGAGCTTTCAAGTAACTCGTAACTCATTCACTTGCATACCTCCAACCATAACACTCCCAAACACCACACTACTGAGCTTAGCAGGTGAGCTCAACACCTATTACTGTAGTTTTCTAAATTGCATGGCCTTCTACAACAACCATAACTTGGCTACACAAAAATAAATCGCTCCAACCATAACCTTTGCGTCAGGTCTTGGCGTACATTCATGCCCTATAGTACAGTCAACTATAGTATATCATTCACGATAGTCAATGAACCTGTCGACTACAAATACTTTCTCTCCTGAGTTCATTCATTACTGGTTTTTTCCTTATTTTTTCTTTGGTTCAAATGGTACCTGCTCCTTTTCCTTCTTAGAGAACAGGTATCTGAAATGTTATATATATACTTCACTGCACTGATATAATTTTGAGTATGTTAGTATTACTATATTTGTATCAGTAGTTAATTGAAATAGTATGTATACAGTATTATAACCACTATACTTCTAAGTTTAGTGTATCAAAGTGCATATTTATACACATTATATAGTGGAATACACTTTATAGTCTTTGGTCTGAATTATATCTGCTCCCTTTAGTACCTAGAGAACAGGTATCTGAAATGTACTGTTCAGACAGAACATTACTTTGTTTCTTTTATTACTTTTTCATTTTCAAATTAAAAATGATTATTATTTATTTTCTAATTGAATCAATTTCCATTTAAAATAGTCAAAAGCCAAGTTCAATTCATTCTTATTCCAACTGGATGGAAAATTTCACATTGAAAATGTTTCTTCTGTGTGTGTTCATAAATTTTATACTCCTTTTGATTCACTGAAGCTAATTTTTCAATAAACAGGTAGTTTTGGCTGATTTCGACTAGTATATTATTGACAAGCTTGAATAATAGTTGAGAAATCCTCATATATTTTGTAATCCAATAAATTTCAAACATTGAGGAATAAATTTGTCTGGTATTTCTGAAAATTTCTGGTTCACATTTACAGAGTAACAATTTAAACTCATTTTTGTTATAATGGAGAAACGATGATTCAACCGTTTGATTCGTCGATGTTGAACTTCATTCAACTTTTCTCTTGTCGTGAGGTCGAGTCCATATATTTTACAATTTACATGATTCGTTAACGAAACGCCGGGACGAACTTTAAAAATCAGGATTTTCCTATAAAATTGGGTGGGTTTGTGACTTTAGTTATACATCTCATTTAATATGCAGTACACTGTTGAGATACATCCAATATAAAAAGCACACTGTTGAAACCATACATAACTTATTCTCATGTAAAGACTAGGGTCTTATATATATGTATTATTACTATCAGTATATACTATATTTTTGTTGAGATGTATAACAACTTGGCTGCTATAGTATGCAGGAGATTGTAGTAGGCTACTATTGTTCTTTCTAAATGCCAATGAATGAGTCAGGTTCAAGCGTCTATAGGTCAACCAGATATTTAAGATGCAGCGGACCCATAGAACTTAATAGGTAGAGTGTTATGCGCGGACCCCGTTTGTTTTAAAATTCAACACCGCCGCGTTGTTAATGACTGTTGTTTATAACGGACGTAATTTACATGCCTGTTGATAGCTAACTGCACTTTCTCCTCTGTGGTTTGAGTTTTTTTGCAGCTATTTGAATCGTGGTGGGATTTATTTTGAGGCTGGTTACATATCTACACTACTTGTTTGCAATGAATGCTCAAAAAGGGTATGGGAGGAAAAGTTCGGAAGACAATTTTTGACCCTGAAGTTCGGTTTAGGGTAGTAAGGAGGTAAACATATCAAGAGTCCCCACCCCTACAACCTGTGCTTAGGTGTGAAATTGTTAAAAAAACAGGTTTTTATCCAATATTTTGCTCTTCCAGGGCTTAACTCTCCAACAATGCATCGTAAAAATTGATGCGTATTGTAGGTTTGAAGAGCAAAAATTCTCTTTGATATGATCTATTATTTCACTATTCCATAGCAGCTTTAATGCAGGGGGTGAAATTTTCAATGCTGCAACAACTAATTATTCAAGAATGAAATTTAAAGGGGATGTCTGGAACGCCATTTTCGACTGTCACAAAACAGAATGTTGCCCACAATATTTTGAGTGCTCATTCCTCTCAATTCTATTATCAGTGAGAAGAGGATGAATCAACAACAACAGATTGATATTTTTCAAAGCGTGGTTGCCCTCCATTCAAGCGTGTTGCTTTCCAACATTAGTGGGCTTGAAAGTCAGCTTCGTACACCCCCATATTCATATTGTAAATCGAAAGATTGATAACAATGAAAGCAATAATATTTCGCAGCAATATATTTCACTTTTGAAATTATAATGAATTGAATGAAGCTGAAATGATAATCATTACAATCAAAAGTGACGAATGTAATAAGGATAAGCTGGGAAACATCAGACACATTCTGAACTTTAGACCAACTGAAGATTCAAATTTTATGTAATAGCTGGTCTATATAATATACTATTAGTTTTCACTTAATGGTAAAAACATAGAGCTGGAGGTGTCAGGGTAATCGTTGAGAAATAGCATGCTATCACGCGATAAACTTCCAACATTCTGACTTTGACTGGAAGTGTTCTGACTTTTGATAGCGTTGACTATTAGCCGATTGCTGCCAACAGCTTTCAATCTAAATCGCAACCACACACATCGAATGCATCTACAGTTTCACTTTAAACTGACAACATTGGTTCAATGGAAAGCATGCATAGTAGACTATAAGAGAGGCCGAAAGTTTGAAGTAAATCTAACTGCAAATCTGTATATCTGTAATTTATTCAAGTTGCACTTAAGCGTGGTGTTGAGTCGAGTGCAGAGATTATTTGCTTGATTGCTACTGTCAATACCTCTCGAGTGAAATTGTTAAGTAGATTTGATTCGTAGCCGTAAAACAAGTCGGTAATGGTGGTAATTGTCAAGGATAGTATATAGCTAATCTTGGGTAATTGTATGTTGATGTTTGTACATGGCTGGCTTTGTTCTTTTTCCGTATTTGATGGGGGAAAATACGTTATATTTTACAGAGTTCTGAATCATACTATATTTTTCCTAATTACATAACTCTACAAAGTACTCTTCAAAGTACTTTGATGTATCAAGTCTACTACAAAATATTCTAAGAAAATGGTATCCAGTAAAGAAGTATAAATTCTGAATTTTATTGAAGATGATGCCATTACGATTCTAAAGAGAGATAGCTCTCTTTGGAATTCAAGAATCGTCATTCTACTGTCTCGTTCAGATCACTAGATTTTTTATTGCTTGTACCATAGAGAAAAGATAGCACGAAAGATATTCCATGATATAGGGCGTTCATGTTCCAATTTTCAATGTTATCTCAAGTCGATAGTCCTAGTAGTTGTTTTTGGTGAAGCTATTTGACGCCGGTAGTCTCTCATACTGTGCCGATCTTACATTCGCACCCGGCCAAAACAGTAAACGATAATGACAAATAATAGACAATAGTCGATAGTAAGTTGCTTGAGGTAAGGAGAAATCGGCCTGAAATTTGGGACATGAACGACCTATACCATGGGATATCTTCTTATGCTATATTTTCTCTATGGTTGTACTCTCTCTTCGTGTCTCTCTTTGTTCAAAACTCATTATATCAAATAAATACATTCTCATACGTTAATGATTGGTTTATTGATTTAATTCTGTTTCATGTGAATATGATTGGCTGTTGTCGAACAAAAAAAATTGCTACTAACTCATTGGTCAGTTTGTGATTGGTCAAATACTTGTTCATATTCCCTCTTTCTTAAGCCCTAGGTGTCGTCATGACAACTAGATTGCCACTCTTATCAACAGCAGACTTCTGATTGGTTGAATTAGGACCTACCTCTCACTGTGCCCCTATTGGCTGAACTGGTGTCATGACAATAAAATCTATTCTACTTTTTCTTTTTCTTGTCTTTGGTAGATACTGAGAGAGAAATCATATTAGTTGTCAAATTTATACTCTCTGTGAGTTGCTCGTTGCTGTTCTATTATTATATCACATTGACAGCTGAAATATAATTGATAATACATCTTTCAAGCTTCATGTAACCTACTGCGAAATTTGTTCTGTGACTTGTGACTTGAACAACATTCACTCGATAATGGCTCCTTCACATAATTATAAAGTCTAAAATTATTATATGAGTGAATATCATTGAAAGCCGAAACATTGATGAAAATCAATCATTGGGCCGTATCAAAGGCCAGTCAGGCCTATGATACAGTGTCATAGCGTATGATACCATAGTATCATATGTCAGTGCCTCAAAACTGGAATGTTTCGCGAATCTCCCATGGAAAGACTACATCATGGCCTACATTCTTGAATATTCTGCATTATAGGATAGCTCTTGCACATAAAGTTTATAAAAACATCATAAAGATGATTCAATATTTTATTTTTTCAATAAATTTTGTGAACAAATGGATACTTTCAAATAAGAATGATTATGTAATGTCTGTAAGCACAATAACTCCATACCTAAAATTGACTTGAAATTTTAAACTTAAGATCCCTTAACCATGAAATTTGTTCAAAATTCATATCCTTGATAGTCTCTTATTGGTGTCACTAATCCTCTATATTAGCGTCATTCATGAGCTTCATCAACTGGCATGAGTCTCTTTTTCAGGAGACTAGTAGGGAGTCCTTGAAAGATAAAAAATAATTTAGCCCTTAAGCCTAGTTTGCTTATCGTCAATTGTCTTTGTATGTGGACAATTATTGTCCAAAGATAACTGTCACATGTATTTATATTTATTATAGGATTATGTTTTATTTATAATTAATCATATCAATTGCCGCATCAGTATGATTATTTTTATCGCATCCGTATTGCAATATCTGGTATTATTGTCACGTTCTTCTGAAGAAAGAAACTCATTCTGAGTCTCTGATCAGATTCTTCTAAAGAAAATTACAACTCGAAAACATGGGAAATCATTGAGCAAAAACTAGTGAAAAGGAATATGCAACCGTATCAGTAGAAGAGCATTGAAATGAGAGATAGAGTGAGATAGAAAGCGGATGAGTGAAGGGATGCAGAGTGTGAGAGAGTGAGAGAGAACAAAAGACATGAGACAGAAACTAGTCAGGAGAGAAGAGAGAACAAAAATTTGCGTGGCCGCCAGCTAAATGTAGGAATGAAATATGTTGAAGATAATGCAGCGCCATAAGTTTCCCCCTTCAACCTCAAGGCAACAAAAACACAGAAAATTTGCTACCATACCATAACAGTTTATATCGACTTGTATATATTGCATATCATTGTTATAATATACTTGTATATGTATCAGATCATTGTACTGAGCAACATTGCAACATAGCTTATGAATACAAGCATAACTGTACAGCATAGCTCCCAGCTATTACAACCACCAACTATTAAACCTTGAGTATTATTTTAAACTTAAGATCCCTTAACCATGAAATTCATTCAAATTCATATCCTTGATAGTCATTCATGAGCTTCATCAACTGGCATGAGTCTCTTTTTCAAGAGACTAGTAGGGAGTCCTTGAAAGATAAAAAATAATTTAGCCTTTAAGCCTAGTTTGCTTATCGTCAATTGTCTTTGTATGTGGACAATTGTATGTGGACAATTATTGTCCAAAGATAACTGTCACATGTATTTATATTTATTATATGATTATGTTTTATTTATAATTAATCATATCAATTGCCGCATCAGTGTGATTATTTTTATCGCATCCGTATTGCAATATCTGGTATTATTGTCACGTTCTTCTGAAGAAAGAAACTCATTCTGAGTTTCTGATCACATTCTTCTAAAGAAAATTACAACTCGAAAACATGGGAAATCATTGAGCAAAAACTAGTGAAAAGGAATATGCAACCGTATCAGTAGAAGAGCATTGAAATGAGAGATAGAGTGAGATAGAAAGCGGATGAGTGAAGGGATGCAGAGTGTGAGAGAGTGAGAGAGAACAAAAGACATGAGACAGAAACTAGTCAGGAGAGAAGAGAACAAAAATTTGCGTGGCCGCCAGCTAAATGTAGAAATGAAATATGTTGAAGATAATGCAGCGCCATAAGTTTCCCCCTTCAACCTCAAGGCAACAAAAACACAGAAAATTTGCTACCATACCATAACAGTTTATATCGACTTGTATATATTGCATATCATTGTTATAATATACTTGTATATGTATCAGATCATTGTACTGAGCAACATTGCAACATAGCTTATGAATACAAGCATAACTGTACAGCATAGCTCCCAGCTATTACAACCACCAACTATTAAACCTTGAATATTATTTTAAATTTATAAAGCATCTAGGAAAAAAATTGTGGAACAGGTTGATGGCTAGAAGGCTAGAAGACACTGCATTTTTTTATTGATTTCTCAAACATTTCTGTTGCACTTGTTCAAATTCATGAGAAGGAAACTTTTTGTATTTGTTTGGAGTTTTTTCTGTTCATCATAGTTCTACTTGTAAAAATTTTATTCTATATTCGCTTTCCAAAAACCTAACTGATAGCACGAATGCTTCAAGTTTTCGACTTGTGGAAAATGATGTGTTTTCTCTTCATTGGAATAACATTGACTCAAGTTTAGCTTTGGCAATATCTTTTTATAGTCCAACTATTGATTTGTCCATTACCCGAAAGAAAACTCAAGTTGTCCAGTTAATTCAACTCGATTAAATGTAAGTTATAAGTATGTGTACATGTGAGTTATATGTATATTATACACATCTAAATAAATTGTATCCACGAATAAATAAATCAACAGCATACCTTAGTACCTTATACCAGATACCTTAGCATCAAACACCGTCATTATACTCTTACTTTCCATATTATTTTATCAAAGTTTACAGTAATCTAAATTCCATAATTTGAACTTCGTTGATAGGATATTCTGTAATTTTCAGTTCGAGTTTGGTTCCTCGATAGATATGTTCAGTTAACCGTCTAATTTGTCACCGAAGACTTTTTATATTATTTCCTTCTTGGATTTTGGATCCTAGGTTGATTCTATGATTGTTGATGGTTGTTCTCTATTCTATGTCTATGATATACCTAAGCAGCTGTTGTTCGAGACTCGATCAGGATCTCTTTTCATTAAATGAAAAGAGATATATCATAAATAAGACGAATATATAGATCAATTTTGACCTATACTGTAAGAGCCTGATCGATTGAAGAAAATCAACTTCGTGAAATTGATTTGAGATTCTTTTTTATTCCAAACAGTAATAACTATTCTGAGAAGCAAAACATTGAAGATTTATCGCAATATACGTCTATTCTACCATTGAGAAAAGCTATGATAGGCCCTATTGCTTATAAAGTAATGTTATCTTCTCTCTATGATTCTACTGTTAACTACTAGTATTGTTTCTTGTATTCTTACTATTGAATCTGCCTTGAGATATTTCTTATAAAAAATACAAATGATGATTTCGGAGAAATGCATCGGTTTTCAAAAAATTAAATAGTTTCGAAAAAGTTATAGCTTCGCATGAAATGCTGCAATTCTTGCCAGGAAAAGATTCACATGAAATGTTGCAATTCTAGCCAGGAAAAGATTCTCATGAAATGTTGCAATTCTTGCCAGGAAAAGAGTGAAACTTTCAGAATAATTGACATTTCACGAAAAATATAAGTGTTCTTACATGAAATTGGATCTTCATATTGTTTTAATTCACAACTCCGCCCACCCTATGAAGGCCTAAATTTGCACTGAATGTAACAGTACATCAACCTGCCCACTAAACACTCAGATTGTTTTCAAACAACATAATATTCATGTTTAAACATCAACATAATATTTATGTTTGAACAACAACATATTTAGAACGGACCTACCACCTCACAATCTCAGCCTATTTACATTTCAATATCGGCAATTTACATCTAGAATGAAAAGTAAATAGCTTTCTGCGATAATAACGTCACATTTCAATTAGTAACGCTATAATTACGGTATATAAAATGTTATGAGGCACACTTTCAGGATCAGTTAACCTCTAACATGTTGCAGCAGGAGTTGAGAAAAATCAACCGCTAGCCACATGCTATGTGGCATACAACAGGTAAAATACAGCTATCCTTATAGAATTGATTGATTGATCGATTCATTATTTTTTTCGCTGATGATGATACTCATAATATTAACCATAGATAGGCTTGTGCATGGATGATGCGAATCCCATTCCTGCCTATGAATTTACATTTTTCTACACTCAAATTAATCAAAATTTGCCCTTTGTCATGAGTGACTAAAAATAAGCGACTAAAACCATTGGCTAAAATCTAATGAGAAACTATAGGACTTGTTCAGTTCAATTCCAATACAAGGGTATCATCAATTCGTGTGAATGCGGGTTCTTCACTAACGGGATGGTATTTTGTACCTCATAACTCACATCATTTAGAGAAGCTGGCCCAAACCAGTCACCCTACCTAAGAAAGTACTGAGAGCTCTCCATGAGCGACAAGATATGATCCTGATCAGAAGGACGATTCAAGGATTATGAAATCATCAAACCAGGAAAAAAGAGTTAGTACGAGTAGTATAGCAACATACCGAATCATCTAAAAAAGAGAAGTATGCATAGGAGACAGTGTTCTTCTTGGAGTGATCCAATTTTTTTACTTTTAGTGTTCTTCCTTTGAAAAGCTGATCAAGTTACCTAAGTTTTCGGTTGAATCTTACATTAAAATGTATAGGTGAAATGTAGTTGATGAATTAACTGAAGGTTAAATACCATTCGACTTCGTTGGCAGATGACAAACCGTTGAATAAACGATTTAACGGATCAACGTCTCACCTCTATAGTACCGTACACCAAATAGAATATACAATATTTATAACTGTATATAATAGAGTAGACTGTTGTAGCTCAGAATGCTAACGAGTAGATACTCTCAGATTAACTGCAGTCTACATTAAAGGAGCAGTCATCTGTGAAATGAAAGTCACTTAAATAATCGATTAATCTGAATAAATTATTCATTGGTTTCTCGAGCGGGTTTGCCGACTAATTGATTGGGATAGGGCCTGATTGATATATAATAGATGCATCTTGTGAAGGCTATGATTATCCCAATAAATAACCTGTAATAATCTGTATCAATGATGGTAAAGTATTTGGGAGGAGTTGGGGAGAACGTGGTGAGGGGGAGAGTTTTTTTCAAGATAGAGGAGGGAGAGCCCCATGTCAAAAAAAGAAACATTTTATAGTCCCTACAAATTTACTTCAGACTTGGAGTAATATGCAGCGTAGAGAAATGGAGGGAGATCAGCCAATTACAGTGATTAATAGAGTCATAGGTAGAAGCACTGTTGCCAATGTGTCAATCGTCTGACTGCTTTCAGACAGGAAACTTTGCATGTGTAGCATGAGCAAACGAACAGTCTCTAGAAGTCGGAGAACACTGGCCGCTTCAAAACGGCAACATCGCGCCACTGTCTGTATCCTTCTCACTGTATGCTTTCTCTGCTGCGCATGTCCATCCCAAGTATGAAGTAATTCTGTACAGAGTATAGATTGACATTAACAAAATAATTGAAAGTTATTTAATACCTGAGGTATCCATAGATTTCCATTGTTATACAGTAGTGGATATGGAAAGCTATCATTTGGTTATAAAACAACATCTTATTCTGATATAAGAGAAGAGATGAGGGACACTGTATGGAGATGAGAAACGTGGAGAAATGTTTTTGGAGAAAACTAGAGACGTGGAGGATTTTTCATTCCAGAGTATATCTCACAATCATTATCAGGATCGCAAGAAATGATAAGATATAATTATTTTAATTCATAAGTTGAATGATGAAGACAACAGCTTAAATTGAATTGGATATGCAATTGGCAATGAAGTATATTTTTGTCATGTACCAAATGAATCACTGGGGAATTAGAATATTGAAAATAGAATATCATTGATAAGGGAGAATGGAAACATAGAAATTGAGAGTTAGAAAAAACTGTATTTTCAAATTCAAAAAAATTTGGTATGGCGCACTCACACAACTTTCCTTGCCGTTATGAAAATTGATCAACTGACGCTAGTGTTCACGCGCATCTAAAGTCTACTATTCCAAGATCTAAGCCAGCTGGTGACAGGACAATAATGCTGCAGACACATGAAGTCTGCTAACTCTTCATAGTGAATGATTTAATAGAATCAGCACTTGCCAACAGTTTGCAAATTGAATAATCTTATTTTCTCGAACTTCGAGCTCATTTCCAATTTTAGGTGAAAATGTTACTCAACATTAATTGTATAGATTTTTATGCTCAATCTTTTCCACTTAGAATTTTTTGTTTAAATTGTATCTGAAGCCTAAAATCAAACTTTGCATAGATGGGGCGGAGCTCCTGAAATTTCTACAGATATGGGAATTGTGGAAGTTGATAGAGCTTATCAATGACTATTTTAGGTTTGAATTTGATCAAAATCGTTGAAGCCGTTTATGAGAAAATCGCGAAAAACCCTATTTTTGACGACATTTTCGCCATTTTAGCCGCCATCTTGAATTGCATTTGATCGAAATTGTTCGTGTCGGATCCTTATAGTGTAAGGACCTACACATACAGACCAATACCCAAAAACCACTTTTTTGGACTCAGGGGACCTTAAAACGTATAGAAATTGGGGTACCTTAATTTTTTTCGGAAAGCAATACTTTCCTTACCTATGGTAATAGGGCAAGGAAACTAAAAAATTAAATAAGTAGGATACCAACAGACGGAACAAGACAATAAAAGAGAAAATCATCTACTAAGACATAATTGATTAGAAACTGAAACTCTTGGAATATTCGTGAAGTATAGGAGTAAGTATGTTGGAGTGAGTTATCAGAAGTTCAAATTACATTTTACAAACTGAATAATGAAAAAACTCAAGTTTATTTGGTGTCACATGGGTTGGGATGAAACAGTAGGGTTACTAAGGTGGGAAAGATTGAACGTGGATATGTTGTAAAAACTCTAGAGGTCGGCACAGTTTGAAGTTTGAGGAGTATTTAGCTTATTCTTAGCTTAGCTTGACCTTAGCCTTGTTACTGACCTTCAACTTGGACGTGCAATGCCGCGACCTACTCTACGCTTCCGTTCGTTCACCTTCCTCTCTCTTCTTCTTCTTCCTCTTCTCCTTCTTCTTTTTCTTCTTCTTATCAACTTCTTTTTTCTTTCTACCTCCTTTTCTTCCTGTTTGTCTCTCTTCTCCCTTTCTTCTCTTCTTCCATTTTTCCCATTCCTCCTATCTCTTCTTCTCCTTCTTCATCATCATCATCTTCTTCTTCCTCCTCCTCATCTTCTTCTTCTTCCTCATCTTCTTCTCCCTCCTCCTCCTCCTCCTCCTTCTCAGTTCTAGTTCTGACTAAGTTCTAGTCTTTAAACAGCTGGAGTCAGAAAATTGGCTTTCCGAAACGGGGCGTAGTCGTAGTCATTGCCATAGTCACGTTTGAATTAAATTAAAAAAAACTAGAAAATTAAACACATAATAAATTAAAGAGAAAATAGTGAAAAGTTTCAGCTATTTTGAATTATTTAGGAATGTTTATTTCGTCAAGGAAAAACGTTTCCAATTATAGAAATGAGAAAATACTGCGACTACTGTTATAAAAACTGAGACTACGCCCCGTTTTGGAAAGCCAATTTTCTGACTCCAGCTGTTTAAAGTCTAGAACTTAGCCAAATCACGAGCTCGGAAACCGGGACCTCAGAATTGAGATATTCATGTATATTTCAGCCGAAGGATCCCTTTGCATGGATGGTTTCAAAGTCACAATTGAATTGAGGTTTGTAAAAACCTTTTTTTATCAAACTTTCTATAATTTATCTTTATAGGTTTGGCAAGGCTTGTCAAGTGTCACTGTATCTCATTATTATCGTTTCACTGTATAATACTATAATACTTTCAATACTATAATACTTTCTACTGTTTGATAGTAGGCTCAAATTCCTCAAATCCAGACAAATTTTAATGGCCAGGCCATTCTTGCTCATTCAAGAGAAGAAAGCCGTGTCAGCTGTTGGAAGAATGAGATAAAGTAATATTAAACTGTGTTATGTGAAGAAATAAGTGCTGTACATAATCTGAATTTCACAGTGTGAAAGTCATTGATTACTTAAATGGGACATTCTTCCTGATAGGGATACTACATGCGAATGTGGAGAAATTCAGGATCCAGAACACCTACTCTACGAATTTTTCTGCAAGAACCTATTGACTTGCGGGATGCTCCAAGAAACATGCACTCTTGAGGACTTGATATTAGCTAATGACGAAGTCGTAATGGTAACTAATCACTCAAAGTCCAGTATAGAGATAAATGTGTTGAAATTATATTCCACTAGCTGTCAGGCTCGCTTCGCTCGCCATATCCGTCTATCCAGGGGGCTCCGCCTTCTGGACCCCCGACTGGATCGTCCAAAAATGAGATCAGCGGGCTCGCTTCGCTCGCCTGCATGTAGACCTCAGCGGAACCTCTGTATTAAATTTGAACGTATTATGTCAATTTGATCTCGAAATACACCTGTTACTAACTATATCGGCGTATCTTTGGCGAACAAAATTCTTCCACCTCAGCTAAACCTGTGTACTGAATTTTTTTCAATATCTTTCCATCAATTATTGAAAAAGGTGAGGAAACGCAGAAAAGCTGAGAAAACGCTAATTTTGGCTAACTGGATAAATTGGTATTTAGGAGGTCCTGGATAAATGCATTTCAATCTTCAACTTGGTGCCAACCTAACAAAGTCAACTCAACTTAATGCCAACCTGACAAAATTTTCAATTTAGTTACCAGAACAACTGTTTCGAAGAGGTACTCTCTCTAGATTATAATTCTATGTTAACATATGGTATGGACATTTCAATTATAATTTTAAGATATTGGAATAAAAATAATATACATGCTAAAAGAACCACCCTTAAAAACCACCCTTAGAGTTAAAATATCGCCAAAAGATTTCTTAGTGCGCCTCTAGAGGGCCAACTGAACATACCTACCAAATTTGAACGTTTTTGGTCCGGTAGATTTTTAGCTCTGCGAGTGAGTGAGTGAGTCAGTCAGTCAGTGAGTGAGTGCCATTTCGCTTTTATATAGGCCTATATAGATAGATTCAAGTCCGATTTGGACACGGGAACGATCGGAATATCACTCTTTGATTTTAGTACGGTAACACTATTCTGATGCATGTTTGCTTGTTTCACCATTTCACTGTAGCCTATTTTACTTTATCAATAGTGAAGTTGAGAAATCGGAATGCGGAGGTGCATCAACCATTTTCGAAATTTAATCGATTGGATCTAAGATCAATAATAATTAACAATTTGGTAGGTACTAAATCATCTACGTACCATTCATGCTCATGAATTGAAATAGATCATTTGAATGCGAATACGAGGATTCTGTATTTGTAGACATGGCATCAAATAATAATTTTTTCACAGTCATTAACCTGTTATCAAATGTTATCCTGAGATAGAGATGGATTTCATGTTACCGTGAACTCATTCATTTTGTCGTTCACTGTGGGTCAAAATGAACACATTCATATTGTGGGTCACTGATACTGGTTGCCGTACAATATTGAGTCGTTGATATTGATAGGCCCACATCATCATTCAATCAAACTCATACTATCAATTAAATCCATCAACAACCTCCACATGATACACGTATCGAATTCCTTCCTGTATAATCAATCCTTTGCAGAAATTATCCAATCAGAAGCATTTTATGGCAATCACCGTTCACCCTTCAGCAATATTTGTGAATTATTATTCAATATGAATTGGATTAATTACATATCAGTGAACAACCATTTTGAAAAATAGGATGTACAGGTTGGTGAGGTTCACTTCCATCTGTCAGTATTAATCGGATGGGAAGCGTTGATGATATTTATGTAGTATGCTGTCAGTATGAAGTGAATCTCACTTAAGATGATATGCGTGAACCGGCTGTTACGGTCCGCTTCAATCTTCAATGATTTTCTCCCTTACAACTTCATCGTTATGATTTTTTCTTATCCTTATACTCTTACACGTGTTTCTTGTTCATCATGTCATTCCCTTAATCTTTCTCTACATCCTTTTCCTGTAGAGACCTTTCGCTATTCTATTATTCTGTTTTTGTAGTTTTTTTTTTCATGTATTTTTTCTTCTTTATAATTTTTCAAATTCTCTTCTTGCTCCTTTTCCATCTCTATTTTCCTCCAGTCATCTCCTCCTTCCTCTTTCTCGTGCACCATACCCCTTTCTATTTCTTTTATTTTGTCTATTATTATCTATTTCGAATATCTCTGACTTCCAATTTTTTGTCAATCTATTCTGCTTCTTTCTCTTTGATTTCTCAATCTCCTACTTTTTGCAATTTCTATCTTTTCTTCTATTCTTTCAGCTTTCCCACTCTTCACTCCGCGTTTTTTTTACCCTATACTCCTTCTTCCGCTATCTTTTCTAGTAAAATTTTTCCGTCTCTATATTGCGTGTTCTCCTCACGTCTCCTCCACATTTATTCTTGTCAATTTCCTCATGCCTTGTATTTCTCCATACATTCTTTTTCATTTCCCTCTTCTCAACCATTTCACAATGTTTCTCTCCATGTTTGTGTCTGCTTCGATTATTGTCTCCTCTCAATTCCCTCATGCCCTGTATTTCTCTCTATATATTATTTTCAATTTTCCGCCTCTCAGTCATTTTACAATGTTTCTCTCCACGTTTGTGTTTGCTTCCATTGTTTTCTTTCCCAGTCCTCATACTTTTCTTTCAGTCTGTTCAGTCATTCATCACTTTTCTTCAAACCTCTCTATTCTCCCTATTCTTCATTTCTCTCTATTTTTATTCACCTCTGTTCTTATTTTTCTCCTATTTCCCCTCTTTCTCTTCTTCTTTCACTTTTTCTTCATTCCTTTCTAGTTTTCCTGTTTCTATTCTCCTTCTTCTTCATTACTCTCTATTTTTCCTTACCACCCCACTCATCCTCTTCCTCTTTCTCCTCTTGTTCCCTCCTCCTTTCTTATTTTTCTCCCTCGTTTTTCTCTTCTACATTATCCTACATTTTCTTTATCCCATCTCAATTTTCCACGGTCATCCAGTGATCGTTATCCTCCTTTTCACGCTATGCCATAAAAATTCAGCCGCTAATTCGATAATGACTGATTCCATCGTCATAGTCGATTTCATAGACTAGTATCGGTAAATGCAATTTTCAAACAAGAAATTATGATTGAGTTGATGGAAATTATGATGGAGCTGTTACGAAGCGGTGACTTGTCCACAGAACCTGATATGCAAATCTTGTTTATAATTAAGAAAACAGTGTAGTCGTTCTCGTGAGATTCATTTTAAAATGTCAGAATTCGTTAAATGGGAAGGATATTTGTTGTTAATAGGTAATGCTGACATTTCAAGTAGATATAGTAGTATTCCAGCTCCAGTTATGAGGTATTTATACAGGTTGGTAAGTGCTTTGGGAGGAAGTACTGTGTTTTAGCAGTATTACAGTTGGAGTATTTAGGTTTATTTTGTGCAGTAATGAGATCCGGCAAATTTTGATGCGTTGGAATAAACTGAGGAAATTGATCGCTGAGCTTCACCAAACCAATTGTGAGGTCCACGTTATAATCCACGGCAGATTAGAGTTAGATTAGATTAGAGTTCTTTACTCATGTATGTTACAATATTTACTGGCTTATACACTAATCTACATAGAATGACGGTATTGCTAATTTGTCAATAAATTTTACAAAGTATAAGACATTAATCAATGAGAATAGAGATTGAATGTAACTAGAATAACGATAATATAATATTGTGATCTAACTTCATAAATCGGTGGTGTTTCATCAAATAATTGTCGATTCTCTGGAAAAGATATAAAATAAAATCCTTCCTATCAACACACGACGGGGAAAAAATTATTTAGAGTGATAGGACGAACGTTGTCGATTCTCTGACTTGCCAACGCCCTCTATGGAGAATAGTTGATACCAGTATATCTTATGTAATATTAACTTTATTCGTCAAGAAAATATATTTTACAATGAATAAATGATAAATTTCCAGAATCGATATTAAATAATTTGCTAACTTCTACTGAGGCATTCTATCAAATACTCATTTATACCTGATAACATTAGGATGTTGCTGAAAACTTGAATGTTCATATGCATTTGTCCATTTTAGTTACAATAAATGTATCTGGTATGATCCCCTAAAGCAATAGAGAGGCATATATAATTGTACGGTGTAAGGAACAATATTTTTCTCATTTTGTGGTTAATTAAACAGAGTGATTCTCTTATTGCTGTTACCCTGTTTTTAATGGGATTTAATTTATCACGTACACCCTGAGTAGCTTCAGAGGTGGGTGATTGATACCCAGGTGTTGCTCCTGGATGACTTCGCTCAGTCGTAATGTGGGCGGGGAAAGGAGGCAAGTCGAAGTTCCTCTTCCTTCTTCTTTGTGCCTCAGCTGGCGTGAACAGCACCTCCTGGTGCTTCTGACGGCGTGAAGGTCGCTCTCTTCTCTGATGACACCACTTTGATGTAATCTTGTATCGGCCTTACGGCCTCGGTTCCGCTCCAGTGAAGTAGGAACAGGAAGGACAGACAGGATAGGGACGGCAGACAACGGTCCGCTGTGCCCTGGGGAGAAGGAAGAATAGGGACGGCAGACAACGGTCCGCTGTGCCCTGGGGAGAAGGAAGAATAGGGACGGCAGACAACGGTCCGCTGTGCCCTGGGGAAAAGGAAGAATAGGGACGGCAGACAACGGTCCGCTGTGCCCTGGGGAGAAGGAAGAATAGGGACGGCAGACAACGGTCCGCTGTGCCCTGGGGAAAAGAAAGAATAGGGACGGCAGACAACAGTCCGCTGTGCCCTGAGGGGATGGAAAGAATAGGGACGGCAGACAACGGTCCGCTGTGCCCTGGGGAGAAGGGAGGACAGGGACGGCAGACAACGGTCCGCTGTGCCCTAGGGAGATGGGAGGACAGGGACGGCAGACAACGGTCCGCTGTGCCCTGGGGACATGGGAGGACAGGGACGGCAGACAACGGTCCGCTGTGCCCTGGGGAAATGGGAGGACAGGAACGGCAGACAACGGTCCGTTGTGCCCTAGGGAGATGGGAGGTCAGGGACGGCAGACAACGGTCCGCTGTGCCCTGGGGAAATGGGAGGACAGGGACGGCAGACAACGGTCCGCTGTGCCCTAGGGAGATGGGAGGACAGGGACGGCAGACAACGGTCCGCTGTGCCCTAGGGAAATGGGAGGTCAGGGACGGCAGACAACGGTCCGCTGTGCCCTGGGGAAATGGGAGGACAGGGACGGCAGACAACGGTCCGCTGTGCCCTAGGTGATGGGAGGTCAGGGACGGCAGACAACGGTCCGCTGTGCCCTGGGGAAATGGGAGGACAGGGACGGCAGACAACGGTCCGCTGTGCCCTAGGGTGATGGGAGGTCAGGGACGGCAGACAACGGTCCGCTGTGCCCTAGGGAGATGGGAGGACAGGGACGGCAGACAACGGTCCGCTATGCCCTAGGGAAATGGGAGGACAGGACGGCAGACAACGGTCCGCTGTGCCCTAGGTATATGGGAGGACAGGGACGGCAGACAACGGTCCGCTGTGCCCTAGGTAGATGGGAGGACAGGGACGGCAGACAACGGTCCGCTGTGCCCTAGGGAGATGGAAGGTTAGGGACGTACGGCAGCCAACGGGCCACTGTACCAGGGCAGGAAGGTTGTGAGCGGAATGCTGTGGTCTGGGGCTCGTCCGGCCTTTAAATACTCCCCCAAAGTGGAGGGGATGGAGTTGAGCCGCCGCCAGAGGCGGTGGAAATCGTCTTGATGCGCGGAAGATGGTGCGCCATCGGTACCTCCCTTATCTCCGCGGTCGGCTAGCATTGCTGATAGCCGAGCGTCTTTCTTCAATATTATTAATTATTTAACAATATTTTCCGTCACAATTTTACTTTGTGACACCCCACTCCTACTTGGGGGGGGGGGGCGGAGCCCTCTATGGCACCACCTTCAAAGGCGTGAGCCATCTAGGCATCACCTTAAGAGGTGTACACCTCTCAGGCATCACTTTAAGAGGTGTATGCCGCTCAGGCATCACCTTTAGAGGTGTATGCCACTGCCTATAGGCATCATCTATGCCTGGTCTATGGGCACATATTTACGCCGTCCATCCGGTAATTGGATTTTTATACGTGGCTTGCCAGCCCATTTGCGCTTTCCTGGTGTTGTGTTGCGGTGACACATCACCGGATCCTTATTTCGAGAGGGGCCTGGTCTGGGAGCCTGGGACGGTGGGACTACTTCCTTGATGGTCGAAGACTGTGTTGGCTCTTCTATGTCCATATCCGTTGAGGGTGGCATGGACTCCTCCACATCCATGGCAGTGGGGGGTGGTGTTGTCTCTTTCACATCCATGACAGTCAATGGTGGCATTAACTCTTTCACATCCATGACAGGGGGTGGTGGTTTTGTCTTTTCCATATCCTCTTGGAGTTACCACTTGTGTTGGTGGCTGAAGCATGAATCGTGGCCTGCCATTCAGAGTCAGTCATCTCTTCCCTGTGATCCATCACTATGTTGCCCCAGGATGCTTGCCTTGGAATATATGACAACTCCGCCTTTCTACCAATTAAGGCATTGGGTTCGACTCTGTTCAAACCAACCTGCTTGAACCTCCTTTTGTTCCGACTCTTGTTGTCCGGAGATTTGGAGTCTACAGCTGATATTGTTGGGACTGCTGTTGTCTTAGTCCCCAATAAGAGAGATCGCGACATAATTCGCTGACTTGGAGGATTCAATTGGGGAGGATCCCACTCTACCTCTCTCGTGAATGTGTGAATATTCACTCTGTTTTCACGCATAAATTCCATGCCTAATAGCAGCTCTTGTCCAAGTCCTTCCATTATTGACGCCGCTAGTGGAACTGTGATTTGTTCTATGGTCACAATAGGAAAGTAGTCACTTTCCTATTTAACGGGGTTGACCGTCCATCAGCTAATATCGCGCAGTGACGTGCTGGTTCTTTCCGTATCATCCCTATTTTCCGGATGACTTCATAGACCTTGTTGCTCATATAATTAGCTTCAGCACCCGTATCTAGCAAGGCCTGACACTTTTTACCACCAATTGTCACAGTAATGAACAGTCTGTTGTCCCTTGATGACTCTTCAATCACAGGAATCCTGTGTGCCATTCGCATCACTGCTGTCTTGTTCGGAGTTTTATTCTCCTTCTGCACATCACAGACACATTTCAGTGCTCTCTTTCCGCTCCTTTTACATGGTGGGATATCGGGACAGTGTGATCTCCAGTGCACCGGTCTCTTGTATTGCCCCACATGGGTTCAGACTCACTAAGAGATGGTCTGTTACTAGTAGGGGTTATAACTGTCTCAACCTTGAGCCTTGTAATCTTTTTCGTGTCCTCAATCATGTGAACTCTCGAATTCTGTCTATTCTGTTTCTCCTCTGCTTTTATTTGTTCATACTCCCTCGCGAATTTTTCCAATTCGTTGATACTATGAACATCTGATTGCCGAATATACAATTTGTACCATGGGAGGAGATTCTTATACACTCTCTGTAATTTATTCTCATCTGTAAAACCTCCTCGACGCCTCATGAGTGTCAGTACATCTTCGAGAAATTCGTCAAACGATTCACCTTCCTTTTGCTTCCTTGCCTGAATTAGATTCTCGAGGTCCTCCTCATAGGTAAGTGGGTAGTAGCGTGATCTGAAATCTGTCACAAAATTGTCCCATGATTTCCACTGGTCACGACGATTACGCATCCATAGAGTAGCTTTACCAACCAGTAATTCAGGCAGCGCGACTAGTAGCTGGTTGCCAGTGAGCCCATAGGCTTGTTGTAGCTCGTCTAGCCTTTCCAAGAAGCTGGGAGCATCTGATTGGCCGTCGAATGACAGTCTCCAGCTTCTTACCTTGTCACATACCGCCCCTGGGTCCATGAGGGGGTTTGTGTGAATATTGGTTCTAACCTCAGTATGGGTACCTGTCACCAAGTGTTTAGTTTCCCCACTGCTTCCGCTCATTATGCCGGGTCTTGGGCTGGGATAACGTACTGCCATCTTCTTATGTTGTTCTACTAACAACTTTCTCAACTCAGCAAGTGTTCCAGATGACACTATGCCCCAATCTTGTAGAAGATTGAATGCCTCATCCTTTTTCAATCTATAGATCCAGGAAACTCTGGGGTCAGCTATCACCTCGGGGTTTATGTCCTCGACCGACTGATCCTCTGTCAGCTGCTGGTGTTGAGCGTCTGAATCAGACTCTCCCTGTTCACTCATGATTCTTACTTCGTTGCCTCGTGCCCCACGTTGGGCGCCAATCTATCACGTACACCCTGAGTAGCTTCAGAGGTGGGTGATTGATACCCAGGTGTTGCTCCTGGATGACTTCGCTCAGTCGTAATGTGGGCGGGGAAAGGAGGCAAGTCGAAGTTCCTCTTCCTTCTTCTTTGTGCCTCAGCTGGCGTGAACAGCACCTCCTGGTGCTTCTGACGGCGTGAAGGTCGCTCTCTTCTCTGATGACACCACTTTGATGTAATCTTGTATCGGCCTTATGGCCTCGGTTCCGCTCCAGTGAAGTAGGAACAGGAAGGACAGACAGGATAGGGACGGCAGACAACGGTCCGCTGTGCCCTGGGGAGAAGGAAGAATAGGGACGGCAGACAACGGTCCGCTGTGCCCTGGGGAGAAGGAAGAATAGGGACGGCAGACACGGTCCGCTGTGCCTAGGGAGATGGGAGGACAGGGACGGCAGACAACGGTCCGCTGTGCCCTGGGGAAAAGGAAGAATAGGGACGGCAGACAACGGTCCGCTGTGCCCTGGGGAGAAGGAAGAATAGGGACGGCAGACAACGGTCCGCTGTGCCCTGGGGAAAAGGAAGAATAGGGACGGCAGACAACGGTCCGCTGTGCCCTGGGGAAAAGGAAGAATAGGGACGGCAGACAACGTCCGCTGTGCCCTGGGGAGAAGGAAGAATAGGGACGGCAGACAACGGTCCGCTGTGCCCTGGGGAAAAGGAAGAATAGGGACGGCAGACAACGGTCCGCTGTGCCCTGAGGGGATGGAAAGAATAGGGACGGCAGACAACGGTCCGCTGTGCCCTGGGGAGAAGGGAGGACAGGGACGGCAGACAACGGTCCGCTGTGCCCTAGGGAGATGGGAGGACAGGGACGGCAGACAACGGTCCGCTGTGCCCTGGGGGAATGAAAGGTCAGGGACGGCAGACAACGGTCCGCTGTGCCCTGGGGAAATGGGAGGACAGGGACGGCAGACAACGGTCCGTTGTGCCCTAGGGAGATGGGAGGTCAGGGACGGCAGACAACGGTCCGCTGTGCCCTGGGGAAATGGGAGGACAGGGACGGCAGACAACGGTCCGCTGTGCCCTAGGGAGATGGGAGGACAGGGACGGCAGACAACGGTCCGCTGTGCCCTAGGGAAATGGGAGGTCAGGGACGGCAGACAACGGTCCGCTGTGCCCTGGGGAAATGGGAGGACAGGGACGGCAGACAACGGTCGCTGTGCCCTAGGGTGATGGAGGTCAGGGACGGCAGACAACGGTCCGCTGTGCCCTGGGGAAATGGGAGGACAGGGACGGCAGACAACGGTCCGCTGTGCCCTAGGGTGATGGGAGGTCAGGGACGGCAGACAACGGTCCGCTGTGCCCTAGGGAGATGGGAGGACAGGGACGGCAGACAACGGTCCGCTGTGCCCTGGGGAAATGGGAGGACAGGGACGGCAGACAACGGTCCGCTGTGCCCTAGGTATATGGGAGGACAGGGACGGCAGACAACGGTCCGCTGTGCCCTAGTAGATGGGAGGACAGGGACGGCAGACACGGTCCGCTGTGCCCTAGGGAGATGGAAGGTTAGGGACGTACGGCAGCCAACGGGCCACTGTACCAGGGCAGGAAGGTTGTGAGCGGAATGCTGTGGTCTGGGGCTCGTCCGGCCTTTAAATACTCCCCCAAAGTGGAGGGGATGGAGTTGAGCCGCCGCCAGAGGCGGTGGAAATCGTCTTGATGCGCGGAAGATGGTGCGCCATCGGTACCTCCCTTATCTCCGCGGTCGGCTAGCATTGCTGATAGCCGAGCGTCTTTCTTCAATATTATTAATTATTTAACAATATTTTCCGTCACAATTTTACTTTGTGACAAATTCATTTCCAACAAGGACAAATTTTGTTCCGTTTTTGGTCCATCTTCCCCCATCCACTGATATCTCTTGTCTTCTATTCAATTTTCTCTTTCTCATTTCATTCAATTTCCCTTTCACTTCGCATGTTACTGCCTTTTCTTCTATTCTGCTTCTACTTTTTTTCAGTCTTTCTTCTCATGACTCATTTTCTCTCTATATACTCGTTTCACTTTCGCCTTCTATTTTTCTATCTCATTTTTTTCAGTTTATCCTCACACTACCTTTCTTCCGGCTTCTTCTTCTTCTTTTTTTGGTTCTCCTTCTCCTCTTTCTTCTGATAACTTATCTCCTCGTTTCTCTTCTCTTTTCTCCTCCAAGTGTACTTCTTCTTTTTCCTCCTCCTACTCCTCCTACTCAACTTCATACTTATGAATCCTTTATCTTCTCTCCTTTGTTTTCTCTCTTTTTATTTGTATCATCTCTACCTCCTCCTTTCTAGCTTGAAATTTCTTTATCTTGTTCTTCTTATTCTTATTTTGCTTTTTTTAAATTCCATATCTTTCACTCCCCCTCCTCCTTCATTCTACTCTATTCCTTCCATATATTCTCCTTTGATTTCTTCTACTACATTTGGATCATTTTCACCTCCTTCTTTCAAACTCAAAATTTCTTTCCTTTGTTTTTCTTATCCTTCTCTTTTTTCGTTTAATATTCTATATTTTTCACTTCTCCTCCTTCATCTTCCTCTTTTCCTTTCTTTATCGACTTCTATTCATTTATCTTGTAATTTGTTCTTCTTATCCTACATCTCCCCTTACTATTTTCCTTCTCGTTCTTTGACTCGTTCTCTTCCTGTGCACATCAATATGGAGGAAGCATTTGCCGGGATCAGTGGGCGTGCACCCACCAATGATGAACGGCCCTTGGTAGCGCAGTACTTGCAAGCATTCAAGCTTCCTAGAATGGGCCCACAAATAATCTTTTGCAGCTTCCGAAGCGTGATTTATGTGAGAAATTGATCGTTATCATGCTTAGAAGTACTCTGTGCATTCTATTTACAGAAGGTACTCTCAGCAAGCAGTATTTTTCTATCCAGATTCACAAAGTATTCCTGGTTTAGCATGCTCTAATCCTTGTCTGAAGTTATCGTTATTCTTTAATAATCAGACTATCATTTACTTTATAATTATTAACTTATTACTCTAATATTGTTAAGCTGTATGATCTTTTTCTTATAATTTATAAATATTGTGAATTGGATTGAATGAAATTTGAATTTGAATTTGAAGGTATGCACTTGAAGACATCTATTTTTTCAAATTGGCAGAATTTAAAGTATGGTAACTACCTTATGTCATTATACCTTATAAAAAACCTTGAATGTTATTTATTCGACGAATGCTGCGAGTCTAGAGTAACTCTCACGATAGTAATACTGTCATAAAGTGTAGTAATACTATATTATGGAATATTTTATAGATATAAGTGTATATCTATACACTATATTCATTATATTTCATCGATAAAATACGGGTATGATAGATTCCCGTTCAAAATCTACCAAAAAGCTTAACTCTATCATCCTCACGGTATTTCAAATATTTGATCGAACAGAATTACTTTCTGGGAGTGATACCAATTTATTCATAATCAAGTATCGATTTTGAAAAATCTTCATTATACAGTATCTCTGGAAATCAACGACATTTTTTACTTGGAATGGTTAATCTTCCTGGAAAACTACTGATTAATACAAAAGAACCATTTGATGCCCTTATTCCCAATATTGGTTGAAATAATTTTCGAGCTTGAACCATTGACTGATCCTAATTCTAACAGATTATGAATAATGCACCAATGAGTTGATTTAATCCTGGATCAAGTTAAACTTTGTCCTGAGAAGTTCAGAATATTGCAATACTTATCGAGATGCTCATTAATTATACAAAAGTATTTCATTCATAAGGATTGTTTCATAAAAGGGTGAAACAAATATCCTTCCCTAGCCTCTGGTAGAAATGGAAATGAGAGGAATAAAAAAATTAAACGATAGTAATTATCGGTAGTCGGGCCGGATTCAATACAAATAGCTTGGGGGCAAAAATATTCATCTCGAACTGTAGTTTAGCGCTTCCGTTGTATGGGAATCTTAGCTCTGAGTGCATGAAAGGACTCTAGTCCCAACTCCGGTTTAATGAATCTCGGTTTAATGATACAGGGTGTGGGAGAGGTCGTCTACTTCCGTTTGACAGATAATTCTATGTTAGCTGTTGGGCGATTCACTTACAACTGTCAGCATTTCTCATGCATATCAGCAATACTTCCCATTCAACCAATGCTGACAGTGTCAAGTAAATCTCACTATATAGTGATGTATGTGTATTATCGATAACATATATATGATGTTCAACGTAAAAGGTATCGTTATGTACATTATTGGTAGCAGATAGTCTGAGAATGGAAAAAGAGGAGGCCATTTGTATTGGATTGGTCTACTCGTGGTCTACTATTAGTTTAGATCAATACTGGTAGAGTGTTTAGAGCTACAGTGAGATTCAATTCATACTTTCAGCATACGTTACTTATAACGTAAATGCTAACCATTCAAGAAATGCTGATAGTTTGAGATGAAAGTCATTTCACCATAACAATTATCGTCTTTCTATATCATGGCTACCAACTATTGACTTCTCTCCATAAATGGTTGTGTTACAAGTAGCTAATTGTTGAGGAAATAGATTTTGGATGGTTTTGGAATTGATTGATAGCGTAGGGGGTAGCGCAGTGTATCAATTTAGTGGTTCATTGTTAGTTTGGAATTAGGAGGTATGAATTGTACTACTTATATTTCAATATAATATTGTAAATAATTATTTATCTCTGATGAATGGTAATTCTGCACCATTTGTGATTTACTGAATGGCTTTTCAGACGTTATTTTTTTCTGCACCAATACGTTCTATTCTAGTTTGATTGAGTGATTTTTATTCTTAAGTGCTTATACTTCATGTGCTTATTATAAATAGTCTACAGATTGTGTGACATTTTAGTTCGTAAAATTTTATTCTATTTTATATTGTTTTATAGCAGAAAGGGGATAAATTTTATTTTGATTTTAATCTTCATTGATTTGATAAGGTGTTAACTGTTTTCAGTTTATTTTCGGTTAATGTGTGGATTCTTTGAAAACAGTTGAGACTCACGAACAACAATCACTCAAATCCAACTGAAAGAAATCTTACACTTGTGTTGTGAAAACACAGTTTGTGTTTTCATGAAATGCAATCATTCATTTTATATTCATGTGAATAAAGTTGGTTCATTCAGCTTCAGAGCTTGATAAGAGGTCAAAAATAAATTTGTTTCCTCCACCTACTGTCTGAAGTACTTACTTTACTCCCTGGAACATAACAGTAAAATATCACTTTTTCGCTCATGAGTCTAAAAATAAGAAAAACTCTCAAGGGAGTAAAAGTAACTCCACTTGAATAACATTTCTACTCTATTTTGAAAACTTACATTAGAAATAGGTTAGAAGGTCGAAGCTAAGATGAGGAAGCTTATAGAGTGTTGTCATTAAGCCAACTAAATTAAAGAACTGAACAAGAAATTTGGTCATCTTATGAAATATAATAATATGTTTGTATGCTAGCCTTATTACATAAATATTAGTAGATTATAAAAATTTATAAATATTCTATGTTATTCAAAATAGTAGCCAATAAATATTTTGTCACCAGTTCATAAAATCTGAAACTTGGAGTCGGCCGTTATTGGTTTGAATCCCTTCTTTGTTACAACTTTTGAACTCTGTCAGAACTCAGAGCCACCAGAACTGATTACTCTTTAGGTGATGTTGTAACAGATGGTTCCGGGCCACTTAAGCTATCGGAATTATTTTATTTGCAGTTTTTATAAAAAATGTAGGTGGAGGAAAAATGTTTTGTTCATCACGAGTGAAAAAATTATTTTCCTCCCTCAGGGAAATTGTTGCCCTCGGCTTCGCATCAAGCATCAAACTATCCCCTCAGGGAGAAAAATCTTTATTTTACACTCTTTATATACAAATAATTATTTTGTAATAGAAAATAATCCCATTCGACAATCGACAATCATAAGACAAAAACATAGTTGGGATTCCCGTTAGCGGGCCTCCACACAATAAAATCGATTCAGTTGCATAGATCCAATTCGTCCTAATTGATTTTCTCAATCGATCCCAAATTAATCGCGAGCAAACGAGTGCACAAATTTATGGCGTTTCCGCACTAACCATGTTCTAGCCTAGTTTATGGTGGCGGTTAATGGTTTTATGGTGCCTGATAGAAATTAGGTTCAGTATAATTAACAATCAGCGCAAATGTAAATTGTGATTTACTGAAAGTAGCGACGCCGTGTAAACAAATTTGAGTGGGCGGAACCGATCTCGTGATTCGGTTTTTGGCGCTAGTCTACAACGCCAGACTTCCACGTCGATTAATCTCAAACTATCGACTATCGACACGTACATTGTTTGCTAGAAATGGATTATATCTATGGAGTATAAGTGTACAGAGTATGTTATAGAAAGAACTACTCGTTAGAATATACACCAAGTTCGGATTCTATACGTCTAGACTAATAAGGACCATCTACGATAAACGCTAAACCACGGTTACTTGTTGGAATGATCGTATTTATTATAATGCCTAAAATCAAATTTTTCCAGGGCTACTTAATTTTTTATTGAAAAAATAGTACCATAGTACCCTTTTAAAAACTTTTAAATCTATAATAACTAAAAAAAAACACCAGTTTCATAGCCTACTATAGATAGAAGGTTTATCTAAAGTAAGCCATGCCAGTTTCGGATGCTTACTCCATTTTGTTATTTTATACTAAAAAATACTATGGTATTATTTCTCAAAAAAATTATTATAATATGTTCCATTCCGGCTTTAAACGAACAGCTGATATTTCTCCGTTCAAACCTAGCATATAATTATATTATGTGCTTTTAGTGGAATCACTGCGCAGTGGTTTGGAACCCATCTAAAACTGTAGGTCCATTTGTCATTCATTATTACAATCCCTCCCATCACCCACGATCAAGCTAAGAGCTTATATGTTAGAATCATCTACCAATAATACTGTCCAAGTCAACTACGCCTTGGTGAGCCAATCAGAACAATACTCCTAGTTGATAGTTTAACGATTCTGATTGATTCCTGTAATCGTCTTAAAACTTGCATTTGGAAGGCCTATGGTTTAGTTCAAAGTGTTTATGAGTTGTACCAGAATAACGTTTACGGTGATTGTCATTAATTTTCGAGTTTTCTTGAATAAATGAGGATTGTAAGTTTCCCAGTGATCCAAAACCCATCCTGTCTTGTAGGTATTAACACAAGAGTATATCGTATTTCGATGCTGCTATACTTTCTCTTACATTATTTCTTGGTTTGGACAAATATAATAGAACACCAAGTCTCCTAGTATGATTATTGCATTGTGTGATTATCAAACACATTTTGCCCTATTATCCCTGCTTTGAAAGCTCCTTTATATGTATAAAGTTTCGTTTTTCGTTCCATTTTCGTCGCCCGGTAAACCGCACCTCAAACTGCATATCGCATACCTCATTAGAACAATTTTCTCAAGAGGTAGTTTCGCCCACCAAACGTAAGTCTGCCAGGCCTTTAGAAAAAAACCTGAACCCGCCGAAACTAGAAGAATGATTTATTGCATCTTTAACAGTATAAAATGCCACTGTTAGGCTTCTAATTGTAAGCAATCCAGGAGTTTTTTTTTCAGAGAAACCAATGATGGATGGGGTGACAACAAGCAAGATGAAAAGCCCAAAGCCGACTGACTACTTGAAATGAAAAGAAATGGATGATTTACAACTGGTTTTGGCCAAAAATCGAACTAATTCAGTCCAATCAGCCACTGAATTCATTCAAATTGTACAAGCAAATGCTTTCAGCATAGTACTAGCGATTCTTAAACTTGTACTTTTTGTTCCTATTTTACTTCCACATTCTACACTATTTCATTTTTTCTCCTCTCCCCACTCCTCCTCCTCATCCACCTCCTTCTCATCCTCATCATGCTCCTCATCACCATCCTCCTTCTCTCTCTTTTTCTCTTTCTCCTCTTCCTCCACTTCCTGCACCTCCTCTTCCAACTTCTTCTTCTTCTTCTTCTTCTTCTTCTTCTTCTTCTTCTTCTTCTTCTTCTTCTTCTTCTTCTTCTTCTTCTTCTTCTTCTTCTCTTCTTCTTCTTCTTCTTCTTCTTTTGCTCTTATTTCCTATTTTTCTTCTTCCCCCTAATGAAATATTCAGATTTCGGCGCCTTTCATTCAGAGACAAACATGAATTTAAAGATACTCAAATTGCTTTCAATTAGAGAGAGTTATGATAAATAGAAACCATATAGGAGCATATATTATACCACACAATGATGAATTAATGCTAAATTCAGTGTATTGTTGAATTTCGTTTAATCTTCATTGTGATTTGTGGAGAAATTTCAATATCAGAATTGTATAATACAAAAGCGAATAGAGGAAATTGGATTATTGGATAATATCAGGTCTGAAATATACTCAACTGATTAATTTGAAATTTTGCATATAGATTCTTAATTAACCGAGGATGGTTGGTTATTTATGCTTATTTTCAATTCTTCAAGATTTCATTACGTCAAGTTATCAATTTGTCATGCTTCCAGTTGTTGTATAGAAGCAGCTGAACATTTCTTTTAAAAGGGACACTAGGTAAAAGGGATGATAGGTATGATTGGTGATCCTATTCGAATAAAAATAACTGATTTTCTGTCGCATCAAAACCGCACCGATTTCTCGAACCGTTCAAAAGTTATTCTCATTCGAAGATACTGATAAATCATCCATCTATCCATCATCTTTACTATAATAATGGAAAGAGCTGGCTCATACACGTACGTGATGTAGGAAAATTATGTTTGACACATCATCACGTCTGAACTACTGGACTGATTGATTTGAAATTTTGTATAAAGATTCTTCATTAACCGATTCTTCATGGTTACAGGCCTATTTTCAAATTTCGAATTTTTTATTACGTCAAGTTTTCATTTTGCAGTTTCAAAATAGACCCTTGCGAAGCACGGGTTATCTACTAGTCTATAATAACTAAATAAAAAACAACCAGTTTCATAGCCTACTATAGATAGAAGGTTTATCCGTGCGAAGCACGGGTTATCTACTAGTCTATAATAACTAAATAAAAAACAACCAGTTTCATAGCCTACTATAGATAGAAGGTTTATCTAAAGTAAGCCATGCCAGTTTCGGATGCTTACTCCATTTTGTTATTTTATACTAAAAAATACTATGGTATTATTTCTCAAAAAAATTATTATAATGCGTTCCATTCCGGCTTTAAACGAACAGCTGATATTTCTCCGTTCAAACCTAGCATATAATATTATATTATGTGCTTTTAGTGGAATCACTGCGCAGTGGTTTGGAACCCATCTAAAACTGTAGGTCCATTTGTCATTCATTATTACAATCCCTCCCATCACCCACGATCAAGCTAAGAGCTTATATGTTAGAATCATCTACCAATAATACTGCCCAAGTCAACTACACCTTGGTGAGCCAATCAGACCAATACTCCTAGTTGATAGTTTAACGATTCTGTTTGATTCAAATGGTTTAGTTCAATTGATTGGTTTAGTTCAAAGTGTTTATGAGTTGTACCAGAATAACGTTTACGGTGATTGTCATTAATTTTCGAGTTTTCTTGAATGAATGAGGATTGTAAGTTTGCCAGTGATCCAAAACCCATCCTGTCTTGTAAGTATTAACACAAGAGTATATCGTATTTCGATGCTGCTATACTTTCTCTTACATTATTTCTTGGTTTGGACAAATATAATAGAACCAAGTCTCCTAGTATGATTATTGCATTGTGTGATTATTAAACACATTTTGCCCTATTATCCCTGCTTTGAAAGCTCCTTTATATGTAGAAAGTTTCGTTTTTCGTTCCATTTTCGTCGCCCGGTAAACCGCACCTCAAACTGCATATCGCATACCTCATTAGAACAATTTTCTCAAGAGGTAGTTTCGCCCACCAAACGTAAGTCTGCCAGGCCTTTAGAAAAAAACCTGAACCCGCCGAAACTAGAAGAATGATTTATTGCATCTTTAACAGTATAAAATGCCACTGTTAGGCTTCTAATTGTAAGCAATCCAGGAGTTTTTTTTCAGAGAACCAATGATGGATGGGGTGACAACAAGCAAGATGAAAAGCCCAAAGCCGACTGACTACTTGGAATGGAAAGAAATGAGATGATTTACAACTGGTTTTGGCCAAAAATCGAACTAATTCAGTCCAATCAGCCACTGAATTCATTCAAATTGTACAAGCAAATGCTTTCAGCATAGTACTAGCGATTCTTAAACTTGTACTTTTTGTTCCTAATTTACTTCCACATTCTACACTATTTCATTTATTTTCCCCTTCCCACTCTCCTCCTCCTCATCCACCTCCTTATCATCCTCATCACCATCCTCCTTCTCGCTCTTTTTCTCTTTCTCCTCTTCCTCCACTACCTGCACCTCCTCCTCCTCATACTACTACTACTTCTTCTTCTTCTTCTTCTTCTTCTTCTTCTTCTTCTTCTTCTTCTTCTTCTTCTTCTTCTTCTTCTTCTTCTTCTTCTTCTTTTGCTCTTATTTCCTATTTTTCTTCTTCCCCCTAATGAAATATTCAGATTTCGGCGCCTTTCATTCAGAGACAAACATGAATTTAAAGATACTCAAATTGCTTTCAATTAGAGAGAGTTATGATAAATAGGAACCATATAGGAGCATATATTATACCACACAATGATGAATTAATGCTAAATTCAGTGTATTGTTGAATTTCGTTTAATCTTCATTGTGATTTGTGGAGAAATTTCAATATCAGAATTGTATAATACAAAAGCGAATAGAGGAAATTGGATTATTGGATAATATCAGGGTCAGTCAGTAGCCTATAATTATGTTGAATGGTAGAGATTTTAAATTTTAATCCTCTCTTTGAATCTTCAACTTCTTTCTTCTTTCTGTTAACACTTGACAATAAACTGTGAGAGCTGTATGATTTTCAGGTTTCAGCTGATAATGATATTATGAGATATAACGGCTGATATAACTACTGATATGCTGATATAACGGCATCTTTAGAAATGAAAAGAGGCAATAGAATCTCAGAGTTTTAAAATATATATCTAATAACGTCGAAAAAAGTGTATATACTCGATTTTTTGTGTATTTCTTTGTATGATATTGTATATTAATATTTCAGTTAATAAGTAGTAATAAATGGTATTAACTTTAAGTGGAGTTTTCGTAGAAGAAAGCCGCTACAAAAAAGGAAAAAGGATATTTGAATTTCATTGTAGGAGTGTTGGAAGGAAATTTTGAGAGAAAAAAAATAGTGATGATGAAGAATAGAAAAGAGTATTTTTGAAAAATGACATTACAAGAGATCGTAGAGAAACTATTGTCTAAGGTCAAAGTTGGATAAGAAGGAGGGAAGCTGGGAAAATGACACTTCTAGAATGAGAGCGT
Source organism: Nilaparvata lugens (assembly GCF_014356525.2). Lineage (NCBI taxonomy): Eukaryota > Metazoa > Arthropoda > Insecta > Hemiptera > Delphacidae > Nilaparvata > Nilaparvata lugens. The sequence goes on along the minus strand of NC_052511.1, from coordinate 21,598,093 downwards.
GATAGAGAAGAGGAAGAAGACGAAGAGGAACTCGAAGAGAGGAAGAAGGTGATGAAGAAAACGGAAAAGAAGAAGAGAAGTGGAAACAGAAGGAGATCTGCAGTACGATATTGGATGTACAAGTCACGTCTTCGGAGATCTACGTAGCTTGAACTTTAATTCAGTGTTTCTTCTGTAAACACACTTAACTGCTTCATTTCCTATCCCCTTTTTTGGACCTTCTTCTCCATCTTATCACTCATTCGCTCTCTTTTCCAATCTCCCTTGCACTTTCTCATTCGTTGCTATCGACTTTTTTGGACGAGTTATCGTTGATGTCTTGACGACTTTTTTCAGTTCTCGTCTTTTTGTAAGCCATATGCACACGTCCACACCAACATTCAGTCATTCTCTTCCAGTAGAGCACACCAACTTATTCATGCTTTCACACAACATCCAGTCAATTTTTTCTTCAACTGATAAATACTTATGCATACATTCACACCAACGTCCCGTCAACTGATCTTTTAGTAACACATACAATCTTGTGCGAACATTCACACACACCGGACAGGTTCTGACAAGTTTCGGACTCCATTCTTTAATGAGCCGATAAATTCCTCTATAGTGAGGTCCACGTTATAATGGCAGTGGATAAAGATAGAAGAATAGCGATGCAGATTCTTTGCATTAATTAATTATATTCTTACACTGTCAAAAAGATAATTGGCATCGTTGTGGACCTGGAAAAGGATAGTACCACCGGCTTTGTCAAATGATAGACAAGGATAGCAAAACCAAAGTTGATCAAATACTGTCATTATAACGTGGACCTCACTATATACTTACTGACATATTGTGTTGTATCAGCTCCAATATGGCGTGAGATTTGAATCATCAAGGTCTGCTCGTATGGGAACAGCTTTCGTTTCTGAATCAATTCGATGAAACAATGTATTTGTCATACTTATGATTTGATATAAACAAAAGCTAGCCTGCTTGTTTCATATTTTCCTCTCCCTTATTCAATAATACGTACCTATGTATAATAAATAAAGTTGTATGAATTATTTTTATTTTTTTCACTTTTTGTGTAGTTGAGAAGTTGACAATTTTGACAAATTCTTAGTCTTCTATTTAATAATGTATAAATTATGACTGATGGCAAGCATTTCTGACCTACAAGTTTCACTTCCCACTCACACTGATTTTAATTTTTACCTATTTGATATATCACCTTCCAAGTCAATATAATAAATCATTTCCAACTTAATAATGAAATCGGCTATACTCGTTTGTTTTGAAACAAACGGCATCATAAATATTCTATGTTATACAGTCTTATTGAAGTATTGCTGTATTTGATTATTTCTCAATGATCTACAATATTTACACAATCTATAGTTTCAAATAAGAAATCAAATAGATACATGCCTGCAATACATTATGCACAACACTGAAACTATAGTGTATTTGATTTTATAATTACAATAATAATGAAATTGATGGGTGACATTATGCGTGCTAAAGTTAAAAGGATACAGTATGTGAATAACAAGCAGGAGTCCTTCTATAAAATACTAATCAGCTAAATTATTATCATATAGAAGGAATGTAATGAAGTTATATACATTGTTCCCTATTGACTATCAACCTACACAAAACTTTTCCATGCTTACAGTGTTGATGAGCTCTCATTGTTCTGAATTTTTAATTTCATCCTGGGGCTGCTTCCTTCTTCTCCACCACCACCCCCTCTTCCTCCTCATCCTACTTCTCCTCCTCCTCCTTCTTCTACTCCTCCTCATCCTACTCCTCATCTTCTTCGTCTATGTTTCTTCTTTCTCTTCTTCTCCTTCATTTTTTTTCTACTCCTACTTCTTTTGCTCCTTCTCTATTCTTATTGATCATCTTCTAGCTTTTGAAATCATGTCATCTTGATTCATTGATCCGTTTCATTCATGTCAACGTCATCTAATCATCTCTGTAACATCTCCATCATTTATCATTATCATTTATTTGTTTACTCATGTCAAAAGGACCGACAGTTCTTGATTAATCACTTTCCAACGATAATAATCTCAGAGGAGATTCGGTGTATAGACAAAAAAATAATGTTGCTCTTTTCTCTCTGCTTGAATCATGCTTACTATGCTGTGTTGCGGATTATGCTTGTAGCGCACTCTAGTGGTGAAGACATGAACTTGAAGATAGGCAACCGTGGTACCTCAGCACACGGAAGGTGCTGCTCTCTACAGTTGGTTTGCTAAAACTTCTATTCACTTATTAATATTGTCCCCCACCACCCGCATCAATTACCCTTATCTTCTATAATTCAATAATTCTATAAAAAGTTGATGATTCTTTGTCTTTATTGCACTTCACTTAATGTTGGCAAGTTCATTGTTTGTTTTTTTAACGTAGATATTCCAATAGTTTTCATTTCATAATTATTGATAAAATTAGTTTATAATTGAGTTTTATTAGCTATTATTTTAGATTGTATTCAACAAAGATTTTATATGCAATAATTATCACTTACTCTGATAGGTCCATGTGTTTTTCAAATTACCATGCAAACTTAGAATTAGTCCTAGAATCAAGCATTATTATTAATAACGTAACTAAATTTAAAAATTCAATTCGAATATACAGAAATTGTTATTTCATAGATTTATTGAGAAAATTATTGAAAAATTGAATGGCCATTTCTTCTTCCTCAGAAATACATCAATAGTATCTTCTATTGAAGTTAAAGATTATGGGCAAATCCTTCTCAGCTACAATGATGTTTGGACTCACACCACATAGTGCAAAGACTTAACAACCAGATAATATATTATGATATCCAGCGTTGTCAAAGTCCAACATGCCCAATGTTTAATGTGACTGTTCATTCATTAATAATTGTTTCATAAATAAGTTTTTATAATAAGAATTGGTTTCATGACTCAAACAGGCACATCTTCAGCCGTGCTTGCTAGTGTCTATAACAGTAAAGATAGTATGGAGAAAAAATACCACATCACTCACAATACACCAATGGAAAAATGGTTCGTAAAAATGAACAAGCAAATCCATCCCTATTTTCTCTTGAATGTATTGAAATAGTTTTTACAAAATTGTTGTATATATTCAAGGTACTTGAAGAGAACTGAAGCTCCTTTATGATTGATTTCAACACTTGAACAAATCATCGATGGAGCACCTCGTAGACATGTTGTCGGTAAGTCACACACTTTTTCAAAGTTCTTCACACATTATTCTATGATATAATAAAGGAAATAATTGGCTTATTCACGTACGGGATAGGAAATTCATGAATGACCCATCATTACGTCTGAACTACTGGAACATGAAATTTTGCATATACAATCTCAATTTACCGAGGATGGTTTTAGGCCTATTTTGAATTCTTGAAGATTCCAGTAGGCAAAGTTTTCAGTTTGACAAGTTTTCTATTAGACCCTTGCGGGGCACGGGTTACATGCTAGTATTAGCGACTACCATGAATTCGGTCAATGAATTTAAGAATCTCAAAATGAGATAATTTCAATTGAAGATTGATGGAACTCGTATGAATATGACCTTAGAACAAGAATACAAAAATGTTATGTTCCTGAAAGCATAGTATCTTACGTCACATGGACGGGATGGGGCCTTTTGCAGGCGAGAATAATGATTCTAGTCGAGGCGTTAGCCGAGACTAGAACTTCAATCGAGCACTGCAAAAGACATTTACGTCCAAGTAACGTACACTATTTTTTGTCATAATAATCTAAAGAAGAATAATTGAGAAAACACTACCTGCTTGTGCTGAAAAACAGCTGTTTACCGGATTGATTTCATGCATGGAAAACAGCTGAGATTGAATGACTATGACAAAAAAATATTATAGATAGACCTTATTTGTAATATATCGCAATAAATAGCCAATACATCCAGGTTGAATATTCTCTCAAGTGTTGGGATTTCAGTGAAGAGCTCTTCACAGCTACATAGGTGACTTGAGCTTTCATGTGGTCTATAACCAGAGACGAATAATGCAATGGTATTTTTTCCACAAAGAGCTATTACTCGATACAACCTCCTCGATACCCAATTCAGTAGTTACAAGAAACATCGAACAGTAGAACAACAAAAATTCATAATTAGTAAACAACAAAAATGTTTGAAAAACAACTTTCAGACTTCTTCCGTAAACTGTGACTTTGGTTCCATAGAGACTAATTATTATTGATCATAAATCTCACTACCTATTGATTATGAATAATGAAAGGATAAACTTATTTTCTTCATTTACTTCTTCCTGATCGTATTCTCCCTCTTTCTCATTATCTGTAGACAACTGGACAATCACTTTCCAATGATTGTTATATAAAGTACATGTTGCGTGTTTTGTCTCTATTTGCCATCATGAAGCATTTACTTGCATATTTATCAATTTGGCACCGTTTCAACAAATTCTACAAGGAATTTCACCAGATCAGGGTACCGTGACACAAATGATGTTGGATAATTGCACACCTCAACCAGGCTTTCCAACACACTTTACAAGCAAAGCTACTGTCAAGTTAGATATATTTCAAAATCATATTATTTTTGACTTGTTAAATTCTCTCTCACTTCTAAACTTCCCGGCAAATGAGTATACATGCTTCATATTTGGGAGAAACTGTTTAAAAATAGGATGAAAACAAGAAGTATCCACTTATTCTTCACGGAAACTTAAATTATGATTTTTTATAAGATAAGAAACAATTCTCTTTCGATTCAAGAGTGAGAGAGTGTCTCAAGATATCGAATTCACATTAAAATTTTGGAAGAGATCAAATTGAAATAATAAAGAGGAGGAATAAAAATGTTTCATTATATTTTCATAAATACCTGTCTACAACCGACGAGCCATTAAATCACATCTTTATCATTTTATAGGATATTCTTTACGTTAAGCGTATGATGTAGCCTATTATGAATCTGTGTAGCGCAAGCTCTACTTTTTCCAAATTTATCGAAGTAAATGCTTGATAGTATAGGAGTCGGTTATGTTGCTCACTCAGTAGCTGACCAGTATTTTACCATCAATTAAGATTTGTGACCTTCAGTAACAACCCTCCTATTTGAACTCATCACCCAGAAAATTCTGCTATCTATTGGCAAATTTAAGGATCTCATGCATTGCAGAAAATATTAACCAATCAGGAGAGAGTAGGCGGAGTCGAAAATAAATTTGTCTACAGTGACCCTAGTAGAAAAGTGTGCTCACAAATTCACGAGTCTTGCTATCCATTGCTTGCTTGCTTTAACCACAGAAAAGAGAAACTACCACCTTGCTTCTTTACTCCGTGCTTCAACAGGCATATCATTGCAAAACTTAATTTCTTTCCTATAGGCTAATATTAGAGCAACTTAAATTTTCATTAATAGGTTGAAATAAGAATAATTCACATTCTCCCAAGAATTTCATTTCTTCCGACACGACAGATGTTATCATGAAAATCACCTTCCATTATTTCTATGATATATTATAATTCATGATATAAATATGAAAATAGGGAGAATAACATCTTCTCCACTCTTAAATATCATTTTGAAGTTTCAACTAACAATAATGCTGGAATATCAAACACGAATATGGCAATAGAATGTTGCCTGCTGGGATATTGGAGCCATAACATCAATCAGACCACCACTTAATTTATTTAGAATTCTTCTAAAATTTTAATCCTTCTTTCCATATTTCTGTAGTATGCTATAATACTACCAAATAATTTCCAATCTCAAAACCTATTTGAAATGTTTTTGATTGTATTGTAGAGTTCACTTTAATCCTACCTCAATTTAATGGCAAATTTACAAATTGCATCCAACTTTCCACTTTTTTAGCATATTCATTAGAAATTGGGCGAGTCCATTTTTGTATTTGGTGACATCATCACTATTGTTTGATGTGCATGGGTTGTGATGAATTAGCATTGAATACTTTTTAACCTACAATACATATAAGAAAGTGCGATGATCCGTGCGTCATACATAAATGCATTGCATTTTACGAGATAAGTTTTCATTAGCATCTGATGCATTTTGTGGGGAATGTCTGATTATTGCCAAAATATGGGGGAAGAATTAAAAAGTTCTCAAATCAAGGTATTTGTAGTTAGTTAGTTGTACTGCTAGATGAATCAGTCGCTGTTAAATGACGTCATAGCATTGTACTCAGATTCGTTTATTGATTCTCGTAGCATCCGTTCGATGGAATCATTTTACTGCGGTAACTTTTATTCAATTTTTGTGCAACTGGCCGAGAAAGTTGCAATACCTGATTTTGTTTGATCGACATTCATCTATCATGATCATCAATAATCATCATCCATTAAGCAATAATTACTGTGATTTAGTAAAAGATCATCCTTCACAACCGACAATTACTCTCATTTAGTAAAACGCTCTACAGATGAAACCAAAGCTGGTTTGAGCAAAGTTGAGTGTCCCGAACGAGAATCATTTCGTATCAAGTGTCTCGTGGAACGAATTTATAATTGTTAGTAATTTATTAATAACACACGGAGTGAACGTGTTTGGAAAGAAAGTGTAGCCGATTTTTGGAAGTGGAGAGGGGGAAAGGAGAAAGAGATTGTCCCGAAAAAATCCAATTACCATAAATTTTGGCGATGATAATTAGGTGAGTCGTCATGATGCCATGATTATGGCTGTCTTGGGTTCGAGTCCAATTTATCAAGGTGGTCTCCGTTAGCTTTTTAAATCTTGTTGGTATCGCGAGACCAATCACCATGTCAAAACATTCGCACGTCCAGATACACATGTGTATGCTCCCAATATTATTCTTGTGTACTGTCTCTTTTTTAATTGGTTAATTGGTCTTTGTCTTTTTTCCTATGTCCACTTCACCTATTTGCAATATTGTTACTTTCTTCTTTACTTTATCAAATTGCAAAATTTATATTTCTCACTGTCTCTCTCTGTTTTCTCCACTCTCTCTCTCTCTCTTCTCTCTCTCTCTCTCTCTCTCTCTCTCCTCTCTCTCTCTCTCTCTCTCTCCAGGGTTAGGGTTAGACTTGTGTAGCAGAGTGGACCTAGAGTCTTGACTCCGCCCTTAATAAAGGAAATAACTCAATTCATTCAATTCTTTCTCTCTTTCTATCTTTTTATATCAATGTTATTCTGATGAAACCAGACTCTTTCGCATGCTTATTTTCTTTCATATATTTTCTTAATGCCTATCAAACTACACATATCAACTAAACGTATGAACAAACCTCAATTCTCAATTGATATTTCTCCATAAATGTAGAACCTTACTCTTCTAGGCTCAATCCCTAACTAGTAACCCGTAGTCCTATTCTACATGAAATTTATTTTCATCTTATACTCACATCCCACTTTCATCCATTCCTTGACATTTTCTCATGTAGGTCTGATCGTTCTCCTTTCCACTTTTATCTTTTACTCTCTTCTATTCCTTCTTCCCTTCATCCTGCTAATATTACTTCATACTCATTCAGCTATTTGCATTTTTAATGTCAGATTTGTGATAAGGTCGGCATTTCAATGTATAACGCAGAGCGCGAAGACTTTGTCTTGTTTTGAAGACATAAATTGTGATTTTAGCGATAATTTATTCAGCCGCTGGGGATTTTGGAAGTGAAACGAATCCAACACATAACTGAACCAATATTATTGATCTTGAGAGCATGACACAAGTGAAAACTGGAACTAATTTCTTGACTACAACTTTCTGCATAATATAGTTTCAACTCTTACTTAGAACTACTGTTGTGGAAAGAACTCTGAGATTTGATCTAGAAAGGATACAGAAATATCTCCTAATACTAACTACTTCACTTCATCTTTATTTCACACTATACATTATGGCAAATCAATACTCTGCACATAGTTCAACAAAAAAATTCAATTTCCAAAAATAGTGCAAATAAGTTGAATTTAGTCTTTTTGATGACGTCATTATAACCAAATCTTATAGATGTCAAATTTTATAGATGTTTGTATTTGCCCCGCTGCCACCGGTAGGTAGGGATCTAAGAATCAATATACAGATATATTTTTCCATGAAAGTTTGAGCCTGTGAATCATGAATACTGTTGACTCAAGTTAATTGACTAACTTAAATCGTGATTCGTAAATCTTGAATGATAACATTTTTAACCTATTACTTTCACACAAGGATTCCCATCAGAGTAGATTCATAATAAACTAGTTGAACCCACATACTTTGTTCAAATTTGTCTTCGTCTTATATTTAATATTCTACTACTACTGTACTTCAATTACAATACAATTCAACAGTATCATCCAATATTATCTAATCATTCAACACTCTTTCTTTAATCGGAGTAGTTCTAGTTCTGTCATCAAAAAGCTACTAACTGACGCTTCCAGTCATTCAAATTCCTGACCCAATTAGCGCGTTATTATTCAGATTTTTTCCAAGTAAAAAATATTGGGACCAACCTTTGTTTTGCTACAAACTCCATGCAAATTAGTACAACGTTGACAGAAGCTGTCATTAGTTTGGCAAACATCATTCAATTCAAATCAGGATTGGAAGACCTTTTCGATAATTCCACAAAACGTTCCAAATCATTAATCAACTGGTAAAGATCAGATCAGTGCACTGGAAAACCAGATCCATCTTCAAAAGGTAAGATATTATCATAATACATATTTTCGCAACACTATCTCAATAAATGTGAGCCAAAAGCGATTTTATCAACCAATCCGGTTCTACCGTCGAAGCTCGTTCGGGTGTATAGGCGTGCGTGCGTGTGCGTCAATATGTATAGATATATTACATTGTGGGGTGGGTTATATATTATCATGGTTCTTTATAACAAACGTCTCTTGGATCTTCGTATAAACAGATATAGTATGTATAAATATGTGCATCGACACAGAACTGTATAAAAAGTTATAGAATTGTGTGTGAGATGGAGATGTTATATTTATGTGTTTGTGTGTGTGTGTGTGTGGGGTGTGCTATATATGTGTAACACTCTTGGATCATCGTATATGTATCTCGAAAACAGAATTGAACTGCGGATTGGAAGACAGTGGGACATTTAATGTTTTTCAAAAGGTCAGAAATTCAGAGTGGCTGGTATTTGAACGTGGCAACATAATGGCATGCTATGCTGTGCTATGGTGTGCTATGCTATGCCTTGCACCCAGCGAAGGATAACTAGTTGTTGGAAGATAACTCACACACACAGGCACACAAACAACTCTCGATTATTATTGAGTTGATCGAACCAATGGAAAGATTGCAAGAAAGAAAGAAAGATGGAGAGAAAGAGAAAGAGTGAGAGTGAGAGCCAATTGGTTTCGATCTCATTACAACACAACTTATTAATGACCTTTCCATTGAAGGCCCATTTAATTGTTCACTCTTGATTTTATTTCATTTGCTCCAGTTTATTTCCAAAACAGGGTATGTTTGAAATTGTGTGATGTAATTAAGAACTCTGTCCAATTTGTCTTGAGAGATGGGTTGAAGTTGCATATACTAGAAATATATATTAGGTAAACGAGTGTAATACCTTTTATAGACTTATAATTTTCTATTTTGCTGAATAATGAGATTGAACTTCTATTTTATTAATTTATTCACCTTTTCTAATGATTTTTCAGTTTTTGTGGGTGTTTTTTGCATTTTCGTTGGGCATATTCGAATTAGCCTACATTATATTTTTTGAATTCTCATGCAGTTACACATTGGATTACTATTTGAAGCCCCTTCCCCTCTCTTTCAATCTTTCTTCACTTCAAATAGATTATTTTGGTATGAATTATGAAGATAAGCATTTAGCGGGATTACACAATTTTCCAGATGAGAAATCCATCGAATACAGTAGCCTGTTTCAAACAATCGTAAAAAACTACATCAAGTGCTCAAAAATACAATTGAATTCAACCACCATAGAATGACGTCATTTCATTGCCTCCAGGTTCAGTGATTGGTCCCACTTGCATTTTCTCTGTTATTTATTAGACTATAATATATAATAAGTTTGAGTCGAAAGAGAATTCCAATATGTTTTTTGCCGTAAAAATGAAATAACATTATTTTTCAAATGCGAATTCGTCAATTTAAACCAATTGTAGGAGATTAAGTGAATCTACATTATTATTCAATAATTATGAAGGCTATCAAATAAGTTACCATTCTTATGCAATCGTCAACGTAGATGATTACGTTTCTATAAGCGAAAGCATTATCAATCTACTTTTTCAAATCATATCTAAATCCATTAAATACAGTCGACTGTTTCATGCAATCGTAAAATATCAAGTGAATAACAATTCTATGAAATGGAAAATCAGTCACCATTTTCGTAGCAGGAGCAATCGATTGCGAAACAGCCGTCCGTGTGCTGTGACAGTATGCTGGCTGCTCCAACTGCATTTACGATTCGGTTGCAAAACGCCAATTTGAGGGAAAGCGTGATGGCTAGACGCGCGAAAAAATGCATCGCCGTCAAATGGAACCGCGCGACGCGATTAAATCGCGTTTTTTCTGCTGCAAGATCCGTGAAGGAAGCGCTTTGAGCGGTGTATACAGCAAGATTCACTCCAATCCGTCAGCATTGTTTGATTGGACAGCAACGATGTTATACAGTATATTTATAAGGAATGCTGACTGTAGTTAATCATTAGCTTGATTCACTCAAACTGTCAGAATTGGTTTCTGACAGTATAAAGAGAATCTCACTGTAACTGAGTCTATGGTAAGATGAACTTAGAAAGGTCAGCATTGGTTGAATGGGAACCGGTGTTATCATTCATAATGTATGCTGACCGTTTGAAGTGAATCTCACCTTAGGAAAGTCTGGATTGAGTAGGAGAAATGGAAACGTTATGGATATCTTAACGTTGATTATGGATACGTTATGGATATCTTAACGTTGATTATGGATACGTTATGGATATCTTAACGTTGATTATGGATACGTTATGGATATCTTAACGTATCCATAATCAAAGCTAAAACTCACATTGAGCTGTAAAACCAGAAGAAGGAAAAGAAGTTAAACTAGCCTAGTACAAAACGATACGACAAGAAACTTGATCAAATGAATTATTTAGAATCATCTTGAATCCTTTATAGCACTTAATGCTAAAAACAACTCTGTAACACATAGAAATTCGAACAGAAACCTAGATAACAATAGTTTTTCAATAATTGAAATCGAGCTTGTAAATCTAGCATTATGATAAGGGGTTTTAATTCTTCTTAATTTTCATTCCATTTTAATAATTATTTATCACAAGCTTCAAAATCCCTTATGACCTTCCTCCTTTTTTGTCATTTTCATTACCTAAGCATCCACCTTATTGATATCCTTGTAATCATAAAATGGTGAGTGCTAACAGTTATAAGCAGGGAATACAAACTAAATTGATTGCAAATCAACTTTCCGATTGAACTGTTCAGAACAATTTTATTCATTGACATTTTTCAGACTGGCACCTGTCTTATTCACTATCTTATATGAATGCTTCTCAAATACTTTCAATCAACATTTAATAGCGAGCGAGTACTAGATATTTGTTCAGTTAACAATACAAGGCTTGATTACCATTCGTAACATTTAGACATGTGACGTATCCCATCTTCAGTCGAGTGTCAGTTATCACAATAGTTGAATCAATTCACTATCATTCGAAATAATCCTCTACTTGTTTATGTTTATTTTAACTTTCTATTTCTACCTTTTTTCAAGTACCGTACTGCAGAGGATTTCCAATCTATACTACAATTGTCTTATTTTTTAATAGTTGCTACATTCAGAATGTCTTCAAGACAATTTCTAGGGGTTCGCCTCAATTTTCACGTTGAATAGAGGTGTTTCAGCATTGAGTGTTTACCATTCTTCTCTGTAGGTTTACGTTTACAAAGTTGAAAGAATTTGAATGGAAGATAATTGAATTTCGAATACGTATTAGTTTCATCAAGGATCCTGGCTAATCAATGTCCTTATTGAACCATGTAGGTTTCACTTTAAAAAAGACGTTTTACTCTACCACATCAAGTATCATGAGTCATGTTCTGGAAACAGTTTTTATTTTCGAAACAGTTATTTATTACGAGTTTATTGGATGCTGTTGGCGGTCTCAACACAATAATTTATCATAATTAGTTCATTGAAGTTTCACGGATTCAGGTATAATTCTTCATAATAAATGTGAGTTTTTGAAAAGGGACATCCATCTACCAAAATCAATCATTCATTCATTAACACATTAATTTACAAATCATATATCTAAGACTGATATGTAAGTTGTATTGATGTACTACTCAAAAGATGTATGTCCTAACCTTTTAATATACATTATAAATAATTTATCTAACCAAGTCAATCAGTGGAATAATTTGAATGTATGGTGAGGGATGTTGTGGTGTTTCTTTATAATTGAAAGAATAACTCGTTGTTGCAATGGAATCTGGTTCTGTAATTCAATTTATTTTTAAGAAATATAGTGGTATTGACAACATACGCTTCCCCCCACCTTCTATACCACAATCGCACTAATGAGCGTTTTCTCAAATGTAGTGTGAAAGACTCTGCGTTTGTCGTATTGTTCTGTGGTATGTCGGTCCCACATCCCATCCCACATGCGATAGTGGTTCGTCTGCAACCGGCCTTATTCTTTCGATTAGTACGGTTTATCAGAATTAGTTCATAAGTGTTTCTTCAATTCAATCATTTTTAATCATCATGATATTCGTAAGCTTTTAAAAGTGGCCATGATGATGCAGTGCATACTTAGAAGTAGACTCCTATCAATACAATAAAAGTGCATTCACTGCAACAGTCATTTGAATTGGAAAGTCATGTAGCGTTCTGCTCTCACACACATTCATGCATGTAAACCGAATGGTCTTCACACCTAGGCCTACTTATGAGTGAGTCGAGAGATGTCTTCACACATAATAACACGACCGAACAAGTAGTTCTTATGCACCGACTGCAGTTAAACTGCAGCAGATGAGAGTGAAGCCAATGCATTTTGCTATGCAGTTCTTGCTAGCCACTCTCCAATGTTATTTGCCGTATAATACGGTTTATGTAAAGCAAAGAAGAAGCACTTTCGTCGTTTTTCAAGATCCGTCTGCCTTTGACTTGAAAAGGTGCATCACGAAACTAGCTAAGAATTCGCCAAGAGAAAGGCTTGTTTCATCGTCTTCTTCACCACCTCGTGCTTATTCTATTTCTACTCCTCCCTCCATCACCACCTTCTTCTTCTCCTCCTCCTCCTCCTGGCTTCTATCGTTTTTCAATTATGTTTTATACGTCTACTCCTATTTTCTGCTTCATCGCCTTCGTCATATTTTACTGATTCTATTCTCTTACATAAATTGATTGTATAATTGTTAGCTCAACTTACAAAAGTGCACGAGACTGTTCTAGACAGAACAACAAGAAAGAGGAGTTGAAGAATAATAGTGGATTCCCACTTATCAGTATCAGAGTCAATATCAGTGACAGTATCAGTGACCAATACAATTAAAATAATTCCCATGAGTTAGAATAGGACTATTCATGTTCAGCCCAGTCTAACGACTATGAATAGTCCCATTAAAACATGTGGAGATAATATTCCCACTGAACCTGACACGTTCACTGATACTGATACTGATGTGCGGGAAACCGTCTTTAATCCTTTTCTCTTTAATTATTTCACAAATCTTATTCTACTTCTTTTCATGAACTGCACTATCGTTTTCTTTACTATCGCTCATCCTTTTCCAATCTCATCTTTCTAATACATTGTTTTTCTTCTAATTTCATCTTCCTCTAGTAATAAAGCTTCTCATCTTATCTTTCTCCTTCTTTTGTATAATTGTTTTGTTTTTGTAATTGTTTTGAAAGGTTTCTTGCTTCACTTCTCATTAGAAATTCCCTTTTTTTCTTATTTTATGTTTCCTTTGTCTACATCACCTCCTTCTTTTCATTCTTCTCATTTTTATCTAAATCTCAATCTTATACACTCATTATCTTCTTATATCTCGTCCTGTTTTCATATACTCTTCCACAGTTTTCATATCTTATCAATCTTTTCCCTTAACTTCTTATTAGAAATTCCTTCTTTTTTCTTATTTTCTGTTTCCTTCGTCTCATCACCTCCTTCTTTCCCCTCATCTCATTTTTATCCAAATCTCAATATTATACACTCTTTCTCTTCCAATATCTCCTCATGTTTTCATACACTCTTCAACATTTTTCATATCTTATCTCTCTTTTCCCCATATTCATCTTCTTCCTTAACTTATCCTCATCTTCTTCCCTATCTCTTCTATTTCATTTTCTCTCTTGACTCTTGAGCTTCCCATAACAAGTTACCTTCTTCCATTGTCTACTTCTTCATCCACTTGTTTGTTCTTCTTTTTCTCTTTCTTGTTCAGTTTCTCGTTTTCTTTTCTCCTTTCCTTTCGTTTGCTCTTCTTCCATTTCAATTATTTTTCCTTCTATGCTATTTTTCCTTCTTTCTTGTTCAGTTTTTCTTCTCCTTTTCCTCCGTTTGCTTCTTCCATTTCAATTATTTGTCCTTCTATGTTCTATCTTCTGATTATTCCCCTTCTTCGTCGTCTTCTTCTTCTCCCTATCCACCTGCTCCATTCTCCATCCACGTTCTCCAATCTGAAACGAGAGACAGATTGTTAGTAGGCTAATAACAAGCAGATACAGATACAGCCAACAGCCAACAGCACAGCACTTGTCTGAATGCAATTTGCAGGCATTACCACATTACAATGGCAACAACAATGGGAAACTGTGAATGTATTGCCAAGTGAAAGGTTCTCCATTCCACCTGACTGAATGTCTTCCAAGAGATTACAGTGAGAACAATAAAACTAGCCTAATTTACGATAGGATAGAGATGATCGAATTGTTTGAAGAATAACCTACTCTTATTGCAAATCCCTTTGACAGTGGTACTCTTATTTGTATCTGTATTCTTCATCGAAGCTGTAAGTCTATTATGATGAGTGGAATATACTCCATTCTATTATTCAATGCTGTATTCCATCCAATAGTAAATTATTTTTTAAATAATAGATCAAATTTTGATCTGTAATCAGCAATAAGCTTTATCAGGCTATTGACAATTGTGTATCCTCCCTGGGCCAGTATTTTATAGAATTCCTCTGTTTCATCGGACAAAAATGATTTAAAAATTGGTTTAGATGATTTGAAATATGATAATATGATATATTATGGGAAATAAAAAGATAGTTTAAATTGAAAGATAAATTAAAGATATCTTTTAAAAATTAAAAGATACTAACAGTGATTACATTATAGAGAGATTAATCAGGTTATTCATATACTGTCGTTAGAATCAATATTCTTCATTCTTATTCTTATAATACAGTAAAAATTATGGTTCTTAGGATTCAGGCATTATCCGACAGCTAGGATATATCTCCATACACATTTCCTGTTCAATTTTATTGATATTCAATAGTATAGAACCTCTACCAATCCTACACATGTTACAAGATTATATAAGATTCAATTTGAAAATACATTATCCAATTCCTAACAAAGAAACTAAACCAACTCAAATAGGCGCCGACTGCTGGGGTATGGTGGGGCTTATGATCCCAGGATAGGTCACCCTGACCCTCCAGAAAATCTTCGGTAAGTCGGCGCCAGTACCAAATCAACCATTATGAAACTATCACACGCTAGCACTTTGAACAGATGTCGCCTTTCAATTCCCCAGTTCGCTGGTAGATGGCGTTGATCATTCTCAATCGATATTCAAATTCGTATTCAATATTTTTAAAGAGACTTCAGGGTCGCTATTGCTGTGCTTTTATTTACACTAGTATTACTGTAGCTGAATTCGAAAAAAGGAGAAAAAGGAGATAAAAAGGAAGAAGAGAAATAGGTTAGAGTACTGAGAAGGAGGAGGAGGAGGAGTAGGAGGAGGAGGAGGATGAGGACGAGGAGGAGGAGGAAGATAAGGATGAAAAGAAATTGAATGAGGAGAGAAAGGAAAAGGAGTCGAACGAGGAGTTGTGGTAGGAGGGAGAGAATGAAGCAAAGGAGGTGAGAGAAAGGTAGAAGGAAGAAGTAGGAATAGTAAAAGAAGGAGGAATGGAAAAGGAAAAAAATAAGTAAGTAGAAGATGACGATGAATGATGATGACATGAGAATTGTCGATGGAACGAGAGAAAATACGAATGAGATCAAATACAGTGCAAGGTGTAAAAGAAAGTGCAAGCTCAGTTTACCATTCAATGCAAAAGAGATTGACGAAGTTTTTATTTCAGAGGACAGTTCATGTTCATTTTTGTCTGGACTTCTCCAATGACTCATTGAAAAGTGAAATTTCATGTGACATCCTATTCATTCATGTAGTTCAAAGAGTCTCTCACGGGACTCTCACGCTAAATTTAGTGAAAACTGCATTCAATTAGTTGGAGTTGAGTCCGTCATTGGTCATCACTATAATACAGGTGTTTCATTCACAAAAAATGCGAAATTTTTCAATTTTATAAAAACGCACCTTACAAATTTGAATCTCAATCAAATATAATTTTCAATATTATGAGAAAAATTCAAGCTTAATCAGACAATAAATTTCCCAAGTTATGGATTGTCAGAACATCATAACTGAACTAAGTTCTGTTCGAGAATGATATACATTTCACTCATAAATTATTTACAAATTACCACTTGTATTGAAATACCATTTATTAAATCATCAATCAATTAATTTAGTATTTATTCATAGTTTATTAAAGGCATTACTAAAACTCCTATCGTCCCTATACCCAATCAAAAACTGGAGAAAAACTTATTTGGTTAACTTATCTGCTTATTTAGCAGTTTGAAACAATAGCTACTACCATTACAGACAGGGCAATGACTTCTTTCACATTTGTTAGCTCTTTTGATGTTCCAAAATTGAAAAAGAAAAAATCCGAGTATCTTAAAAGTGGATTTTACATCATTCAGTTTTAAAAGTACCCCCATTTATATTTTCTCACATAATACTGTTCATGAACTTATCTTACTACTTACTTCATAAACTTTCCATGTGTATTAATACTTAATAGAATTATTTTCCCGTAAGGGACTCCCCACCAACAAAAACCATACGAATTTACTTTTTATAGAATTATTCGACTACGGCCTAGCTTATAGGACAACAAATCACCATTGAACATTCAAACTACAGATTCAATATAATTGATGTTCCATTATTAGATTTGATAAGAGTTCTATAAAACGGGCCTCAGTGTTTTGAATTATTGATCTCTCCACTAAAATTAATTTCTCTAGAGAATGTAGAGAGCAATCAATATTAATGAGCAATGTGATGTGGAGAACGTGTGTAAAATGTAACTATAATTTATTATAGAATGGTCCTTCCATGGGATTGGTGATCTTGCGCTAGCCTCATTTCTTCAAATCTGTAAAATGAACATCATTCTAATCTTCTTGTTTACAGATTCAATTCAACTTTCAACACTATTCACAATCTGTGTTAACAAATCCAACAATGAATATTCATTCACTTGTCTATATTTTTTATAATTATATTTGTCAATTTTCTTGTAAAATCTTGTGTATGTACAATTAGTTACATACAGTTTTCCAAAGATCTTTGAGACCTTTTTCAAGTTCAATTCATTCCAATTTGACCAACTACTGTATCCAAAATATTCTATACTCTTCCTCCCTTTTCAAGAAGAAATGTCAATTAAAATCTTGAACTCTTCAATTTTTCCAATTTTCTGAAGATACTGTTCTTTGAAACGACACTGTTAGTTGCCGTAGTCGGGCCACAATGGGCCTAACATGAGTCACGTGCCCTCAACGTTACGGAAACGCCACGTTTTTTACGTCCGTGTATAGTCTGGCCGGACCGGACCGCACCGCTCGTGTTCAAAGGAAAAGTCACTCAATGATAGACACGGAGTCGAGTGATCTACTTATGAAAATCACCGTTCTGGCCCCCTCATACTCGCTCGTTCTCTCTCTCTCACTCGCGCTGTCTCTTCACCTCTCTTATCCTCTCTTTCACACTCTTTTTACTCGTTGCTTTCTCTC
Source organism: Nilaparvata lugens (assembly GCF_014356525.2). Classification (NCBI taxonomy): domain Eukaryota; kingdom Metazoa; phylum Arthropoda; class Insecta; order Hemiptera; family Delphacidae; genus Nilaparvata; species Nilaparvata lugens. Next base: position 21,580,007 of record NC_052511.1, on the reverse strand, counting down.
TTTCCTTCAGCTAGCATGCCGCACTATCGAGATCCCTTCCAATAGTTATTTACCGGTTACCTGTTGACTCTACGGTTAGAGGGGAGTCCTAGTGGCAGAGGGGGGAAAGTTGTCGGTTTACGGCGTCTAGAGCCGCAGTTTCGTTTGGTAGTCGCCTCACTGCGGTTGTTAGTGTGTCTCTGTTGCATTTAGTTTTCGTTTCTGAAACGTTGACATCGCCTGACGCTTGAATTTCAGGTGAGATTTGGTGTTATTTTCCATTTTTAATAATTATTTTCTCACAAAAATAGCTTATCAAGCTAGTCATTCAATGATATGGGGTTTATTTGGATAATAGTATAATTGATCAATATACAATCAATCACATAGTACCCTTTTTCATTTTTTTTATATAAACACCACTTGTTTCAGCTTTGAAGCCATTTTCATGTGTCTTTTTTGATTCGGAGTAGTAAATGATTTTGAAATAAGGGCACTTGAAAGCTGAAACCAGTAGTGTTTTTATAGAGAAGTAACTCTATTAGAATACTTTATTATAGAATAATATTTTTCATGTATTATTTGATTGAATAGACTTAAAACGTTGTCAAAAATCCACTTTAATTAAATAAAAATTAATGTGTGAGCACACACGAAAGCATGCTCCTGTAAAATAATAATTTTTATTTAATTAAAGTGGATTTTTGACAACGTTCTAAGTCTATTCAATTATGGAAAACTTCCACAACATCAACATATTATTTAATTGGTTTTAGGTTCTGCTAAGCGTGTAAAGTATATAGAAATAATTGTCGTCAACCACTATTAACTGTGGTTGACGATTTGGCATTCGTTCAATTCATTAGGGAGACGTATCACAACATCATTAGAAAAGTAACTACATTTTTTATGATGGGTTTGATAATGCTACTGTATACACAATACCGATTTCAAGATTAGCGAGCTTTATAGTGTTTTCTAAGCTGCAGTGCAGACTGTCTCCAATGTTTCGAATTTAAATTGACTATTGACACGTGTATTTCATTCAGAAATGATCATGGTTTTGTGGTAAGGAACTTATTTTATCACTATTGTGGCTGATAACATGATTGACTCTTTCAATTCTCGATAATATAGAACTCTATATTATTATTATCATCATTTCTAACATCTGATTTGTTCAAATGTTCCACAGGAATAGGTTTTATTCACAGTTTATGCTTATTAAACGAAAAAAGATTTGATTGAAATGATCTTCTGAATTATAAATGAGTCAAGTTCAATGTTTTTTTATGAACTAACTCTATGAACTACATGTTCACTACAATCAGAAGCCGAGTATAGTTAGTGGGCTATTTGTTTAGTTATTTATATAACTAAACTTGGGCTAACTATATATTTAACTATATTTAACTATAGTTATTTATATAACTATAACTTCGGCTATTTATATTTATATTTCTCTGGAAATAGAAATATAAATCAAATAGAGAAATAAAAAATTCTAGAAATCAAGTTGTGAGTTACAAAAAAAACAATCTCTCATAAAATTACAAATCTCAATATTTTCTTCATGTGAGTTGAAGTAACAAAATATCAGAATCACTTTTAAGTGATTGATAATTCAGTCATACATCATACAATTGGAGCTGAAACTGGAAATTTGTGTTGATGGAAGAGAATGTGCAAAATTGAAGAAATGCAAAAAAATTACACAGAGCAATTTAATTCACCTAACTCTCACGGGCCACTTGCTGGACAAGATTTGCTAAATGAAATTTGGTGAAGTGAAAGATGAAGAGTATTGAAGAGAGAGAGAAAAAGAGATAGAGTGGGAGAGTGAGAGAGAGAAGTAGTGAAAAATTGTCGAAGGAGTGGCTAGTGACCTGATAACAGCTGATCGCAGTTCGCAACCAACTCAAACCGGGTTTAGAAAGGTTTTCTATACGGCGAGCGAAATGATAAACTAATGTCAGTTGAGAGTTGAGAGAGTAATCTGTGCTAGGAATCTTGTTAAGGAAGGTGCAACTCGAAAGGTGTCGAAGAATTGTAATTACTGTTGGCCAACCTGGTGTAGTGGTTGCCAAATGTGATTAATAATGGCTGATTGGACTAAATAAACGATACAGAGTCCGCCACGGGGAACAGGCGTCTCACAAATGATCAACAATCCACTATTTTAAGATTAGAATGCAAGGGATATTGCAAGAGATATTTCCCTTAGAATATGCAGTTTCACTTACCTATGTACTAGAAATAATATCGATAAAATGGTCTCCATTTTTACGCTGTCAAATGTGACGATACTCTCTGAAATTTGTCTATAATACTCAATTCAATACTCAAACAGTAATTAAATTAGCTTCTCCAATACTCGAATATCTCAACGTTGCTCAAATCTTTTGATGTGTTATTTCTTGTTGCCAGGGTATTTAATTCTTAAGTAAAAAAGGACAAACCTAGTATATTGGCTGATTTCAACTTCATTAAATCAATATTGTTAATTTAGCCGAGCTTCAACATAGCATAAATATCGTAATCACTCAGATTGATTTAACGGCCCTTTATGTGGGGAAGAAATTTCGTTTTCATTTCAGCTGAAGTCTCTGCATTACAGTATAGGCTACTCGTACACGATTTCCAAACTTATCAATGGTTTAGCACGAATTCGATGAAGTGGAAATATCACTCGATGCTCTCTCAAAATGCAACAACAAACGACTCTCGTCCATTTACTCATCTCGTTCGATCACTCTTCTCTCTCTCTCTCCAATGTGCACGTTTCCGCTTTCTATCGGGCAAAAAGCGAAAGTTCGCGAACGCCACACGCTCCAATCTTTTTATTCGCCTATTGCTCGCTTCTCTTCGATTTTTTCTCCTACTTCTTTGTTTACAACCATCTTAATTTTTGATCTTCACTGTCTCTATTTTTCATAATATTTCATCATCTCTCTTTTGTATTATTTCTCTGATTTCATAATGTACAAACATTTCTCTTGTCTTCTAATCTTCTTTCCCAATATTGCTAGGTTTCACCATCATTATCTTGTTGTTTTCCTCCACTATTTCTTCTTGCCTTTTCTGTTCTAAGTTTCTTCTTTGGACTTCCTCCACTTATTATTTTTCAATTACTCGACTATCTTTCATCCTCTTCATTTATTCCTTCCCTTCTCATTCCTTTGTCATCTCTCTCCTTCATCTACCCCCTATTTTATCTTCGCTGTCTCTTTTCTCTCTTGTTTTTCAATTATTATTCTGCTCCCCCTATTCTTACATATCATGATCTGGTTCTTCCTTCTTTTCTCGTTCTGCTTTTTTCCGTTTCTATCCCAGTCTTAGCGAATGTTCTCTTGCATCCTTATATTTTTAACTTCATCAACTCCCTTTTTCATATCTTGATCTACACTCTCACACTCTTACCACTTCTTCACATCCATCATTATCTTTCCACCTCATACATCGTCTTAAACTCCGTTCGTTTGTCATACATAATTTCACACTTTTGTCTCACAAGTTCCTCATTGTAGAGCAATGTTGTAAATCGTCTTATGAAAAGTCTCACATTCTTCTCTTTCCTCTCTTCATTTCCTACAAGATTTTAGACATCTAAGGTTTTGTAAGTATCCTCCAATACTATCTATGTTCGACTTATCCTCATTACTCTTTTTCTTACAATGAATGTTCCCTCGTTTTCTACTCCTTCTCTCTATTTTATGTTGTCTTGTTATTTCTCTTTTCTGTTCATCCCATTTTCTCTTTTTTACTTTCTCTTCAACCTCTCCATCTTTTCCTTTTTCTACCCTCGTGCAAGTCTGAGTGGTGGAGAGGTCTTCAAAGTCCTAACTCTGCCCAATTAGGAATATTCTCACTTCAATTATCTTTCTTCTTTATTCGTACTTTTTTTCTTTTTCTTTCGCTTACTCGCTTCATCGTCTGGTTGCCGTTTCGATAGTAGGTGGCTGTTACCTCATAATATTTTTCAGCAGAAAAAGCTGGCTGTTGACTGTCTAGCCGTTATTAGACGTTGAGACGAGAGAGTGGTTGGTGTCTGCAGTGTGCTGTGTTGAAAGCAGCCGGCAGGTCACGATGAATGCCAATGTTGGATGCAACATGCCATCATGTTACAATTAACGAGCGAGAGAAAGAGCTGCACCATTATGATGTGCATTTTGAAATAATGTTCGACAGTATCATCATCGTGGCAAGGAGGTCAAAGATCCATTTTAAATGGAGCAACATCTTTCCGAATCACCAATGAAATTGATAGTTGATTGGAAGAAAATGGACATTCCTTAAAGTATCGTGAAACTTAAAAATCATATTAAAATTGAATCCGAATCGAATTCAAGTATAGAAATCAAATTCAAGTATTGCAATCGGAATCGAATAAAATTCGAAAGTTTGGAGGAAAAGCATGCTAATTTTCTGAAATCTCTGAAAAGTTAGTTATCATCTTGGCAAAAATCTGTTGTGAATGGAAATTCAGGTTGAAAGTGTAGAGTAGAAAATGTAGAGTGGCATACTGACATATCCAGATTTTGTACATGAAACCATATCGATTCTATCATGATTAATTTATCAATTCAACTTAATTCAATAATTTATTGCCGAATTGAATCAACTGATAATGCATCCCGAAGAATCGATACTCTACCCGTGTTGATCCATTACTGTGTTGTGATGATTTCCTATGAATGAGAACATTCTCGAAACTCGAAGCATTGACATATATATGACGTGCAATTCAAATTGATCAAATATTGGTACAACATTACATAATAACATCTGCGTATGATAGCTATCCATGCTCTCTCATTTATATAGAACATTTATATCTGTGTAGATCAGCATAGAAAAGGATGATGAACTATATTTATGCTACAAGCCCATTGTTCACACTGTGTAAACTATATTATTAGAGAACTATAGTAAGATCACTTTGAACTGACAGTATTCTTTATGAATAACATCGATGATTTTTATTCAACCAATGCTGACAGTAAAAAATGAATTTCACTATAGAGAATATGTTTTTGGTTGTGGTGTACAGTGTGCAACTAATATGGTGCAGTTTTTAACCGCAACTAAAAAATATGATTATGCGTATCGCATGTTATGGATATGACACTGTAGATTGGAATTGATTCCAATTTCACTATATAATATGAATTATTCCAGTATACTTGGATAAGAATCTATTTCACTATATTGCGGACATAGTATTAAACTCGTATCTTGTGGTTGTTAATTTTGAAATTATAAGATTTGAATAACGATGATTTTAATTTGTATAAACCTAATATATTATTGCAAGTAAAGATAAAACAATAAAGACAGGGATAGCACAACAGGCTTTATAACCAAATCTGTGCTATTACCAAATAGCATATTTTATAGCAGGGCTCTCCAATCTACGGCCCGCGGGTCACGTCCGGTTCGCGGATAGATTTTGTCCGGCCCGCCGAGAGTTATATTGGAACAGATTTTTTAAAATATATATTTATACGCATTTTTGACAACAACTCTTACTAGCCACTCCATTTCTTAATAAGTGTAGAATTAGCTGCAAACAAGCAGCGATCAACCATTGCGAGATGGTCCCACAAGTCAAATTCCACGTACCTTGTTATTGGCCCTCCAAGCCTCCCTAGAATTAACAATGTGGTCCTTGGATAAAAAAGGTTGGAGCTCCCTGGTTTATAGTGAAGTGTTCATTTGTAGTTTCATGCTCTTCAAATCTTAAGCTATTCAAGCTTATTATAGTATATATTATATGCTTACAATAATTATGAAATAATTCGTTTTATACTCTGAATGCTCCGCCTCTGATGAGCTGTCTTTTCTTGTCCAATGGACCGATTTCACATTGATAAGAAACCCTATCAATCATATGACTCCATTTATAGTTTATCTTCATATGTACGATTCCACTTTACTGGAAATCGATTATGGTGTGATAACCGGAAGAAGTTTCTCGATTTTGAAGTGTCAACATCAAATGAACATTTCAAAATCAACTTTCAAGTCAAACTTATTTTTGATTCGCCAACAATAGTCATTTTATTTTATAACAAGTTCAAATAATAATTATAATTTCTCAAATCATCTCTCATCTACAAGGTATAAACTCTTATTGCAGCTCCATCTTCCTGTTCACAAATCTGGCCTTGAAGTTTCCAACTGTTCTAATTCGAAACTGAATGTCACAAGTAGAACAAGTAACCTAATCTAACCTATATGAGCCAGCACGTTTATGACACAAGTTCATCAATCAAGTGCTTCTTCTGCTGTCAACAGTCGGTCTGCGCAGATCACGACTAATTGTGTTCATTTGATTAAAAGTTGTTTGTGGCACGATTGCGTACATCACGCCCAAAATTTAGGTCTAACGGCTTGTTGGGATTAGTGATATTATTTCGTGAACTATTTATTATCCAATGTATTTTTTGTTACCCTGGCTAGAATTATGGAACCAGGAGATGAGGCTTCAACACGGAATTCTGAAATGTTGGATAAATAATATTGCTCCTTTAAAATGATTGATCCATTAAATAGTTATTGAATTCAATGATTTTTATATTTTTTTGTATTCTTTATGAGTTGATAATGTTTCTCAGAATTATAGTCAATTGTGGTGTTTACTTATAGTTAATAAGTGGTGTTTTACTCTCAAGTGGCAGCTGCAACAAAACTGTTGTGCTAAAGTAAAATAATATATTGCTCAAATGTGTTGAAAAGGCGAAAATATTAATTTATTGAAAATATTTGAAATTTAAAATATTTATTTAATGATATAATATTAATTATTTAAAATATTTAATTTATTGAAAATAGGTGGGACAGATTATTTTTATCAGTTTTGTACATTTTTTATGTTTATTGAATCGAAAATGACTACCAAAACAATATGTGTTGAAGCTTGGTTTTGTCCCCCGCACGATAAAGTTTATTCAGACAGAAATATTTTCAGTTGAATTTGGGGGACAATGGTGAAGTCCAATAGTATCTGCCACTAGACGCACCGCATGTGGTCTAGTGGACGCCACCCTGTGTGCAGGGTGCTTGATGAACATTGATATTAATGGGATATTTTCAATCTTGTAGTTGATGTTGATGAATCAACTAGCTTTCAAAGTTAATCTTTTAATATAGAAGATAACAATTTTTTCGAATGACTAAAACAATTTTTTTCCAAACTGGTTAGTTATACTGTATACGTTATTGGTAGACAGATGAAGAGATGGACCCGGAACAGGCTTGAAAAGCCATCATGACGATGATGATGATGATAGTTATACTTTTCTCAATTTCAAACCAACAGTTGAAGTATGATATTGATAGGAACTTGGAAATTAAAAACAGTTTTTTAGTTTTCGGAATCCAATAGTTTCAGATTCCTCGAATAGTCGTTTAGATACAAAAGAATAGATTGGTTGTATTATACATTATTATGTACCCACATTATTGATTACGACATATTTTCTAGTGAAAAGATAAGTTGCTTGAATGTTCCTGGATCATAATTAATCGGTTGATCTTCCAAGTAATCAAAAACACATTTTTCATAGAGTGCGTCACAACGAGGAAAATCTCAGCCATTTCTTGGTGTTGTTCTCTTGGAATTGTAATTTGTTATTAGGTCTGTGATTCCTGAGTGTACTGAGCATTTATTTAGAAGATGATGGGATGAATTGGATAGCAATCATAAAACGAGTATGGTTTTCAGAGAACCGTGTAGGCTATACAAAATTTCATTGGATTTGATAATTATTCGAAAGTGTAGTTGATTTAGTTAATAATGAATATGAATCGAAAAAATTATGATACTCTATTGATTTGAAATTCAAGTTGAACTCGATGATGAATAAGAATTCATTTCCTTTCTTACCCTATTAGATATCCTATCTATTGAAATCGTATTATTATATAGATATAAAAAATTCACCTTCATCATAATCATTATTGTATGGTTTGATTAAACTTATGTTACTCTTCACAGTATTCTAATGTTTTTTACTCTAATATCGGTATGTCTCAACTTTCATCTTAACTTGACTTACCCTCTACCCAGCAACTGAGTAATACTAGAACTGTACCAACTGTTATAGCCTATAATAACTTATAATGTCGTAAAGCATAAAGACATCAGTGTAATGATAATGTGTACCAGCTCTAGACATCTTCATCTTCATCATCTCTTTCGAAAGTTTGAGTTGGTTCATCACTCCAAACATAAACCGCGACTATCACCAGCGTTTAGCCTCATAGTTTTACTACCCATTTCGTTCAGTTACAGATTACTTCATCTTTTTCTTTTCCACTTCACCTCATTCTCAACCTCATTTTCTTCTCTTCATCTTAATTTCCATCTTCGTCTTGTTGTTCCTAGACATCCTCACGTTCATTCTCACATATCATTTATCATCTAATCTTCTAGATAATTCTTCACTGTCGATGATTCTAGAAAGTTTCGAGGAGTAACTTCTTGATCTACATTGTCCTTTTATCTTCTTCCCTCTATTTCGTGTAACTTATCCTCTCTTTTCATCCTTGGCTAAGTTGCTGATGCTTTCTTGCTTGCATCTAGTAACACGCAACCATGCACCTCATCTTCTCTATTCTTGGTCCAAGTTGTCTTTTACTCTATACCTTATCTTCTTCTTCTTTTTCTTTTCCATCACCTTTTTCTATGATGTCTCGTATACTGCGCTAGAACTAGGCCAAGACTATGGTGACGTTCACTGTCAGCATTACTAATAAATAGCATCAACGAATCCAATGTAAATAATGCTGACATTTTATAATGAATCTAAGTATAGCTGCTTTCGTGATCCAGTGAGGGAAGCTTTATACAAGAAGAGACACTTCACGAGACCACGAACTTATCTTCTATTAATTTTCTCTTCTTCTTCTCCTTTTGTTACCTCTTCTTCTTCTCCTCCAGTCGCTTTTTCGTTCTCCTCCTTTTCTCCTTCGACGTTGTCACGTTATTCTTTATATAAAAATAACGATTAGCCTCCTGCTTGGCATCAGTCGGTAAAGCATGAGATTTAATATAATTAGGGCGTGGTTTTCTAATAGTATTCAGTCTTAAAAAATCTTGATAGGCCTAGATATGGGCTTCTCCAATAACTCTTGTAATTCAATAAATAATAAATATATATAAAAATGATACTTATACTATAGAGATGAGGAATAACAAATAAATTGCACACCATGAAAATTTTACACATATATTATACAAATAATGCAAAGATCAGTCGAGGCAAAAAATATATATAGAGCGATAAAAAATATAATATAAAAAATAGAACAATAATTTTATATCAGCAAAATATCACAGGCTAAACTTTATATTCTAGATTAATGGCACGAAACATTACCGTGTGCCTTTATCTTAAAATCATATGCATTCTTTGGCATGTAGCTGTGACATGTACTTGCTAATACTTGTCGGCTTGGATAATTCAATCAAAAATATGTGCTCTAAGATCAGCTTGATAAATTAGCCACTAATAATCCAAATATATCTATATATTAAAATCTCTAGTATTTAGTAGATTTATTTGTATCGAATATATATTTTTATCTCAGGGTGCAAGATTCGGCACCTGACGGAATAGGTAGAGCCATTCATCTAGTGAATTAGAACTATGATAAATTATCGCAAATTGTATTGCAAAAAATTAAATATTATATGCATACGTTTGATAGCCTAGATTTCGTACTTCTTTGATTAAATAGAAATTTCTAAAATATTGATCTATATTTTTCTTTCAATTAAGTACCTTTAATACTAATTTTTTACTTGCGCAAGTATTACTCTTATTAATTTCTTAATTTATAATAACCCTTTCGGCGAGCTAGCTTTGATCATCAGATTATTTCGAAGCACTAGGGCGCCCATCACTAAATTCAAATTTAAATCACTCACGTGTCGAAAATCTTCTTGTAAGCCGCCGATGTCGATCCAACTCCATGTGGTCCGGGAATATGGTAGCCGGAATCGTCTCCTCCAGGGGGTTATAAATTTAATTAAAATGAAAAATGACTTCTGCTTCACAATAGCATCACGAAGTCTTTTAAGAAATTTAATAATTTACTTTAACTTTGATTTTTTACAAAATTATTAATAAGGTACTTCGCTCTAAAATATTTGGGGTCCTCTTATGGTGGCATCTGGCTGGCGAGTGCTGGTTCTTCCTTCTCAAGTTTTACAGATCCTCTTTCCGGCTTTCAAATTAGCATAAAATTTAAATATCCCAATCTTCCGCCATTAAATTCAAATAGATCTTACAAAGAATGCCAAAATATTGCTTAGATTATATGATTAACAATTTCTTTGCATTCTAGCCATATTGATAACATAGATTACACAAATTTTTACACGAAATCTACTACAATTATATAAATATATATAAATATTTTTGAATCGGCCTACAGTTGCCGCCTATTAACTGCCGTTTTACTATTGGTGCATGCAAATTTTATTAGGTATTCATGCGCCTGGTAACTCTTATTTCCTGAATACATTAAATTATTTTTATTTGGTTTTATATTTATGCTCTTTGCATGCTAGTTAATATTATATATATAATATTAATTCATGCTAACTAATAATTAGCCACGTGGACGGGTGTTTTTTCACATTGCACACCGTCTGATTGCAATAAAGCTCTGCCAAGGGGTTGTGGTCAGATTCTACGTTCTTCGGTTTGATCGATCTCTAGGTCACCGATCTGTGAATACATCTATCTAACCTCAATCTTCAAATATTTTATAAATAATATATTTATGAGTAGTAAACTTTCTTCAAATCCTTTTTAAGTTCTTGTACCATTTAGCCAGAACAAGCTGATGCTATCTTATCTTGATTATTATCTGCTTGGCGATATTAGCCAATTACTTTATTTTTAGACCTATTACTATTTCTGTTAGGGCTTTTCATCTACCCAAATTTAAACATGTTACAACGTCTACTGTTGAGATATGTCTTGGTTTTCTTTTTTTTTTACTTTGTCTTCCATCACTCCACTTTCTTTTCAACTCCCCTGCAACTTGAATATTATGTTTCAATCCACAATGATTATCATCAAAGAGGTTTCATATAGATTCTGTTGTTAATAACTTATTCAGATTGAACTAGCTTTGTATTTCAAAATTTCATTGGCTGAGTAGTTTCACTCGGTTTTTTAAAATTTTCCAACATTTGAAGACTCCAAGTCGAATATTATTGTTCAATATTTACAATAATATAATAGAGGTTTAATATGGGTTCTGTTGTCATAAAAGTATTCAGATTGTATCAATTTTGTCTTTTCAAATCTTATCAGCTGATTCGTTTCACTTTAATTGTGATTAATTTGTCAATTCAGTTTTTTGTCATGAGAAGAACCAGTAAGGTTATTAATACTAGTAGCTCTGTGAACAGTAGACCTCATGCAGTATTCTCATCCACAAGTACCTGATTGAAACTATAGACCTTATGGAAATACAGGAATAGTCTGGCTTCTCCACACATCTGTGTAATCACTTGTCAGCTGATTTATGATGAATAATTCTATATTCTGATTTTTACTCTAATATTGGGGTATGAAGAAAGCTCCTTTTTCCTTTTATATTATCCTTGGAATGCAAATTTCCAAAAACCTTGTATATACGTCCACGCGCAATTAAAAACGGAACATACCTGTCATGAAAATCTATTACCGCGTTCCGCCGTAAATGCGCAACATATAAACATTTAAACATTCAAACATTTAAACACTAAGAGAAATGCCAAACCGTCGACTTGAATCTTAGACCTCACTTCACTCGGTCAATTATATTGTATTGAGATGATATACAATCTAAATCTTAAATGAAAATATGAATCTCAGTACCCCTTTAAATTATTTTGTCACAACATGTTAAATGTCACTAATGTCCGAAACAAGTTGTGACAAAATAATTTAAAAGGAAAGGAATAGAATTTCTAAGATTTATATTAAAAGTAGCCCTAAAGTGAAAAATCAATCTAATATTTCAGAAGTCTACAGTAAATCTCGAAGCTCGTTGTCATCATCCCAGAACGTAGAATACAATGAAAGTCGACATATCAACTCATTCAGGAGATTCGATAGGTCTCATTTTCATATCCATAGAAATCAAATCGATAGTTAACAATAATATATGTAGCTTCTTTGTTCTTTACATGGATTTTGTTGATTTTAAATTTCTCACATATTTTTCAAACTTAACGAATCTTAGAGCTCTTCAGAACGACTAAAACGATACTCATGTATCATCTCAAGTCTCTCAAATCGTGCGCTGTGAAAGTAGGCTTCCCTCATGTGCCACTTGAAAATCTGAATAATAACCTATAAGGAGATTCACTCCCAACTATCAGCATTACAAATAAATTACAGCAATGCTCCCCATCCATCCTCTACTGAAAGATTGAAGTTAATCTGTGTGTAGACGCGGCAGACTGTGAGACGTCTCCTGATGGACATACTTAACTAAATCCACTTCAATCTGTCAGTGTTCCTTATATACAATCTCAATGCTTCCCATTCAAGCTATGCTGACAGCTTACTTTGTAAGTTGGATGAGCTTAGATCCCATTCGAAAGGACCTACTATAGAAGATTTAGTTGTCAGTAGTTTGTTGAATAGGAAGCTTTGAGGTTATTCATGACAGATTCTGACAGTTTGATGTGAATCTGGCAACGGTTTTGGGGATAACTAGCGACAAGTGAAGTGAAGGTCTGCCTTATGTCTGCCTAGTGTCTGCATTTAGAATGCTGTAAGACCGGTTACATTCTTATTCTAGTAGCGTGGGTGATTACCACAGATATATTACCATGGATTCGTGTGTCAGTATATCTGTAATGATTCCATGATTTTTATGTCTATAGTGTATATAGACCTGCTCAAGACTATGACCTGTAGTATACAGTGTCATAGAGAAATGAATTCGTGAGTTATCTACGGTGGTTACTCTGATTGTATATATATATATATATATATATATCAATGGTGAGGAAACCAGTGGTGTCTTAGTGTCAGAGATGGTTTCTATGCTTGGAGAAAGGAGACAATTATTATCCACTTGATATACAATATACCGACACTTGACAGTCAAAAATGTGCCAGATGCAAGATCTGTACCGTTGCGGTTATTTGCTGGTGGATGTGAATTCTCTCATTCAACAGCATTGAAGAGTAAATTCGTAAATCCGAAGAGTAAATGAAATTTCCATGACAAGGTTTGAAATTCTTGGGGGGGACACAAAATCTAATTATTGGGGGAAAAAGGTCAGCACTGTTGAAATGACTACTGGGGAAATTTTTTTATATGGTTTTTTTTGGGGAGGGGCATCCGTTATCAATATCTAAATACAGACTTATTTTGGAAAAAATGACTATAATAATTTAACTATAATCCGGATGCAATCTACAGACAAAACTTCGGTACAGTAACTCCCGTGAAACAATCTTGAAGATAGTTGTTGATGTCTAGAGTTAATTCTGGACACCTGGACCCAAAATTTTACGTATTCCAATCACTCCGATTACTCTCCAGATACTTCCATTGAAAATAGGTATGCAGCGTTAGAAATATTACTATTCACTAATATATTTGAAGTTGTTTTCTGAAATTAAATTTTAAGTTATTCTGTCGTGTTGTAAAACACGCATCCACCGTTAACCTGACTTGTGAGGCGGTGAAACTCAGTGCGGTGCATGTTGATCTGAAATTATTATTACGAGGAGGTTGGAGTGGAGTGGAGAGTGGAGGGTGGAGAGTGTTTGACGATCTAATTGCCGTAACCATACCTGCCTCTAGGCCACCAGACCACTCAGGCTGTCAGCATTGCTTGAGTGCGAAGCATTGATTGACCACTATGAGGAATGCTGACAATTTCAAGTGATTCTCACCGCAAGCGATGCACTTTCATGGCTCACTGTTGAATGATTAAAATGTTTTTTCTATGGTGAGATTCACGTTGGTATGGCAGTATTGCTTATAAGTAGCATCAATGCTTTCCATGCAATTAATGCTGACAGTTGAAGTGTAACTCTCCATAGTGTTGAAGAGCTTCTGTCTGTCATTAGGGTGAACCAAGTGTGAGATATTACATGTACACGAAATTTAACCGTACAATTGAAATGTGTTTAATTTGTTCATGAAACACACGTCTTTCTAGAATTTTCTTCCACTTGAACGAGTTCAATGTTGTAGATTGAAATTTTACTAATTTTTCTAAATTCAAGTTCCTCTACAATTTTTTCCCTGAATTTGGCAATCGGCGTTCACCATAGTGGAACAGTTTGACAAATCATTTATTCTAGAATCCGGTAGTATTTTCGAAAGAATAATAGATGGTACTAGTAATATTTTATTGAAAAATAATGTATTTATTGAAACAGAGACAAAATGTCGCTGCAATAACTCCCGTGAGAAATCTTGAAGATAGTTTTAATTTCTAATAGAGTTAATTCTGGAGCTCAAATTTTGCTTCCAATCAATCCGATTGTTCTCTAGGTAACTCAATAGAAAACCATAATATGACTGCAGCGATAGTAATTTTACAAATCAGTAGGATTCCAGCTGCATATCTAATATGGAGTTGGAAATATTAACTTCCAACGTCACCAAAGAACATCTCAACCTGAAATGAATTCCAGAGTTCCATTCAAAACAATATTCCACCTAATTATCCACCCATAGTCCATCTTTTCACCCACTTTCAGAAGCAGAAAGCAGCAATGCCATTAATTTAAACTCATAGAAATCAACAAGACCACCGCAACTAATTTGTGCAAAAACCCAGAGTTTACGACAAAAGCAGCCAAATATAAAAAATACCAGAGTGTGGTAAAAGTAGTCTAACTGATTGGGAAATAATTCAGCTATCCGGAACTGCCAACATTATGATGGTTCAACTAAACAAAGAGAATTATGGTTGTTGCGCCGGTTCCCATTCGAGCACTATGACCCACTTATGCTGTCAATTGTTCTAGTAATTAGGTACATTCGAAAATGGAAACTCCTGATTCAGGAGTATTGAACCGATTCGATAGTTTTTAGACAGGTTTGCGCTTCAGTTGTCTCACTGGAAAACAGTGTTTTCATAAGCTATAACACAAATACAGTATTCAGTATACTGTTTGTTGAATGCAATAGAATTGAGTAGGTAGTTGAGTGAATTTTTTATGTAATATAGACTATAATATCGGGGACTAAGCTTGGAAGTTCTAATGTTCAGGGATGGACATTTAGAAGAAAGGAAGAATTTTTACAAACTTTTTCACTTTTATACTCTCTGAAAGTATTTCTACTTATGATAACATATTAACCTCCTCTACAGTAGCACATTATTTTATTACATAACTGTTCGTAACTGGACCACTCTCATTAATTTATGAGATTTTGGAGCCGAGGTCCTGTTACGTGTACTGTGCTCGTTATACAATTAATTAATTAAAACCGAAAAACTTCCAGCAATTAGTTCGATTCAGTAGCGAGACGTCACTTTATTGTCTTCAATATCTTTTATTACTTTCGACTTTCATTATTTCTATCAGGTTTTAATGTTTTCGTGGTTCCTTGTATCGTGTGATGAGCTGCTTTCTTGTCATCAATGATTTATAATATTCTCTTGCTTGAAAATGAAATGAATAACAACAAAAATATAAACATTAGCTTTTTATTATTATGTATAATTATACATTTTTTTTGATAGGATAGATGTATTGTCATAATTGGTGTGATAAACTTGAATCTTGGTTTGCTTAGATAGGGGTTACATAGCTAGGGTACTTTCCTACCAATTGTTACAACCCAGTATTAGTATTGTTTCAAATAAGGCCAATAGGAAATTGTGTGTTGTACTAGTACTCCATCCCATGAATTGGTCCGTCAAAAATGCGTCAAACTTGAGAAAAATTAGGCCTTCCAGTCCTCCAAACTCTATGATTCCACTAATCAGGCTGAGATGCTATTTAGTGATTTATTCATTCATCCACATACAAAACTTTGTGAATTTGAGTCCCTCAAGTAATAATCTCTGAAAATTAAGTTAAGTTTGAGTTTATTGAAGGATATTTCATATTTAGTGTCTAGAATCCATTTTTTTATAATAAAAACTACCTGTTCATCACTCAGATAATATTAAAATAATCCCCTTTTCACTTGAAAAACTTATCAGCATTTACAGCCGAACATTCCCCTATAATCACTAGTCACCTATACTACAAATGATTTTAAACTCAATTTTATTTCAATTAGCCAATTAATTAACATTAACAATTAACATTCATTGACGAATTACACAAATAAAGGTTAACTATTCTGAGCAAAAATATAATATATTCAAGAGATAATAATAATGATGAAAAACCCCAATGAGACTAAAAAAGCTAGAGGAGTTGGCATATTCTCAATACACTTCTGCCTATATGGGAATTAGAAAAATACATTTGAAATAGATATATAAATAATTTTGTATCAAGTTGTTACATGATGTGTTGAGAATATGATAATAGCATAGGCGATGGAAACAGTGTAATAGGTATTTTGACTCAGCACCTCTATGACAATGATTACTAATCAACTGTTTTTCATTTGCTTGACAGGACATCACAAAGGACACTGAGCTTGGAGCTTGCACCTGAAGGCAGAACCAAAGCCAGCCAGACATCTCCAATCTATTATTACTCCATCCACAGCTGTCAGATAAACACACTATAGAATAATAATAATAGTTTTAAAAGTCATTAGTGAAGGCGCCCGGCAGGAGAGTAAGTTTCAAGTTTCAAGGTCGTTTACGATCATAATTCGGCCACTGTTCAAGATAATAATAATTAGAGTAGGATAAACTATCAGGATTATTCTAGGATTAGAGTAGGATGATGGAAGTGTCGTGAGTACTAGCTGAATTTGTGTTGAATTTCAAATCTGGTGTCAAGTTACGTGGTGCTACGCGATTGGTCGATTTTTTGGCGGGAAGGCTGGTGATTGGCGGATCGCGGAGCAGACCTTTTGTGACGTAGGACGGCGCTCATCTATCGTACTACAGCAGCTGAGGTGAGTTGCAAAAACAGCTTTCTGTTCATATTATTTTCAATTTTTGTTCTTCATGGATTGCTATTATCCAGTATCGAATGATTAACATTTGGCGATAGTCCAGGCAATGAATGCTCAAAAAATGGTATAGGGGGTAAAAGTTGGGAAGACAATTTTTGAACCCGCAGTTCTGTTTAGGGTAGTTAGGAGGTAAACATATCAAAATTCCTCACCCCTACCCACTGTGCTAAGGGGGTGGGGGTGGGTCAACCCTTAGACTACCAACGGGACAATATGTCCCAGCAGAAATGACCAACCTAAGACTACAACTGGGACAATATGTCCCAATAGAAGTTCATCGAATCCTAGTGGGTGAATAGATCATCTAAACTACACAGTAATGAATCCCAGCGGTAGTCTAGGGTCTATTCTGTAAAATACATCAGCGGTTTAGAACTATCTGATCGCCATATTATTGTGAATTGAGGTTATATTGTGGTTATATGCTCTCATGCATGCATGCATCAGATGCTGGTTTTGTTTTGAAGCTGTTCTAATGTGTTTTGCAGTGTCATTTTGAGTTGAAAGTAAGTAAATAACTTCATATAATGTCAATAATAACATGTGAAATTGAAATTTCAAAGCTATTTACTGAATTTTATTCATTTTATCGTGTTTTTTGTATTGGGGCATATTATCTCAATGGTAAAATTATTGATTATCTGGTATATGATGGGACAAGCTCCATAGACCCTATTCGGTAGTCTAAGGGTTAAAGGTAGCATTTTTTGGTTTCTCGCATAAAACTCAAAAAATATGTATCCTAAGGACTTGACTGTCATAACAAGTTAAAGCTTACAATATTTCCCACAATATTCATCCCACAACTTTTGTTATATTTCCACTAGTTTTCGAGATATCCGCTCTTGAAGGTGTGACATTTTTGGAAAAAACACGTTTGCTACCAATTTTATTTATTTTTGCTCTTATAACTTTCTAAAAATAGACGAAAAAAATCCATGCTGGTTATGAGCTCATAAGGCATTAAATTCTCTTCAATTTGATGTATAGTTTCACGCTTTTACGAATTTCCCTACACCTTTTTTAGCATCTTTAGTGTTGAGTGTGAAATCTCAATTTTTTCAACAATAGACCTATTAACAAAGGAATTTGGAGGGAATCTTTTAAACAAAAATTTTGACTTTGCAGCTTTGTTGAGACTAATTGGGAGGAGAACATATAAAAAGTCTCCATTTCCAACTCATGTGCTAAGGGGATGAGGGTGGTTTAAAAGTTGCATTTTGCAGCGTTTTGCTTCCACGCTCATATCTAGAGAACAATCTAGAGAAGAGAATTTAATGCCTCATAAGCTCATAATCAGCATGGATTTTTTCCGTCGATTTTTAAAAAGTTATAAGAACAAAAATAGAAAAAAATTGGTGGCAAACGTGCTTTTTCCAAAAATGTCACACTTTCAAGAGCGGATATCTCGAAAACTAGTGGAGATATAAAAAAGTTGTACGATAAATATTGTGGGAAATAATGTAAGCTTTAATTTGTTATATGACAGTCAAGTCCTTAGGATACATAGTTCTTGAGTTTTATGCGAGAATCCAGAAAATGGTACCTTTAAACCACCCCTACACCCATAGCACAGGGGGAAGGGGTGGGGACTTTTGATATGTTCACCTCCTAACTACCTCAAACAGAACTGCGGGGTCAAAAATTGTCTTCCCAACTTTACCCTGTATAATCTTTCCTTGACTGGACTACTAGGGTATTTCTATACAAGAGTTCTCATTTTTGTACTATAAAAGTGCGTTCTTATCCAACTCCTTAGGAGTAGCACCTAGTTTAACCTCATTCAACCTATTTTCTCATTTCACTTCTCAATTTCCCTTTTCTCCCATTCGTCTCCTACTCCTTGGTAGAGAGTTAGTGAGTTAGAGAGTTATTCGTCTTTGGTAGAGAGTTAGTGGGGAGGATATTTTTAATATTCTTCCCAAAGAATGGACATTGATATGTCCAAAGCTCCGCCAATTTATGTAGATGCATAACAATATGATTATTATCTATAGTTATTATATTACAAATTGCTTTTTCATATCATATACAGTTCAATAGTTATTTTCTTAGTCTATATTATGTAAATTCATCTATAACTTTGTTGTATTGTAAGCTATTGTATATAAGTGTATAAGCCAGTATATATTGTAATCTACATAAATAAAGTACTCAATCAATCAATCAAACTCCTCCCCCTACCACCTCTTCCTTCTCTTCCCCCTCTTTCTTCTCTACCATCACTTCCTCATCCCTCTCCTCCGTCTACTCCTCTAATCATGTTTTCTCTTTCTAACTTCTACTCTCCCTCCAAATTGTATTTTTTCATTCTCTTTTCTGGCTTTTTTCATTGTAAATCTTTTTATGATTTTTTAAGTCCTAAATCTCCTTTGTTGATTGACTTCTTTGAAATCCTTTGAAAAGACAAATTCTTTCTTCCAATGAGACAGATTAATAGGAGATTCCCGTCATTCTCTTTTCAAACAAGTAAATCCTTGAAAAGTATTTCAATTCCAATTCATCCCAGCTCAGGATGAAACTAGAAGATCCGGTCAAAAATACCTTAACAACCCACTTTACCCACATTCAACAACCTAGTCTAACTTGTAATCAACTCGTTAACATGAAATCATTTCAAGTGACTGCTAGACCACTCGTAAACATGGAAAGTCATGAGACAGAACTGTATTATTATTATTAGTGCCAGGCTACTGCTGTCTGCCTATTTCGAGCCACAAAAACAATTTCAGATCAGAGATGATTGTCAGTATTGTTACAGATATAGAAAGTGAAAGGCCGGTACCTCTTACTAGCAACACGGAAGTTAGGATAATAGTTAACGAAAAAAACTGTCCGTGAATCAACGTTTCGAAACTAGTTGAAATTTTGGTAGTCTAGTTGATAAACTAGTTGAGACGACATCGATAAAGTAGTTTACTCTTAACGGTTAACGTATTTGCTTAACGGAAAATAATGCGTCTGCATCCCTGTCACTTTGTTGTATTATATTGTCTACTACTTTCCTAGTCAATGAACAAAAATGTCAGTTGTATCCGTCCTATCTTGTTGGGAATTAAGTTGATGATTATTATTTCAACTAAATATTTGAGTCGTTGAAGCCGTTGATTAGATTTACTTCAACTAGTCGACAGTGGCCGTTACTAATTCAACATAATACCATGGTACCGATCCGCTTCTAAATCATAATTTAACGGCTCTAAATATTTCTATGCGTCTACCATTCACTGACATACTTGGGTAATTTAACTGCCGACTAAGAAAACATTGAGAATGTTTATGGTCAGATAGTGATGCTGCAACTATCTATTTTCTTCTGTATTGATGCTGCTATGGTTGACAGTTTATGTTTGGAATCTGGTTAGAAAACTGAGGAATAACGGACTTTGGATGGTTTGATGACCCATTTATTTAAACGAGGTTTCATAAGATATAGCTACATAAAAAAATACTTAGAAGCTACAAAAAGAATACATAGTGAGTGGACTAGGGTTAAGGTATTATCCTATGAATTTTCTATTCAACTTTTTTCATAAAGCATCAAACATTAATTTAAACCGTAGTTTTAGCTTGTTTGTTGAATAGTTGTCAGCTTATATTGTGGTATTCGGCTTTAAATAGTTATGAATGCAAAAATAACTATACTCAAACTAATGAAACTCTTGTAGGTACTAGAATAGTTGAAGATGTACATTGTGCTGTTCCAATACACACTAATTAAATAATGCTCATATAATCCGCTATCGAATATTGTTCCACTCTAGTCTTGAGACATCCCGTTCCTCATTATTTATTCATTATCATCTCTTCATAATCATGATGCTGATCTTACAGATTTTTGCTTACTCCTTTCTGCGTTTTGATTGCTATAAAAAATCATTGTATGAATTTCCCAATCTTGTTCAACGTATCATAAGTATTAAAAATATAAAGAGAAATTTAAATTGATTCAGTGTGATAATAGTCGTTAATTTTTATTTTATGACAGAATAGATTCGATTACGTCAAGCTTGAAAGTTTGAGAATTGAATTATTCTTTGGTGAGATTCATTTTCAACTGTCAGCATACCTTACGAATAGCATCAATGCTCCCCATTGAACTATAGATGACTGTTTTAAGTGAATCCCATAATCAACTTGATAATGTATATGATTCTATTGAATCAAGTCATAAATTGATATTCTCCGCTCGGAAACAATAGTCCAATGCAACGTAAATTGGTCGGTCACTATTGAAATGCCGCTTGCTAAGAATTTAGAAAGTTGCGCGTTCAATGATGATGATGATGATGATTATGATGGCAAATTGATCCACCTTGGCAATGAAAAGAGAGAGTTGTGGGCGACTGGCGATGCCAAACTGAGAGAGAGAGAGAGAGAGAGAGTGAGTGAAAGGACGATCGAATAATTGGACCAATCACAATCCTGAAATTGACAGGGCACTTCCTGTATTGAACAGCGAAAAAGTGCAACATTAAAATCGAGCGAGAAGTCAGCTTTGGAGAGGATTGTCAGCATTTCCTATGAATTACATCAATGCTTTCCATTCAAACAATGCTGACAGCTTTCAATGAATCATAGTACAGTGAGAGTGACTTTAAACTGTCAGCGTTTCTTATGAATAAACATCAATGCTCCCCATTCAACCAATGCTGCCAATTGAGAGAGTCAATCTCAATTCTCAATATAGTGGGAAAATGGGATGGATAATCTAGAAGGCATTGAAGTAACAAGTAAGATGTGATGGTTATCGGTAGCCGTCTCAATGTTGTACGGTGTTGCTCTGACATTTACAAATACAGTGGTTCCCCAGTGAAAGTTGAAATTAAGCTCTTAATGCTTGCATCAAACAAATTTCTTGCTATGCTACTGATGACTTTCATTTGATAACAGCACATTTTTACATTAAAAATATTTTAGTGTGTAAAGTGTATAAGATGATGGCACTTTAATAATTATAGTTTAGTATGGGAAAGGATGAGTTTTAGTATAAATCTGTTATTAAAATCAAAACTACCTTGATTTAGAATATATTAAATAAGTTATGTATTACCTTCGTACGACCTATTTGATGAAAGTAAGTAGCTATAATTCAAGATAAGCTGATTTTATTGCCTTGCCACATAAAGCCGATTAGTTAATTTTTATGGTGATTCTCCATTAAGATATCAAATAAAGTTTATAAGTCATTTCATTAAACTTTTCATTATATTATGAGGTTTATGATCATGAAACTTCAAATTGAGATTCATAGAATCTAATACATTTAAGAAGCCTGTCCAAGATTTAAAAAAAACATTTCCAAAGAACTCATTTTATAAGCGCAAATAATCTCATGCACTTGTTACGAGACTGTTATCCCTTCTTCTTAACTAATAATGATTGAATATTAAGATATCAATATTGCTGCAATGTGGAACAGCTGAAGGGTGGACTTTGTTTTTTGAGAAATTAAACAAATTCAGCAACAACATTTCAAAAGTATTTATGAATTTGCCCTCATGTCCTATACTCGATACACAATAATATAAATGGCATTCAAACACTATGCCCCATAAATATGACAGTTAAACAAATGATAAAGTATTATCACTGACAATACTTTTATCAAATTGATTGAAACCGATACAATTTTTATCGTAGACAATAAATTAACTTCATTACTATGAAGTTAAAACTATGGCTTTTTGTAGTTCTTATAGATGTAATCTTGATAGGAATACACTACAGACAAAAAACCACTGTAAATAGAAATACAAAATAATTTCAGTACCCTTCTTTGAATTATTTTATCACAACATGTTTCGGACATTCATGCCATTTTCAAGTCCAATAAATAATTCAAATAAGGGTACTGAGATTTGTATTTATATTTATATTACAAGTAGCCCTAAACAGAAAACAGACAAAAGAGTACTACTACTAATGTTTTAACTTGAGTTCAATCTAGTAGTTCAATAGTTTAATCACTATTCTGCTCGGCATATAATGTAGGTACACGGTTCAGTGGTTGTAATTCATTCGAAAATTTGATAAGCTATCAATTTCATTGATTATCTTGGGTTCAATTGCCGTTTACTTGCTTCTGCATTGATCTTCATCCTTTTCAGAAGTTCGTAAATATTGTATTAGCAACTTCGATAGAAGCTATCATTGGCTAGTTGCAGGCATGTCAGCATCTTTCATGATAAAGTTATGAGTGGCTAGTCTTCAATGAGTTTCATTACTACCATAGCATTTATCATAGTGTAAATATACAATTAGAACAATAGTAAATATATAATTAGTGTTATAATTATAGAGATTTAAACAAATTTGTTATTATGAATTTCGAAGTCAAATCCGTTGGTCCAATCCACAAAAGTATCAATAATCACAAGGTACATACGTCATAGTATAAGGTTCGAACTTACGAACATCTATAACCATAGGGTATATAGTTACTGTAGTATAGGATAGTAATAATGACAGAAAAATTCAGCTAATGAGATGAATCAATGATTATACAATTGGAAGAAAATTAGAATGGCTACTCGATATTATTAATACGGTCCAAAATAAAATAATTTATATTTGCATGACATATTTATGATACTTATCTATATTTATGGATAAATTACTATTAATTGAAATAATTAATGATACTTTTCAACAAGGTGTAATTAAGTAAATGGCCTACCGTCTACAAGTAGGAATAAACTATGACTCTACGAATATTGTATAATACTATTGAAAATAATGTGGGCGTTATCAGAAGAATTGCATTAGGCTACCGCTTTGTTTATCATTTCCGAGTCACCCACATTCATCATTTTCAACTAGCACTTGGATGAACTAGGAACATTCATCATTTAATTATCTAGGATCAAAATAGAAAATGATAAACACGATGATAGATTAGACAAATGGCTGCAGAAAAGAAACCGTTTAGAAAAGAAAACACCCGTTTCACACACTGGTTTACGACTCGGCTTTATACACTACGTACTGTCAGCATTGGATCAATGGAAAGCATTGATAGGGTTGTAGAGAATGCTGTAAGTTTATAGTGATTCTCATTAGAGAAGTGAAATTTATTAGACAGCTAATTTAGGACTGTATTCTATTCAGTGATAGGCAAAACACCTCTATAAAACAAGTTTCTCACATTTAGCATTCAATCTAAGCACGGATATATCTTCTCATCTCGGCCGAGGATAATATCTTCTCATCTATTCAATCCAGACGGGCCTAACATTCGAAACGTTATCGCTAATGTGATATTTTCTTGTAGCCTATCATTATTTATCAATTATTAGCATAACATTTATGAATGTGATTTGTCATAGGGGAAAATCAATCTCATTGAATTTTTAACACGTCTTGTGTTGATGGTATGTGGTGCGTTTTAATGGTTGAATTTCCAGAACGTCTTATGTTGATGAATTAATGTCGAATTTTATGGTTTGTGTTTGGAAGAGAATAAGGACGCTTTCTATATTGATATTCTATGATTTTAATACCATCAATCATTATAGTAGATCCTGCCAAACTATCAATGGTCATAATCCCATTTATAATTGTCTAAATCTTTTGATAGCTAAGTTATATTCAATTATTGTAATGTCATCTATATCTATTTTGTATATCCTCTTTTATTTTTTCCTCCATTATTAAACTTTTTATAGTCTATAGTACTATAATCTATCACCGACTTTGCCTCCCTTTCCGTAATGTGTCTTATAAGAGATTTTGATTCCTTCATCATTTATGTATTCGAACATCCGAAATCTCGATCCCTGATGAATCAAAATTGATATCAATTCTATGATAAATCCCTCTTGAAGCTGAAAGTATGGAACTTTCCCAATGCACTACAAATATCCAGTGTTTTCGGTTGAAATTAGAAGTGTTGTGCCATTCTTCATGTCAAGTATTTGTACATAATGTGATAAATAAATGAATAAATAGAT
The DNA here is from genome assembly GCF_014356525.2 of Nilaparvata lugens. Classification (NCBI taxonomy): domain Eukaryota; kingdom Metazoa; phylum Arthropoda; class Insecta; order Hemiptera; family Delphacidae; genus Nilaparvata; species Nilaparvata lugens. Next base: position 21,554,943 of record NC_052511.1, on the reverse strand, counting down.
AAATAAAATACAGAGTTTCCTTCAATATTTATTGTTAAATGAAAACTTTTCTTATTTTCTATTTTTATTTATTCTTATTTTTTATCTCCCTATCATTTTTATGATGTACTTATTGCATGAATGAATAAATAAATATCAATTTAAAAAAATCGAAATAATCTTATTATTTATACAGGTCCAAACTACTTTAATTTACTAGCACAGTAAATACGCAAACAATTTCAACTGTAGTTTAAAAGAATATGGCGACATTGACCTGCTTTCAAATTTCACGACAAAGATCAACTGCAGTACAAACAGTGATTTCATCTGTCATCTAGATCAAACATAAGCAGGCTGTTTCTATGCTGAAGATGACTTGATACACATTACATTGAAATATAGACCTCATACGTCACTCATGTAGTCTGAATTCATGTCTGTATTGTTTGATATGAAGGTACCACACAATATTTTAGTACCTGTATATAGTTCTGCTCCATATGAATGTATCGAATGATTAAATTGAAGCTTCTATCACACGTTTAGGTTCAAATATATACAGTTTTACTTCAAATGAACGAATATCATTGTTCAGTTTACATTTGTAAGACACATAAATCAGTACATACTACTTATGTAGTTATACTCCAAATGAATGTGGATGATTCAGTTTACGTGAAAGAATTTAAAGAAGAGAAAGTTTAGAAGTCATATTTGGTTCAAGGATGCTATGTGCAAGCATGGCAACAATAATCACCAATTGTTAAGATGATGAAGATAAGAAGAGAGGAATAGTAAGAGAGAGGTTTAATGTGATCTGTAGAATTATGGAAATTCGTCGTCAATGTGGAAATGTCAGAAACGGGAATTCAGGTTCAAGGTCATTCAGTACAAGGAGAGTTTTGAAGGTTAAGGTTAAGTTGAATTCAAATCTCTCTCATTTTTCCAAATAATTCACCCTCTTGGTAGTTGCATTGCTTCTGATATGTATATAAAGTTTAATTTGAATTTAATATTTTATCTACAAAGGTTTAATCGTTTGAATTGGAAATTATAGATCATCTATCAAATATCAACTAAAGTAGCCTATATTGGAGCTTATATTGGTACTGTTGTACCCGTACAATTTTATAATAATTTTTCACATCATATCTTGGTTGTCAAAAGGAAAATTCTTACAAAGAGGAAAACAGAATAAATCATACAGTCAGTGAGTATAGAATGTAACTACAATGTAGATCAATTATTACATTCTATACTGCATACAGTTGAACAATGAGCAAAGTTGTCATAAAAGCTTTCTCCCAAGAAGGCCCTTTTCAAATAATATGCTATTCATTTTGGAAAAATTTGAATATTAAGAGTTTTGTCGTTTAAAGGTGGATTTGCACGTATCAGTATCAGTGTCCGTGTTGTCGCCGGCCGAGTAGAAATCCTCCCATTGAAACTCATTGCAGAATATTTTCACTGAACCGGAAACGCACACTGATACTGAAATGTGGGAATTCACCTCAATATTATAATACTGGTTTGTTTATGTTGGGCAAATGTTGCAAATATCGTACCAAAAGTCCACAACCTCCACTATGTCTTTACACAGGCCTACTAGAGAGTATTACATTCAATTCTTGATAGTGAAAATTTTTATTTGGATACATCATTGTGATTCTCCACTTTCAAGTTTGACGATAAATTAAAAACCTCATAAACGATCATCCCAAATTCTCCAGAACCTCCTGTTTTTCCTTATATTCTTTCCTCCCTGATGGCCCGCTAACGCCGGCCGGGTTGGTCTAGTAGTAGGAGCGTTACAAACATTGGTTTGCTAGCATCGCCTGGCTCGTGGGTTCGAGTCCCTCCGATGGCATGGACGTTTGATATCTCATCAATTTCATTCACAAATGCACTTTCCAGTACCCAAGCACAAGTGAAAAGCTCATGTGAGCATCATCCGCAATAAAAAAATGCAATGAATATCTTCTCTGCTGAGCAGAATTGGAATATCGTTGGAGTGTTCATACATTGCTCTGATGAAAATTAGTGAATACTCCCTTGGGAACCGATTGTATTTTTTTCTGTCCGTCAAAACAGTAGTTCATTAGACAGCAGGGCGTTTATGAAATGTATGATTGATTGATTGATTGATTGATTGATTGATTGATTGATTGATTGTTTATTGATTGTTTATCACAAATGACAATGTATTGCCAGGTCTTGCAAGAACCATTGCATACTAGCACTACATTATAATGGAAAAAATAAACAATTAACATATTCAGAACCCCATATGTATGGGGTTCATCTTCGACCATGCTACATTCATAAATGTTACGTAAGTTCACAATAGCTAAGAGAATGAAAAACTAAATTTTTAAAATGCTTAGGGTGCTGAGGGTACCTGTACTGAAAGTGAGTACACAGTCCTTAATTGGCCTGAATTTTCAGGTTGAAAACGGCCCTGAGAATTCAGATTGAAAACAGTTTGTATTGTCGCAGTGTCCCAGTCCATATACGTTGTAAAATTGCGATAATTACTTTGTTGTGATAAGCACTCAGAAAACAGCTGAGTTGAAGTGGAGAACGCGACGTCACATTGGAGAACCGTTAGTACAAGTAGGCCTACGTGAGTCTCATTCATGAGAAGGCTAGCCACTATTTGGTAGGCACCAGCCTTTCAAAAAAGAAGAAGACTTTGAACTTGAACTGCTGATTCCTCCACGTACTGACCTCTCTATTGTATTTTGTAGCTTCTTTTGGAAGGTCTATTTGCCGGGCGTAAAAAATAGAGACGAAAACTATATTAGTGATGTGAGCGGGCTCCTGACACACAATTAAAAGGTTGACTTCAATACAAGAAATAGTCTCTTGAGTTACTTATTCACTGGTAGAAATAACGTTAAATTCTTGTTTAAGAGTGTGATATAGTAAAGATATTTTTCTCGGACCACTCCCGTGATTCGGATGGACATGTTTAGTTGTCGGTCCCGGCTGCCTAAAAAGCGGTCGTTTGGTCATGTTAGAGGCCCTGTAATTGATCAGTTGTGACCTGCAAACTCTAACGCCTAAGAAGAAACAGAAGAAGACGAAGAAGAAGAAGAAGAGAAGAAGAAGAAGAAGAAGAAGAAGAAGAAGAAGAAGAAGAAGAAGAAGAAGAAGAAGAAGAAGAAGGAGAAGAAGAAGAAGAAGAAGAAGAGGAAGAAGAAGAAGAAGAAGAAGAAGAAGAAAAGGGAGGTGAAAGGATAAGGAGAGGGAGAAAAATTGAGAAGAAGGAGAAGAAGCACAAAAAGAAGGAGTATGAGCTTAAGAAGGAGTATAATGGGAAGTGGAAAAGAATGAAGGAGAAGAAGAAGAAGAAGAAGCGGAGGAGAACGAGAAGAATGAGGAAAGAATGAGAAGGAGAAGAAGTAAGTGATAGTGAATCACCTGTATATAAGTGACAGAAGCCGGAAGACATGGTTATGTTATGAGTTATGGATGCCACATAGCCAGCCTACCGTAACAGGCACAAAGTGTACCACTTTCATTGGTGTACGAGTCTGCAGAGCGTCTGTCAAGAGTCTGCATAATACTGTACAAATAACGCAGTGACGTTCTCTCGGTACGTCTGTTGAAAGGGTGATTGATGGAGGCCATCTCCACTAACTGGCAGATTTTAAAAGTTGAAAGCACTTCTCGGTGAATCGGAGTTTACCTGAAAGTGTAGGTCCAGTCATTTATCATCAGATTCCTTCCTTTGCATTACACAAGCACAAGCACAGGACTTGGAAGGAACATGAAACTTGTCAGAAAATATTCACAGTAGTTACAATTACCAAGTAGATAAAATAGTATGCATTCACTGTTCTTCTTTATAGTTTATTTCAAATGATATTTCTTATTACTAATTCTTATTCACTCCATCAAATCTGGAACTCTGCTACTTAATACTTTACCAGTAGGCCTCCCTCAATACAATTCCACTCATAGACCCAATCAAATTCCAGTTAACTCTCCTACAGTCTAGTATGATTACTAGATCTAGATCAGTACAATTATTGGATCTAGTCTGCTTACTACTCCTCATTACTATATTCATACATTCGTTTCTACTATACCCACTATACTATGCCTTATTCCAAAAATGATTCTATGAATTTTCATGTGCTAGCTAACTCTATAGTTCAATACTTCACTAGTATCCAATTTCATCTTTACCTCTCTCTCTCTCTCACTCTTCTATTAATTCGTTTACTTTCTACTCCTATTCACTATTCTATACTCTTCTACTCTTTCCGTTTCCACTAATGCTCCTCTCAACATCTTTCCACTATGAATATCAAAATCAAGCTCTGCTGCACTAAATCAGCACCTCAGTATACCTGTATATTATCCTCCTGTTATGATGGTTTACTTTACACTCCTCATTCCTTGTAAACTCCATATCTAAATTGTAAAGCTATACTTGTAAGTCGCTGACTCGAGCTTAGCGCAGCATAGCCATCAGCAAGATTCGGCTATTTAGAAATGATTGTTATTACTATTATCATTATTGGCAGCGGCCTAGATTTGCTGACACACGCGCAAGCGCGCAACAGAGCAGGTCCCCGTTATGTGAGCGCCTTTTTAAACCGCCGTCGAGTTTAGTGAGCCTAGCCAGCCAGCCACACCCCCGGTTTCAATTTCGCCATTTTTCCACGCCAATGCACTTATCGCCTCCGGTTTTTGCTCCAAGAAAAAGTGGATTTGAAGATTTGGATTACTGTGATAGGTCTACTCTTGTTGCGTCCGTTTTGGTATAATCGGCATAAAAAACGACATGAGATAGTATGAGGAGCAAGCTGAAATCCGTGGATGCGTGTCGCTTCTAACAGCGTGCCAAACTACACGTTCAGCAGATATGGAATACTGTGATTTTCTTTGGTATCATTTCATTGGTCCAATTGTGGTTAGGTGGATAAGCAGTTATTAATTCGTTTATCTAACATTTCATTTTGGTTGAGTTCGTTTTTGCTACAGTAACTATATGAAACATGTTTTTCTAGTTACTGTAGTTTTTGCTAAAGGTATGGTGGACTTTCATTTGGTATACTTTCATTTGTCCAATTGTGGTTTAGCAAATGTACTGTCATTACTTCCTTCATCGATCATTTTGATCAAATACAATAAAAGTCAGTTTTTGCTAAGGAGGATGGATTTGGATTAATATAATCGTTTCATTTTGTCTCTCAGGGTAATTTTATGTTGGTTATTGGTCCAGGGGTATTGGGGTTGCACACATACTCAATATCCACCATTTTTTTCTATAAAAATATTGACTCAAAAAGAAACCAAATCCAAACTAGATACTTAAGTCAAGGTAGAATAATCCTACAAGCCTACCATGACCGCCTACTTGATCAATTGTTTCCAAATTTGCCAATAAAAACTCATATTGACTCAATAAGAAACCAAATCCAAACTTGGAGTAGAATAATCTTAATAGCCTACTTTGCCAGCCCACTTGAATTGTCTTCAAATTTTCCAATTAAAAATACTGATTACTTTGATTATGTACAGTATAGTATAAGTACAATAATAGTATTACTCTAGTTCAATTCAAGCCCGTTGAAGCAGAAATGTGGTAAGAGGTATAGGTCCAATGTGGAACTATTTTTTTCTACAAAAGTCTCCAAAGATGACGCATTGGGAATGTAGAACTAGTCCAATAAACAAATGAATCTCCTAGGATTGTTTCTCATTCAAGATGTTAATCCTTTTCAAAGTTATTTCAACTGTAGCCCACTCATCTCACATCATTAGCCACGCACAAGCCTAGTGCTCATGTAGGCATCATCATTGCAAAAAATCTGCACCACTCGTGGTGTAGAGAGTCGAACCCTAATGATATTGAGTTGAAGATTGATATATTACACAGATAATGATACTATTCAGTGCGGCATTCAATCTGAATAATAAATTCGCAACACAATTTATTACGGCAAAATAATAACCGTTGTAAATGTGAAAGTGCGAACTCCACAATCATCTCAACGCCGGCCTGGTATGCTGGCTGATTGATCAGTAAACTAGTTTCGGCCATTCACTGACTGACTGACTGACCCAACCCTCACTGACTAGTCACTGACTAAGTCAGGTCTCAGGTGAGAGAGACGCGTGTGACTTACCATGCGCGTACGAGAGTCCACACAATATATTCTTGATATAGATATTATCATGAGCATACACAATATATTTATAAAGACGGATACAGGTATACGAAATAATTGGAGTAAAAGATATAGTTAGCGCGAAATGTCGTAGAAAGTGATCTTGTTTTTGAAACGCACCCACATAGAGTGAGAGTAAGAGAGAGAAGTGCAATGGTATTTTAAAGCTTGCTTTCCCAATCTTTGAGTGGGTGCGGTCAAAGATTCTGCATTCTCCATTCTTCATCTCCTCGAAATTTCTCAATACGTTATCATTTTTCATCTCTCTTGTCGGTTGGACGAAATGAAATCAAAGTTCACGAATCATAATGTAGAATATTATCTCTACTAGCTCCTTCAATTTTCTCCTTCCGAATTTCTTAATCCTTTATCAATTTTTATCTCGCTTGTCAATTTAATTCATTTATTATTCATTTATTGTATAAAACACTATAATCATAATACAATAGAACATGGAGGAAAAACTAGGCTGAGCCTGTACTATTTCTCTCCAAAAATTTTGATAAAATGTTAATGTTGTCCAAAAGGTAAGGTTATATAGTCACACACTGCTTCGTCACTCGATTTTCGGTCCAGGAATAATGAATTGAAATTTTGAATTTTGAAGGCTGATGTTATACTCTAAATGAATCACAGAATGTATCACAATTGAGTAAAATCTATGGGAGTTGTTGAATTAAAATATTGCTTACCGTGGTATCATTCTTCTGGCCTATTAATTTCTTCGGGGTTTTTAATTCGTAATAATTTCCCATCTCTCTTCTTGAGTGGATGAAATCAAGTTTCACGAGTTACGTATATTTTCTTTCTTCGTGATCTCTCGGAAGAAATTGGATCAAACGTTCTCATATCGGAATAATTCATTGTAATCTGGCTCGTAAATGATTAGAGGAACGGGAAGTTATCGGTGATTAATGTAATACTGTAGTGTTATTTATCTTGTGAGATCAAAATGGGGCGGTAGGTGATTGTGAAGTGAAATTTGTGTGTGATTGATTGAGGTGGGTCACTTTAGGGTTAGGCTCGGCCCCCTCAAAGGTCTATTGTTTGGGGACATGTCTCTTTCCATGATCCAGTTGCTTTGAATTCAAATATCCGTTACAAATACAATTTTGTGAATATGAAAATTTATTATTCAGAGACTATGAATAGTATTTATCCTCCCAATATGTTTCCAGAGTCCAGTTGTGTTCCAGTTTATATTCGTTGCAAGTGCAATTCTGTATAAATGAAAATATATTGTTCAGCGACTATGAAATGTATTCCAATAGCAATAGGTAATCCAATTTCTCTTGTTTGGTATTTGATTGGAAGTTAATTTTCATGAACATCCTCTTCTATGAACTTTCATGTGGAGACTGAAGTTCGGTTGAATTTTTGCGATTTACTTATTGAAAATAAAATACAACATACTCTAGTAATATGCAACTATTTAATACAAACTAGAATTATTAGTAATATGCAACTATTCAATACAAACTAGAATTATTAATAATATGAATTATAAATGGGATACAATAATCAATTCTCTGAGTTCTCTTTAATATTTTATCGAAGGGTTTCTTGAATTTTTACAATTAACATGTGATTTCAGCTTTCCTGCTGTTGCTGATTGATTTTTTGATCTCCAGGAATACAGACCTACTCTTACTCAACTTTTTCAATAATATCAATAATTCAGGGTCACTGGAATTCAATCCAGTTGCCAGAACGGTGATTTTAGTATTGTTTTTAAAATAATTGTTGCTATTAATAGATTCAAAATGCAGTCTCATCACTTCACTTGTGAAAATTGTTCTCAAATTTACAATGACGATTCTGTTGCAATATGGCCTGCTCTAGATTCGAACAATATGTAGTAAAATTGTAACTGGACTACTTTCTCAGTTACGCAATTTTTTATTATAATATGAGCAAATCTCTACGTTTAGAAGATCTTCTAATTCTATGTTCTTGGTTCAGTAAGTGATGTTGCATATACATCTATGGATAATTACATTTGAATGTGAAATGGGCTATGAATAGAAAAAACCATGATTGTTACATTTATGATGAATTTGAAGTTTCTGTATATGGTTTGTGTATGGCTTTTGCATATATATTTCATGGCTTCTAACTTGTGATTTTATAGCCTGTGTAATTGTAGGCTACTAACACTATTTCCAATTTTGAAGCTTAATATTTTCTGCTATGTAATCACTTATTAGTAATTCAGTTTACTCCTGAATTTCAATCATCATCAATCACAATAACCAAATAAAGGCAAAATATTATAATAAATTGTTGCGTATAAGGTATAAAATGGAGAATCTAGCAATCACTGACCAATGACAAAGCGACATTAGTGACGTAGAAAGCTTCCAAATTCAAGAAGCCAGCTGATTGGCTAGTGAGTTCGAGAGCCTCCATTTTATTATTTCGACTAATCAGAAGCAAGGATTCACATCAAATTGGTAGTGCTCACTTACCAATCAACTGTTGCTTTTAGCTGCTGTTGATTTCAAGAAATTTACTTCATTTTAATGATTTTTCTTACGTACATGTATGGATAAACTACTATATCCTAAATGAATTTTCAGAGGATTTGAATTTTAATTACATATCCGAACTCACTTTAACTCTATTAACATATATCTCATATTTTGGTGGGTGTCAAGTAGGTCAGTAGTGTTTAGAATGACTATTGACGACATTTTTCGAGTTGGTTGGGTTTCAAATTTATTAAAAGGATATTTTGAGAAAATGATTTAACAAATAATACTTCTAATGGAAACTTGTGAGTTCGATTATTGTTAGTGTTTTGGTTCAAAACGTTTATGAATTTAAAAAATGTGTTTCATCCATTTTTTTACAATCAAATACGTTTTATTGTCGATCACTTCAAGTTCAGCCTCGACTTGAAATCCCAATTAGCTAAGGATGACAACTTTTGAAATGTCACCAAAGAAGTCCACTTATTTTCGTCACAATTAAGCAATTTATATTGATGTTTTTTCTGACGATTCTGCATAAATCGGCTAAATTGTAACAGTATCGAGGTCACTCTACCATTTCTGGTTTTGCAAAAACGCTGATAGAAAACAGTTGAATGTTATTGAAATACTTCAATAACATCAGATACGGCTCCAATTCTTATCCACTAATATCTTCTCTTGTATCAAGGTTAGGCCTGATACACGAACTACAGTTCTGACACGAATGTATTTGTGTTCCACGAAGGTCACTTTTTTAGTACACTATCGAATTGATAGTTTGTGATATTAGCTGTTACTTGAAGAGTAAGGTGTCATTTTCACGATTCGGATTGTTCCTATGATATTAGTTTCACTTTTCTGTCTCTTGAAGTGATGGATATTAATGTCAAGAATCAAATATTACTTCCAAGTTGGTGTTTGTGAAGTGCATTGAAGTGTCTGTTTTTTCATAAACGAGACGTATTTGTTTTTTCTCATAAAGGTGTCTATTTTTTCTCATGAACGTGTTCATTTTCCCTTGAACGGGTTTGTATCTCTCATAAAATACGTGTTATTTCAATAAAAACTTGTTCGACTCTTCTTATTTGACAATCAGTTGAATTTGCGTGGTGGAGTATTTGACAGTTTCCTTTGAAAATGCATATAACCAAAGGAGAGCGCACATCGTCTCGTAAAAGAAAGGTAATTGTAAATTCGTAAGAAATTTATATGTTAAATAATTCTTCAATCAATTTAATAAATTTTATATCGGTTTCAGAGACGTATAGAAATGTTGAAAAATAACTTTTTTTGAATGGTAAAGTTAATGTAATCCAGCTATTTTCAGCTTTCTCATGTCAAAAGTATTAAAAAAGTGACTAAATCATTTCCTTTGTTGCGTTGTTGCCACTATTTGCTGTGCAGAAGTCTTCAGAGTATTTAATAGCACTCAAGAGTATTCAACAAGCTGCTAAGTCGTGATGGATCAAGAAATTCCAGACCAGTTTTGATTTTTTGATTCTAGTTTCAATCCATCATTACGGAGTAATAATGAAATATTGTGTTATATATTTGTACAGAATATAACATTATACTGTGTTGGCAATGAAAATAACACATTTATTCTAATTCAAAAAAGGATTCAAAATACAGTACTTAGAATGCTATGCAAGAATTTTCCAAATTACAGGATCCGAACACAAGTTTTATGTGAATTATTCTCGTTCGTCACAGACGTCACTGATTGTCATTACAGTGTCACAGTCACAGGCAAACGTGCAAGTGTCACGTGACTAAAATGATTCGAAACGCTTTCCCGCCAGGATTTCACAATCAACTGATAGAGTTTATTGCACTCATGTCCAATCGTACTCACATTTCATGGAAAACAAGAAATGATTTTACGTTGGTTTTTTCGGAAATTTCTAGTTTGTTTAACATTTCTGGCAAAGTAGCAATAGATTGTTGTAATTTTGGGGGATATGATGATAAGTAAAAGAATGAATAAATGAATCTCGCAATAGATGTGATTAAGATAATATATATCGATTATAATAAATATGGTATAATAAAATAATAAAGCAAGGAAATTGAATATACATCATGATAGTATACAACATGGTAATGATCAAGTGGATAGGGTTGCTTTCCATAAAAATTCAGAAATCTTTAAAGAATTAAAAATCGAGCGAAAACTTGGTAGAAAATAACTCCAAACCAAATTAAGTCATAATAATCAACAGCTTCTCGGCTAGGAATTTGAAACTGTTATTACAATTTCATTTCCAGCTCGCGAAGAAATTTTTATTTCACCTGGAAAAATGCAGTTTATAGTGATAATTGGTAGCAATTTTATCACGTACAGTAGCTCGTAAATTGCTGGAAGTGAAGGAAATGGTAGTCTTCTCTAAACTTTTATTGACTTCTTGTCTCTTTCTATTTGCCTCGTTCGTTGGGCTGCATTCCTTGGCATTCCGTTCTCTCCTTATATTTTATAAACTCCACCATGTATCAAATCTAGTAAAATTACATCCTTTTCTAATTCACACTATTGTTTCTATTTATTTTTCCACTATTACTTTTTCTGCCTGCTCTCGTAAACATTTTGCGCACACAGTTCTGACTACTCCCGCTTGCACGTCTATTGGAAAAGTGAAATCATAACCCTATTTCGGACTTTTGAAATGTTATTAAATTCGGGAGAGAAAATAGTACAAGGAGTATCCTTAGTTTTTCTCTCCCGATCAGTGCTTCTTTGTAAAATTTATGTATAAATAAATAAAATTCATCTATACATCTGAAAAAATTAATGCTTCGAGAACGAATAAATGATTAAGACACAATGCGATGACTTCATTTAACTGCGGTTACCTTTCATAGGCATACTTGTGATCAGGCCTAAATATGTTCTCTCCTTTGTTGAGAGGCGTTTAAATCGGTATCTCCAATTTAACACAAAAACAACAACTGATCTAAAAATACAGTAGAAACAATGGCCATCCAGGATTCAGGATGTGCTGTCCTGATGATTTATGTGTTTTTTATCACCTCGTATAAAAGGACTCTTGTTCTAGACTCGTCCTTTTATCATTAATAATTCTCTGCGGAAACGCAATTGCTGATAATAGTAATTTTAATGGCCGTAATATACGAACAGAATACTTTGTATGTATGACTCTGGACACATAGTCATTAATGATAGACAGTCATTATATATATATGTACAGTGCAGCAGGTCAGAATTAGTTATGTGTACACAGTTAGCAAGTCACAAGTCAGTATAGTTATACAGCGATAGAGATTGCTAGTAAAATATAGAACTGTAATATACTTCGTTATATAGTGATTATCAGGTGGGAAAGGAAAAGAGGGAGTAAATTCAGGTAACAAATGAATGATTTGCAATTGAAATTAAGGTCGATGACATTTTTACTTGAAGTCTTACCTGGAATAGATCGGAACTACGACTGGAGATTATGCTCTATTTGTAATAGAGCCCGCATGATAGAGCTTGAGCTGTCTGCACCTTCAATTACGCATAAAGAATGGAATAGAATAGAGAAGAATAGAAAGGGAGCTTGGAGATCGATGGAAAAGTTGTGTTTGGGATGAAAAGCGTTTCAAATAATTGTGTTTTTGTTGATGTTTGAGGGTTGTTTCACATTTTTATAAACAATTCTCTAGGACGTTCTAGCGAGTCACTCTTTGTTTGGTTGTCTAGCAATAATAACTGGTACCAATCAGAATGGTACTACACGATTCTACGGCTCCTGCATTTCAGTTCAGAGAAAGAATCTCATAAATAAATTATTTTGTCTATGTGTTGAAAATCTGTAAAAAATATGGAAAAATCTGTAGTAGAGAAAATAAATCTGCGAATAGAGAAATCCTGGTTCAGGCAAGCGAACTACTAGTTGTTTTATCATTTATGCTTCACCATCATAATTCAACTTATTAACTAGAAAATTTCAAGATTCATGCAGTGAAAAACTTTTAAATCTGTCATAAAACACAAAAACTTGTTAGTGAACATACTATATTATGTGCAAAACTTCTCTGGCTATTTATATTTTATACGGCACTTCAAATTCAGTACTTATTCTGATAAGAGTTTCTATAGTGAAATTCATTTCAAACTGTCATCATTGGTTGAAAGGAAAGGAATGGAAGCATTGATTTGGAATTAAGACAGTTTGAGGTTAATCTTACTATAAATATTTATGGAACTTGATAAATACGTCATTTACAACCAATTTTCACATTCCTGTCTGTTTATTATGTGTATTTTTGTTCTTCATCTTAAAACACGCCAGATCCGTTTATTAACTTCGCTTATCTCTTTTTATGACCATGTTATCATACTTTATCCTTGATTTTCTCATCTCTTTTCATAATCTTCTTATCTTTACTTCCTATCTATTTATCACCGTACATCTAGTCTTGTGAGTTAACCTAGCATTGGGAAGGATAAGTTACTGGTACTGTATTTGTAATGAGATTAGTTTTAACGAGACGATGTTACATAAAACTGAGCCAATTAGTTCCGAATAATTTCACTTTCATGGCAATTTCCGCCTTTGAGGTTTCAACGCAGAGAATTAATTACTTGAGGTGCTTTCGGCTGAGAGTAATCACACTAATTGATTAAATGGCTGTTTGAAGACAACCTTCCAATAATAGTTATCATTTTGAGTAATTTTTAACAGTTTTAACCAATATTCTATAATTTTATCATATTCAATGCCAGAGGCAGACTCACCAAAAGGAGTTTATAGGTTTAGCCTAGGGTACCAAATTAAGGAGAGCCACAGATGATTATAAGATTTTTCCATTTTTTGTATTCTTTTGTATCTTTAATCAAGTTATACATTGATTTCTAAAAAGGTTTTATTTGCTCCTATTTGAAATAGTTGCATCAGTTTATTTTTTGCTCGACTAAAACCATCAATGATTCATCTCAAGGTACCTAGAATACCTAGTACTGTATTCGTATTCTAGGTAACCATAGTTATTCTAGGTAGTAAATACTAGGTATTCTTGGTACATTGGATTCATCTGTGAAGTCATGAATTTAGTTTTATTACTCTAAAGCCCAGTTGCACAAAAGCATGTTGAATTTTATCAATGATTGAATGTAACGAGAACCAATCAGAGTACCGTAGCACTCTTTTCAAAAGAGCCTACCCTGATTGGTTCTCTTAGCATTTAATCATTATTGAAATTTAACAGACTTTTGTGCAACCGGCCATTATGAATGTAAAACGGGAGGTATCTGAAGAGAATACAGACGGCACCTAGAATCACGAGAGAAAAGTATTAAGAAGTTTGGTGCACAAAATAAATTATTATAAAATTATGAGAAACTTCACCTATATTACAGTACTATTACATCTTGGGGCTTTGGGTCAACGGGAAAAAGCTAATCATGAACTTCAGTCTGAAAAAGGATTCTGCTTCACTACCACCCTCCCTCTCACACGCACTCTATTCTCTCTTTCTCTTTCACCCTTTCTCTATCTATCTCATTCTATTCCTCTCTCTCTCACTGTCCCTCTGTCTACCCACTCTCTTTCTCTTGGTTCTCTTATTAAAGTACCACGACATTTCGTTGAAAAAAGCAAATAAGAATGAAACAAGAAGCGCCTACTTTATAGTCTAGCATTGCCTTGAGCCAAGGTCGCTTCGTGTACTCCACAGTGAGATTCACTTTAAACTGTCAGCATCCCTCATCTAAAAAACATCATAGCTTCTCATTCCATCGATGCTGACTTTTTAAGTTGAATTCAACTATAGTAGTTACTCACCTTTTTAACGGTTCGTCGTGGCGTTCCGTTATCGTATCGGCGTTTTTTACTCTTCTTTTATTTCTCCTCTTTGTCAATTTCCTCAACAATACATCGTAGTTCAATTATAGAGTTCAATTGGCTGTCATGAAGCTTAGTCTATTCACCCTATATTAATATTCACCTGTAAATGCAAGTAGTTTTCTTTAAAATAATCATTAAAACTTTTTTTAACATTTTAATAAAATCATTTCTTTTAAATATCATTAATAATGGTATTTATTAGCAGTAATAATATAATATGTTTGAATATTTCATGTATATTTATCAATTTTTCTATTTAAAATTATTCTATTTATTTCAAGAGTGATTTTCTGGCTCTAGATTGTGTGAAATTACTTGAACATTTTTATTAATATAACGGTGATTTGAGTGTTATATTAGTGTTTTCAATTAGTTTATCGACCGTCGACCGTTAAAATTTAAAATACGTGGTTAATGTTGTTTCTGGGTGAAAATGGACTGGATTTTAGAAAAGTGAAATCAAAACCCCATCTTGGATTTAATGTTATCTTTATTTGCGAATGATTGTGTCATGAAGGACTTGGCAGGAATGGTGGTGAGGGGTTGGCAGTCCAAGACTGCTGACAGGGGTGATTGAGGGGGAGAGGTGGAGAATGCCAATGCCCACCACGGGCTGTAGAGCGGACAAGAGAGAGAGAAATTTGGGAGTGAATTATATAAGATATTCTTGGTTCTTCTCCCCCGATATGTGATTCTTGTGAAAATAGAATAAATAACTGAATAAATTGGAATAAGAATAAAAAAGCTTCATTAGGGTAAAAGCTTGCTGTATCATTTTTAGTTGAGGATGATGCCACCATGAATTCTATGCTTGTGCGTGGGTAATGGAATATATTTATGTAGGACAATTTTGGACTTATCTTTTAGTGGCTTCCGAGTCAATTTGGTGCTAAGTTTGTGGAGCTGGTCACTAACGGTCTCCCTTGCAGCATGATTCCTAGAGCCCGTCACTTTTTATCGATCAGCTGACCGATTTCCATCGATAAGACTCAGATCATGCTTTGAAATTATAAAGGTGGCGAGAGTTTCTTTAATTTTTTTTAATTCTTTAATTGGCTTAATTTTCGGTTAGTGAGCGGTTTTAAATTGTTTATTACTCCAATCATCTCAATAAGCGTCGGCTCTTCCAATGATTGTGCTTTATGTAACGAAACCTTTCAGTTTGAACCAAATGTCATCCCCATTGGAAGGACCGTCATTTAACGGGGATAAAATTTGATCAACTTGAGTGCAACCGACCGTTAAAGAGAGAAACCATAAATTGGGAAATCTATATACAATACAATATTATTCACCAACTCGCTAGAATTATTCATACAAGATTGATAGTAGCCAATTCAACTATACCAACTGGGAGTTGAAATTATCGACGGTCATGGGAAAATAAATCAAAATCTCACTAATTTTCTCCTAAGAAGATGTTCTATTCACGATTTCAACTCACATTCTAAAATTTAGTGTTAAATAACTATGTTATTCACGGTTTCATCATAAGGAAAATGATTTTATCATATAATTAACTGAATTTGGGATGAGTTTAATGATACTGAGGAGATCATCAGTAAAACTACAGTATTCTAAGATGGTTTTATCATCAGTAAAATGATGCTAAGATGATTTTATCATGTAACTTCAGAGGTGTCGGGCGTTGGAGATCAATTCATGTGATTGGACACGAGTCAATAGTGGAGAAAATCCTTCCAGTAGCCTCAACTTTTATTTTCGTAAATGAAAGAACCAGTTTCGTTCCACAACTGGTCCTAACGATCAAAATATGTTAATCGCTTTCTTGTAAATGCCACCTCTCTACTCCAGCTCTATATTTTCTTGTAAAGTTTGTTTTATGTGGTGTTGCATTCTCGATTATCTAGGCCTACGAGGCTAGAAAAGAATAAGTTTATTGTACTTGATATTTTTCACATATTATGTGGAATCTTCATCATAACTGAATACATAGAATTTTTTGTCTACTCGTTGTTATTTTACGTCGTTTTCCATAAGATAAACACCTTGCTATTGGCTCTTCAGTTGGAGATTGTCTACTCTGGAGGACATCTCTATATTAGCAAGACTGTTATAATAAGCTCAAAATCATTTCTTCGTGATTTGGAACTCACAAAAACTGTCCATTCATCTCTGTTCACCATTCATCATTCATCATTGAGGTTTGAGTGTAAGAGAGGGCCGGCTGCGCCCTAACTAAGGTTTAAAATAAATGCAGCAAATCAATCATCATCATCATCATCCTCAACATAAAGCGAGAACTATGGTAAAGCGCAGTTCGTCTTATGTGAGGTCCTTTAGTTGGATTTATATCCAGCCGTTCAGATCCAATCAGTGAAGATATGCGTGTTTTATTCTTCCGTTGGAAGGCTAACTGCTTGAATCAAACTCCACTATATTAGGGGGTGTTACATCTTCTCTATTTCCCTGTATGGAGCAGAGTAATGGTCATTGAACAAGAGAATTATCGAGAAAATTGAAGTTTTTGAATTATGGTTGTACCGAAGAATGCTCAAAATATCTTGGACACCATTAAGACAGAGCAAGTAACACCATTCTGAACACCATTAAGATCCGTAAGCTTCAATACTTAGTTCACATAATGAGAAATGAGTCCAGATACTCTCTGCTGCAGCTCATCCTGCAGGGGGAGATAGATGGAAGAAGAGGACCAGGAAGACGAAGGATATCCTGGTTACACAATCTTAGGGAATGGACCGGGAAGACATCTGTTGAACTTTTCCGAATTGCTGTCAACAGAGTCAGACTTGATGTAATGCTCGTCGCCAACGTCAGAAACTGATAGCGCACTACAAGAAGAAGATATTAGGGGAGTTTTGAGCTTTCAAGTATCTTTTCGATGGTTCGGAACTTACATAAATAGCGGGTCCATTCATTATTGTAGGTAACATTATTGTTTATCCTCCACCTAAGAAAAAAACTCACGAGGGAATCAAGAAAATATGCCATTATAGAATTGTCTGAAAAATTTATAAAGTATATGAGTTGAAAAACTGCATTTGGTTTTGATCAACAGCATTGATGGACTCTGAAACCTGTATACAATTTGAGCTCTGAATATTCACCTCTCTGTCTATCATTGTGATAGCTGTTAGAGATGCAGATTGTGATACAGTAGCCTAGTTAGACGGAAACTCAAGAGTGAAGACAGTACCATAACTCATATTCCAGTAGCTCAGCTCAGAACAGTAGTCTTCCCTAATAAGCATATTTTTCAATATTTCCTCTATAATAACGATTTCATATCATGCAACCATATCAATGCCTCCATAGTCCCTAACTTCCTCCATTCACGAACGAGCCAATCAATTTTATCCAATCAGAGAGCTTGAAAAATTGAATGGCGTCTCATTATAAGCTACTAAATACAAACTGTACTTTTACAAATACACAATTATATATACTGCTAAAATATATTATGTACTATAGTGAGGTCCACGTATTTGATCAACTTTGGTTTTGCTATCCTTGTCTATCATTCGACAAAGCCGGTGCTACTATCCTTTTCTAGGTCCAACGATGCCAATTATGTTTTCTACAGTGTAGAGATATAATTAATTAATGCAGAGAATCGACATCGCTATTCTTCTATCTTTATCTAATGCCATTATAACGTGGACCTCACTATACTACTATTTTACATTTTTATTCAGATAGACTGTTACTACTACTACACATATACCATATACTGTGCATTGTATACGATGGTAAAATTATCCTCATTGACAACCATCAAGTTCAACCCAAACCGCTTTTCATTCATTTTTTTCCTCTCTCGAATGACTACTCTGCTACCAAGATATCAGATTGGCAATCTACGTTCAGATCAGATCGTTATTGATAATTTGCATAAAATTGGCCCGATTGGACTACACACGTATTGGGTCAAACTTGTCTTTAAAAATTGTAAGGCAATAACAATTTCCTACGGTTATTGCCCTCCTTAAGCAATTTATTGCTGGAGAGAAAAAAATTGCAAGAGGTTTCAGCTCACTATACTCACAGTGCCTCCAACAATATTGCCATAAATCAAATAAATAACTTGTTGCTCGTTGCTTGTAGTACGGTGCACTAGTGTATAATTTTCACTCTGGTATTGCAACTTTCTATTCTTTAAAGTTCAGAAGAGATTTTGTGCCTGTTGGCTCTTGCTTTTGCAACCTGATAGCTTTTTGGGTAACACTTTTAAATTGAACAGGATAATAGAGAAGGTTTGGGGCTACACATAAATCCAACGATATTGTTGACGAAATTTCTCTGGTTGATTGCGTTGCGACAATCAGTGGGTGACTTGGGTTGTTAGTTGTAATTGATTACAGGATTCTTATTTTCTACTTTTCTTAATAATATTGCATTTCTGAAACGTTTTTGAACTGCGTAATGTATGAAGATTCGTGAAATAAATAATCATTCTGGGTTCAACCTATTCTTCTATTACTAATATTTGACATGAAACTTCACAAATTAATAAATGAATACCTTACACACTGGTGACGAAAGCATAGATCTTTGTTCAGATTTCGAGCTCTGCCATTGGTTGATGAATTTTTGAAATTTCAGACCGATGGCAAAAATCCATCCACATTCTAGATCACAGTCAAGGTTCCGAGCTCTCTCATTGGTCAATGTGTGTTAGATTTTTTTCTAGGCCAATGACGAGAGCGTAGAACGTTGAAGAACTTCTAGCCCAGTCAAATGACTATAATGTGCCCCGACCAAACAAAACTTAAGGTAATTGATTTTATTGTTTTAATCAGTCCATTTGAGTTCTAGTAAGAGTAATCTATGGTTTCCCACCAAAATTTCTGAAGACATAACTTTTGGCAGCCTGAAAACCACGAGATTTTCGTATTTTTTCAGTTTTTTCAAGATATCTCCAAAACCAGTTGTTCAATCAATATTTTTGTTCTATCTTGTTTTGAATAGCATTAAATTCTCTATAATTTTCATTCCCTAAACGTTTTCCTATCTCCAATAGGAAGCGAGCTATAGCTCGTCAAAAATTGGTAATTTTTCAACTTTGCGATAAATCGCTAAATCCATGTTTTATTTCATTTTCACTTGTTATAAATTCGTATGGATGTGGATTACTCTTACTAGAACCCAAATGGACCGATTAAAACAATAAAATCAATTACCTTAATTTCTGTTTGGTCCGATGTACTATTTGATTGGGCTATTTATAGAAACTTCGAGTATTCTCTTTGATAGAAGACGTGATTGTTGAGTGATGATAGTAACCTATTCAATCATAATAGATATACAGTCATTTTAAATTTGAGTTTAACTATTGTTCCAAGTATATACTATTTATAGGCATACTCTATCTATTTGCAAATCCTTGACGATTAGAATGCCTTGCTCTCCCGTATAATAGCTGTTCATTTTCAAGTCAAATTATAATTTTACTTTTTAATAGTAACAGATACAGACATTTATAATATCAATAATAGTTTGATTAATAGTATATTTTGTTGATTCTTATAATAAACGCCTGGATAAAAGCTATAAATTAAAAATTTGCCTTATTTATTTTTATTTCAATCAATTCAACATTCGTCTCATGAATGATTTCAATCTAGTGGCTACATTCGAGAACATCCTATGGAGAAGACAAGACCAGGCATCAAAATAGTTATACTTTGCAAAAACTGACATTCACTGAGTAGGCTAAATCAGCAACCACATAATACAAATCTTTGTATTATGTGGTCGCTGGGCTGAATCTTGTGTGTATTATACTACTTGAATATTCCAAATGGAATTTTTGAGGAATGCCAAATAGCATGGTTTCTTTATGCCAATGTGACCTCAATCCGAGTTCCCATTTTCGCTTAAGCTATCAATAACATTCCCAAAAAGTAATTGAATGTACGAAAAGCCACTAATATCATAAGCAATCCCTTGTTGGCTTTGAGTCCTTCGAACCGTTCGTTAACATTTTCAGCTCTTAACGGATTTCCACGTCTGGATAATTTTTTGGCAACGAATCAAATGTTGAAATTAGCATTTCGTACAAGATAATCGCCCAACGACCAATGAGGACACCGCTTTCTTATTTTCTTTTTCTCTCTTTTTGTTGGTCAAAAGTCGCCAGACTGGATAAATCCTCCTCTCAAGGTCAGGACGGATGTGCGGCTGTAACATTATTTTTCGTCCAAGATTTTTCGCCGTTTCCTCTCGCCTTCATACATGGATGGTTTAGGCTGATTGTAATACACCTTTTGTAATTCGTCATACTTTTCGCTATCTGAATTTTCCCGACATTTTATTCCATCTTAATATTTTCCTTTCTTCTTCTTCCTCTACTCCTTCTTCTGATTCTTCTTTCTTCTTTTGTTATTACCTTCCCGACTATTTTTCTTTCACTTTCGTCGATTGAATTACATTTTGTAATTTGTCATGCTTTTCTCCATCTTCACTAATTCATCAATTTTGTCTTTCTCTTATTATTTTTCGTGTTGTTTCCTTCTTCTTTTTCCTCTTCATCTTGTAGTTTTTCTTCTTCTTCTTCTTCTTCTTCTTCTTTTTCTTTCCCTATTCTTCTACTCCATCCTCTTCCTATATCTACTTCGACTCCTGCTCAACCATCTCCACCTTCTTATTCTCAAAATTCAAATTCAAATTCGAATTTATTTTGTCAATCAAAACAATTACAATTTCAAAGAAAATAGTATACATCACAGAAAGCGATTTTTCTTTTCTTTTCTTTTCTTTTTGAAAGGAAGTTTCTTTTGAAACTTCCTATTTCCTCCCTATTCCAAGTAATATCTTCTTCTTCTTCACGTGCCTGCTCCGTTTCGGATGTCGGTGATCATAATGGCTATCCTGATTTTGTCGACGGCGCTACGGAACAGCTCTGCAGATGACTGGTGAAACCATAGCCTCAGATTTGCCAGCCATGAAATTCTCCTTCTGCCAGGTCCCCTTTTTCCGTTGATTTTTCCTTGAAGGAATATAGACTCCATTTATTGCTTCCCTCTTTTCTTCCCCTTATCGCTGTGTTTTTCCTCTCCATTTTGAATCCCTTGTCTTCCGCTTTTCCTTCCCCTTCTCATCCTAATCTTCATCCTCTTTATCCACTCCACTTCTTTTTTCATCTTCATTTCATCTCCTCGTTCCTTATGATTTTTCTTTCTAATATCATGGATTTTTTCATTGCTAGAGTACATTTTGTTCTTCCTCACCCGCTTTTTATCATTCTTTCTTTTCATTTTGTTTTCAGATTTTCTCTTCTTACTCTCTCGTCCCAATTATTCTCCTCAACTTTCCTGAAATTGAAATCGAAGTGAGCCAGTGATATTAATTCATTGGAAATTGTGTTGATCTTGGTTTCGAAATCTATGTGTCTTCTATGCAATAAGATTTCAATCTACATATACAACTCATTATAACACAATACTTTTAAAAGTTAATCCTCTACTCATGATTCTGTGATCCCTGTCAATCAGATTAATATTGAAATATTTCGTTGGTGGCATTTCGAATCTCAATCTCTCGTTTCTCGATAGAGATAACTCTGTTAGATAGCCCACTTACCAAACTCTCTACTTAACATTTAAAAACAGCTCACATCATGTACTTTACAATTCCCATGTCCTATTAACTCATATAGATGTGATAAGACTTTTTTCGGAGAAACTAGTCCTTCATAGCCTTTCAATAGCCTAAATCCTTTCTTCAGTTCTTGGAACAATTAATATTTGTTTAATCAACTTGTTAATAAGTGTGTGTTATTTGATGGTAGTCGTGTTCAATAAAGTTTAACGATAAGTAGTTCTAGGAAAGCTTCTCCGCTATTGATTTGAAAGTAATATTTGGTAAATTTCCATTCCTTATCGTGGACTAAGCTCTTGAAGATTAAGGTCTTCTGGAGTTAAAACTCTTCGACATTCTAGTCTTAAATAAACATAAAGAATAATGGTGGTGTGATTGAATTGAATCAATAATGCTCATTAGTGCACGTCAAAATACTCCTAGTATATCATAGAGTTTTTGAAATATATTAACAGTTTAAATTCATGTCATAGTAAATATTTCACTTGAATATTATGTATTTAATATATGTATTTTTGAGTAGCATTTCAATAAAATGGTTGAAAAATTTTATTGAATATGTTTTTATTGAAAAACTATTCGATTGCATTTTCACATCGTTCAAGCTTCAAGACAATGAAATCATTATAAAAAATCATAAGCTTTTCAACTAGACTAGCAGATAGAAGCTTAGTCACATCAATACAATATTATCAATATAAATATTATTAAACAGCAATATCATATTATCAATATCAATTCACATTATACCTACCAGTCTATTTCCCATTTATCCTTAACACAACTCTAAGGCCCGGTTGCACAAAAACCGGTTGAATTTTAATCGTGATTGATTTCACGAGAACCAATCAGAGAAGCCGTTTTTGAAAAGACGGCTTCTCTGTTTGGTCATCGAAGAATTGATCACGATTAAAATTTAACCGGCTTTTGTGCAACCGGCACTGATATTCTCAATTCATTCTTGATTCTATTGAATAAAACATTACAAAAAAATACAATTAAAATTATAATTATAAAATTTACTTCTTTCATAAGTAGATCCTTCCGGCAGATTCCTCTCTGAATGCCGTGCTACTGTGACGTACTTGAGCTCAAATTCAAGAGACAGTGAAAGAAAGAAAGAGCAAGGCGAATTGCGAGGAGACGTCACAAGTCACTGGCGGCTGACTTGGTCACTTTCACTGTCCATAATTGGCTGGGACAGTCTGCCAATGCGAAGGTCCGTCTTTCACTCATTCACTGTCTTCATGTCTTGCAACGAGAGTCAACAGTGACTTACAGTTTCAGCCCTAAACAACTAGGATGATTTACTATTCGCGATGACCGACAGTACATATTTTACAGTAAAATACAGATTTTAAACCTAATAATTTATTTTATTGCCTACTGGGAATGGTCGAGGGAATAGACAATATTCAGGAATAAGGATTAGGAAGCAAGAAAATGAATTGTAACAATTGTTATTGGCTGAAACAGCTGAGACTTTTAACGTCTGTGGATAGTAAAAAGTGAGCGAGTGATTCTGTAGAAAATCAAAATATCGCATCCCCGAAATTCATAAGCTGACGTATAATAGCCAGCTCTAAAATATAAACACGATCATTTTAGAGAATTGTGTTCTGTTTCTCAAAAAATAAAAATAACAAGCGAAGCTCGGTGCCCCGATATTATTATCCAAACTAGTGAACAAAAATCTGGTGTGGCGCACTCACACAAATAATGTCCTTGCTGTTATAAAAATTGATCACCTGAAGCTAGTGTTCACGCCCATCTCAAGTCAACTATTCAAAGATCTGAGCCAGCTCGCATCGTGTGACAGGGCGCTGGAAACACATGAGGTCTGCTATCTCTTCTAGTGAATGATTTAATAGAATCAACAGTTGTCTCTCTCATTAACATTTGCATTTCTCATTTGCATTTGAATAATCACATTTTCTCGAATTTCGAGCTTATTTTCAATTTTAGGTGGGAATGTTACTGGACATTAATTGTAGAGATTTTCATGCTCAATCGTTTCCACTTGAAATGTTTTGTTCAAATTGTATCTGAAGCCTGATAATTGGAAATCTAGAATATGTCTTATTTTGTTAGAGGCAAGAGATACAAGTTGATCGCTGAAATTTGTTGAATACATATATGAAATAATGAAATTTTATTCCTTTTTACAAAAGAATTACATTTTTCATAGAAGATTACAATATAAAACATTGATATTGACATTGTTGAACTTCTCCATAAATGAAAAATACTGATTAAATTGTCAATTTCACTGGTACTACTTACTGGAACTTTGAAATTGACAATTGATTCCGTGTTTTCCAATTATTATGGAGTTAAAATTATTTGAAACAGTTCTCTTACATATTTCAGCTTTTAGCCCTTCTTTTACAGCTAAGATTGTTGATTCCTGGTAGAATGAAGGTGCACATCTTCACAATTTCACTATCCATACTATCACTATCACTATCCACCCCACCCCACCTCAACGCATCAACTCACAATCTTTCCTGAAAAGTATTGAATCGCTGGAGATTATGAACATCGAAGTTTTATAATCATCAGTTTTTTTTTTTAATTAAATTCATCTTGATAACATACTCCAATAGAATTCACATCTAAAAATGTCGAACAATCTACAGAAGCCGTCTAGTCCAGCTCCTGTTTGATGCATTGATATCCAAAAACCAAATGAAATGAAAAACTAAAGCTTAGTAGGGTCGAGGTTTTCTTCAAATAGAACAAATAGAATAGGAGTGTAGGAGCACAGAGTTAGTACAGGAGAATCGAATGAGTATTGTAGTAATATTCTTTGACTCGGTTCATTGCACAGGAATTCTATCTGTATCTGTAGTCAGCATGCCTGTGCCTGTCAAATGTCAAGGTCGAATCACTGTATTCTACACAGAGCACCGTTCGGTTCCATAGCTACCAATACTGACTGATCTTCTCACTCCCTGGTCTTGGTAACCGAGTAACGGACAATTAATACGTTACTTGTCCTCAAACCCTGTACGGCCATAGTGCTGTAACAGTTTCTAGTAACACTTTAGCATTCCAACTATTGCATATTTCATTCAGAAGAGAAAAATAAACGAGTCGCATTTTTGTTTGCTTTCATTGGTGTAACTTATTGGTTGAGAACCTAGTGGATGTTTAGTGACACCTCGCCGTGAAGCCTAATTATCCATTGAAATGGGGATATCCATAGTGCTATATCGTTCCAAGCATTTTGAAACTATTATCAACTAACTGTGGATTGAGAAAATTCAAAGCTAACCTTCATAAATTCTTAATAGAAAAAGCCTATTACTCGGTGGATGTGTTTCTGGAAAACCATCCTTGAAGACTATTAGATAAGTATTGTAAATTTTGATGTATTTGTTATGACTGACATGCTATATCTTCAAGAAAATATTTTGTTTTAATTGACGCATTCTTGTACATTTTTATGTATATTTGAATAAAGATTGATTGATTAACCAACAAGTGTACCGAAGTAATACCTGCAGCATTGAGGCATGTCACAAAAATACTTAACACATTTTTTTAGGTTTCAATTGAACTTGATACAATTTTTTGGTCTCAACAAGACAGTATTCTTGAAGACAATAGAATAACTCTCTACCAATTCAGATACAAGAACGTTTTGATCTATCCGTCTATAATTTCATGACACTTGAAGTTGTCTAATACTGTTAGTCCAAAGAGACCAAAGAGTAAGTTAGTTTGTAAATGTAGTGATTGTTAAGATTTTGGACAAATCTTCTGGATTTTTCTTCGTGACTTTCCTCGATTTAAGATATTCAACGTGGTCATAGAAAGTCGCAGAACACTCTATAGAATAGGAAATAGCCGCTGATCTATCAGGTATGTAAGGATCTATGAGGTCTATCGAATCCATTTGTCGGCAAGTTGGCATTCTGATTTAACATCAGAGCTATGGAATAGTTTAATGTTAGTATTATTTTCTCTATTAAGAAGTCCACATAATGGTAACTCCTGGCATTTACCCGCACAATGTAACTTAGAAAGACCTACGATAATCAGTTGCAGATAATATATACTATTGAAGCCATCATGTTTTAGCTGTAAAAAGGTTAATAACAATGGACTCTTAGTTGAAAACACTCTTGACTTTTGGCCTTTGCGAATCTTGAAAGTTCATGAACGGTGTTTATTCTTTCTGAGTTATGAAACTTGAAAAGTTCAGAAACTTTAAAGTTGGAGCGGGATAGGTGAGAGGAAACCTGACAGCTCTCACTTGCATTTCATTCAATTTTACAAGAAATATTGCAGTTTTTGTCAGTTTATAGTGTTGGTTGAAGTTGCGAAGGAGATATTTCAGAACCATTGCAAATTAAACAGATATAAATAGTTTTTGTGTGTCAAAAATAGTTTATTTACTGTGAAAGGTGTATGAAAGCGATATTTATATCCAAGAAAGCTGCATCATGCCTTTTTTATCCTTATTAAGACCGAAACTATAAAAACCGACGACTCTATTTCCTGATGATAAAAATCAAAGCAGGAGATATAGGGTCATTGACCACAATAAAGCTAACTTCCATAAGGAAAACTCTGCCGATAACTTCTATTGTAACCTACCTGCTGTAGAATAAGTACTGCCTAATTATGGGTGTCTATTGTCTAAAAATTAATTGAATACTATACTCACCCTAATACCTTGGGATCTGTCTAATTCAATCTAATTAATACCGTACTTGAAAATATTATACGATTGAATTCGTACCTATCATTCTATCTTCAAGCTTATAATTATTTTTCGTTTTTAATATCAAGATTAAAATTCAGGGGTGCCCACAGGGGGGGGGGCGAGGAAGCAGTCTGCTTCCTTGAAATCCTCTTTGGTACTAAATTTTTTTATATTTGAGGCTGTTGCGTCGTTGGGATTACGGGCGTGGGCACCCCGTTTTTATCAATTATTTTTTTCTATCTAATTTAATATTAGATAAAATATCTATTTTCCATGGCAAAAAAAAATCGAATTTGTATTGATTATTGAAATCCTGTATGGAACTCTGTGCTGAAAGATTAGTTTATATTATTTATACATTAGTTCAATACGTATTTACTAAATAAGTTTGATACAATGAACATGTATACGCAAATACGATTACGATGCTGAAGTGTCAACCGAGTTGAAGAATACAACTATGACCATGGCATTCGGAGACAGCCTTGAACCAGTATCCACTTGAGAGCCACTCTTCAATCTGTTTCTTTTCATTCCAAACTCCAAAGATCAGGACAGCAATCTCAGCAAGACAAGGTTGCAAGTAGATCATGAAAAGGGTTTTATCAATTTCGTTGGTCCAATCCTTTTGTCTGTCACAGCTAGCCTAGACCTACTTCTATTATTTTCTATTTAATTTTATATTTCTCTAATCTTCCTTCTCTATTCTGAATGAAAGTTTTGATGATGTTCGCTCTCTGTCCTCTGTCTACTAAATGAAGCACGGCAGTTGATAGATGATCTTTTAATTTGGTTCTTGTATTTTGTAGAGGTCTTCTTGTCGCTTGTAGCTTGTATACTTGCTTTCCAATTATGTGTGTTGACTGTTACTGATTAGGTGGGGGTGGGCCTACCTACTCCACTGTACAAGAGTTGTTGTTGTATTGTATTATCTTCTAGTACTGTTCTCTTATTATGTTCTGTTGTAGAACAGTTTTCTGCTCTTTCCCGCTCATACTGTGCTCCTATAGCAATTGCGTTCTTTTGTACTACGTACGCTTAAAAGATTAGCACTTAACTCTGTTCTGTACTTTTGGTTATTGGAATATTAATATAGCCTACTTTATACTGTACTTCAACTTCAGACTGATTGGAACTTAGTTATACAACTACTAAGTGTTGGAAAACACTTCCTCTCATATATTATTATTTTGTAAAATTCTATTATAGTCGTTCCTTACTGATTGATAATATAGTAACTGTTATTATAGTTGAATCCAATGTTTTTGTTAATTTTACTTCCTCTTATTTATTCATCCATCCTTTAGCGTCCCTATGTTATTTCCTCTATTATAGGCCTACTGACGTTTCGTATTTTTTCAGTGATTATATTGAGTCACAATTTACTATACACCATGTGGTGAATACAATTCTGTGCTACTGAGAATGTTGTTGCAGGTATATTAGGGAAAGTGAATTAAATGTTGATTTTATTGTTGTTTCAGGTATGTCCACACCTATTGCAATATTGCTGAAAATTATTGAAATCTTCCTTGATGAATTGTGAGTGATTACCTTTCCATTTTAATTATTCATTTCTAAAAGTTACACAGAATTCATCATACATGTTACTAATATATAAATTTATATTTGAACACCAAAAACAGTTAGCTACCGTAATGAAAACTAAAAGTAAAAAATAAATAGATAAAGTAATAGAAAATTTGAAATATCAGTGAAAGAAGGTGGGTAATAAGTTTTGTACAAAAAGTGTGAAGATGTTTGTCTATGTGTTCTGGAACAGCAAATCTTGAAATATTTATGCTTCAATTCTACTGAAATCTAATTGTGTTTTGAAATTGATAATATTACTATAGGTGACTATAATATAGGTGACTATACCTCCTAATGTAGGCCTAAGTCTTTGCTCTTCCATCTGGTGTGATTTATTATTGTAACTTCATAGTGGAAATTTTTATAATATAATTATTATTATTGTATGAAAATCCAAATTAAATTAAATCACCCCGAAGACTTCTGCTACTAAAAGATTGACAACTGGTTAACAGCTAGAAGGAAATTCTATGAGAGCTACTATCCAAAAATGGATATATTTGCAGTAGCAGAAGTCTTCAGAGTGATTTGCAGAATTTAATTCGAATTTTATTCTTATTTTTTATTGATTCGAAGATACAAAATTATTATGTAAAATATTTGAGGGAGGATCAACAAGCCTTTCCTTTTTGAGATTTTCGTTTAATAGTAATTATTCATGAATTAGCATTTGAATAAATGCAGTTTCTCATTGATTTCCATCAAAAATATATAATTAATAAAAAACATATTCATATTATCTGTCAATATCATAGATCTAGATCATAGTGGACAATAATGTTGGAAAAGTATGACATTGTTGGATCGAACATAGAAATATTAGAAACTAGACCACTCCATTACTCTAATTGAAAGGATTTCAATAACATATTATTTAGAAATTATAATTTAGGAGCCTGCAAGTCTTATCAGTTAAGAGAATCGTTAGGTGAAATCAGACAAGTTTCAAGACAGTAATGATAAATTTAAAGTGGAGTTATATGTGATAAAACAGCCGTAAAAGTCAAGACCACTTCCACTAAAGGACTAAACAATAATTTGTTTTTATTCAGATGCAAAATAATTTTAACTTGTGATTGCTAACAGTTCGCGAAGCTACTTGCATCTTTTTACAAGGTCATGTTTTAATGTGGTTGCTCTACTTTCATTCATGTTCTCTTAGTAAAACATAAAATATGAAATTCTAATTATCAATTTATGCATGTGTAGGTCAATATATTTCATTTTATCTTGTATATTGAAAAGTTATCGTGTACAGAACTATTAGGTTTCAATGTCAATTTGGTTTATATTCAATTATATAGGTTCTACGTGAATAAGCTAGTAAATTGGGCAACATACACTTGATAATTTTATTATTTACTAGCCGTCAGGCTCGCTTCGCTCGCCATATCCGTCTAGCCAGGGGGCTCCGCCCCCTGGACCCCCGACTGGATCGTCCAAGGAATAAGATCAGCAGGCTCGCTTCGCTCGCCTGCATTTTTCATTTGAGCATTTTTATCATATGTTAGAACAATCCAGTCGGGGGTCCAGACTAAACGTCTGGCTAAACGGATATGGCGAGCGAAGCGAGCCTGACGGCTAGTAATATAATATTCCCAGGATTGAAGTAGCAGTGCCCAATCAATTTTTATAAATACATTATATAAATAATAAATGCATTTAAATCTTCAACTTGGTGCCAACCTAACAAAGTCAACTCAACTTAATGCCAACCTGACAAAATTATTAATTTAGTTGCCAGTTAACAACTGTTTCGAAGAGGTACTCTATCTAGATTATAGTTCTATAGTAACATATGATATGGAAATTTCAATTATAATTAAGAGATTGGGAGAAGAAGAATTTACATGCTAAAAGACGAACTTTAAACCCTTAAAAACAACCCTTAGAGTTAAAATATTGCCAAAAGATTTCTTAGTGCGCCTCTAAAGGGCCAACTGAACATACCTACCAAATTTGAACGTTTTTGGTCCGGTAGATTTTAAGTTATGCGAGTGAGTGAGT
Source organism: Nilaparvata lugens (assembly GCF_014356525.2). Taxonomy (NCBI): domain Eukaryota; kingdom Metazoa; phylum Arthropoda; class Insecta; order Hemiptera; family Delphacidae; genus Nilaparvata; species Nilaparvata lugens. The sequence goes on along the minus strand of NC_052511.1, from coordinate 21,524,561 downwards.
GAGTGAGTGAGTGAGTTTTTCAATAAGATTACCAAAAGCCATCCAATTGTCTTTTTTACTTCAGGGCTACTTTTTAATTTATATAGAAATATAAATCTGAGTACCCTTTTTAAATCATTTCGTCACGACATGTTTCGGCTACTAATGCATTATTCATATTACCAAAAGCTTATGTGTGCATTATTATACTACACTGATAACTACTAGTAGGCTATAAATAAGTACAATAAAACCTCTCATGAACATGATTGAAACCTCAACCCTCAACCAACTTTCATCAACCCACTCGTATAAAGCAGTTGCATTAATGTTGTGCTCCCATAAATTACATCTCTCACTCTTCAGTTGGCTCCTCATCCATTCATTATTAGACAGGTCAAGACAAATCTCCAACTTGTGATGAATTACTGTTTATTCAACTACCGTACCGTACTGCACTTATTAAACATGAGTTCATAAATCTCTACTTTGTTGCACCACATAGTAAAAAGAAATCACGACTATTTATCAAATGAAATTTCTGAAAGGAAGTTCTACAATTTTTTTCCAATTTTTCTGACAAAGTAGGCTGGATTCAATGAGTTTGAATTTAAATAGCTGTATCGTCATGGAATATGATGTCTATATTTTCAATAATTTAATTATCATACAATATTACAGTACTTATTGGAACAAAAGCAATGAAGGTTAAAGTCTCAATAAGTCATTAGAAGTGATTAGATATAGAGCTACTTGGGTGTAAGTGATATAATAAGACCTATTTATAAATGAATATAGGGATAAATGACTATATTTTTATATAATATTATATTTTTAGAAAAATAGTTATTTTCATTCATTGATAGGCTTTATTTTTTAACTATAAATAATAATATAATTGAAAATATTGCTTCAGTACTAATGAAACAAGTACATATTCTATAACTTTTAAACTTTATGATTTCTTGAGTTTATTGGAATTCAAAATTCCAAAATTATAACTATTTAAACCCAATAAATTTAAAAATTTCAATCTGAAATCCATATTAGAAAGTGATAATTTTTAGACATTATCGATATCACTGTATTAAATTTATTTATGTGTTGCACATTTTGCTCTAATATTTACTAGGCCTACTTATGTGCATTTAGATACCGTATCAGATTCTACTAAGGTTTCAGGTTTTAATCTTCAGCTAGTTTGACTTTAAAAATTCTCAACTACAAGTAAGTCAATAATGAAGCAATAAATCAAATATGGAATAACCTCTCAATTTTTCTTATTATGTTCAACTAATACCGTATGCATTATACTTTACAAGAAAAAACAGTGATATGTGAAGATGTAATACTGTACCCATGCTACATTTCATGCTATATTATAAAGAGATGCGGGTGATTGAGTATTCACTAGCACAGGCAGCTAAATCTAATTGAATAGCACTGAAGCAGTCGCTATTGATGGGTTACAAGCTGAACTAATAAATTAGGTAATCGTGCAGTCTGCAGTGAACATCCGTCCTCGTTTATGCAATAAACTGCACTATTTATGACTTATCAGGCTGTTGTACTGCACTAAGCAGCCACTGAACTTAATATCAGGTAAAGGAGGTACAGTTCTGTGTAAGCAGCCTGCTTGTAACGATAATAGTTCTGATAATTGCACTCCATATAACAATCCTGAATAACTGTACCAGAGTCTGCACTCTAATACTGAATACTTGGAAATGAAAACATAACCAATTGGAAATAATTATTAAACGAAATTCCAAAACAATTGCTGTCAACCCCTCAGCATACTTCTGCTAGAGCATTAATGCTTGTTATTGACAGCATTTAATTTGGAATTTCGTTTAATAATAATTTCTTATTCATTAGCATTTGAAAAAAGCAATTCAAAATTCATTTCAATTTCATAATGTTCCTAATTGTAAACGTTTTTAGACTTGATTATTCAAATTTAATATTGCATTTTCAGTACTTGAAGCACCCTTCAATCAAATAATATTACTCAACAAACAAGATGAATAAAGTTCTCCAGCAAGATAATAATTACATTAGTTGATGTCTGATACACGTTTAACTATAGTGGTACACCACCGTATTCGAATTGCTTTATAAGCCGAGGTGTGTAAATGTTATTGACATGAAGCAATTGAAGTGCCTCGAATTATTCGAAAAATGCAGCAATCAACATCAACTCGTGAAATTCTTGTGCCAATTGCTCTCAGACTGAGCACATCTCATAAAATTTCATGTTTCTCCTTACATTGCAATCATACCTGCAACAACATGCAGCATACATAGTTATAGCCCATATATAGCCTACAGTTGTGATTAAAATACATTGCTGTAGCCTCTCAATACAGCAATATCCTTTATATCAGGAAAATAACCACTAGGTATAGTAAGTAATAGGTGTACTGGATATATACGATGCAATAGGCAACATAATATTGTATATGTCCTGGACTTGATAAATATAGAAATACTGTTGGCTTCTATTATTTCAATGTTTTCTCTTACAAACTGAGTAGTGTATTAAATTATGGCTTCCATTGCAATGTAGGTGCTCAAACCACTGTAATTGACACTTGTAAAATGTCTGTAATTAGATTTCAATATTTCTGACTCTATATTCGTTGGTAAAAAGTAGTTGGTTAGGGAGGGACCTAGTTTGTTAATGTGGAACCTTCTTTTGTGGTTTGGAGCCCATATGAAACTATAGGTAAATTTATCACCTACTTTATCAGTAATAAATATACTTTATAATAGTATGAATTATTAGGAATTGTTATCGAACCATTGGGAATTGCTAAATTGAGCTAATTGAACATTAATTTGTCCAGTATTATTTATACTGGGCTTGTAATAATATGATCCAATTAATTCAATATAGGCTATATGAATTGATTGAATCATATTTTTACAAGACAATAGGCCAATATGCAATATGAATTAATTGAATCATATTGTTACAAGCCCAGTATAAATAGTACTGAACACATTTTCAATTATGAAAACACAAATTTGAAATTGTCAACCACTTTTTATTATTATAATATATGTTTGTCAAACAGCTGAAGATGTGGCTGGTAAAGTCACGAAACCTGGTTCTGTATATATTATAATAATAAAAAGTTGTTGGCAATTTAAAATTTGTGTTTTCATTATGGAAAAGTACCACACACAACACAACTGTAAGGTTAAATTTTCAATTAGTGTGAATATATTATTTTATACATCTTGATTTAGTTTTTCCATCATCAGTTTTCAGGGTGATTTATAATGAAGCTGTTCTTTTTATTAGTTACTCAATTTTTTTCTGTTCTATTCGTTATGTTTTGTCTTTATCTATCAAGAGCACAATTATTGCATTCAATATACTTACAAAAAACATGCATGCTCCGCCTACCGTATGCATTATACTTTACAAGAAAAAACAGTGATATGTGAAGATGTAATACTGTACCTATGCTACATTTCATGCTATATTATAAAGAGATGCGGGTGATTGAGTATTCACTAGCACAGGCAGCTAAATCTAATTGAATAGCACTGAAACAGTCGCTATTGATGGGTTACAAGCTGAACTAATAAATTAGGTAATCGTGCAGTCTGCAGTGAACATCCGTCCTCGTTTATGCAATAAACTGCACTATTTATGACTTATCAGGCTGTTGTACTGCACTAAGCAGCCACTGAACTTAATATCAGGTAAAGGAGGTACAGTTCTGTGTAAGCAGCCTGTTCTGATAATTGCACTCCATATAACAATCCTGAATCACTGTACCAGAGTCTGCACTCTAATACTGAATACTTGGAAATGAAAACATAACCAATTGGAAATAATTATTAAACGAAATTCCAAATCAATTGCTGTCAACCCCCCGGCATACTTCTGCTAGAGCATTAATGCTTGTTATTGACAGCATTTAATTTGGAATTTCGTTTAATAATAATTTCTTATTCATTAGCATTTGAAAAAAGCAATTCAAAATTCATTTCAATTTCATACAATTTTTGAAATAATAGCTCATATTTGAATTATTTTTAGAATAATTCTCACCTGAACTGGGGTGCCCACATGGGGACTGTGTCCTCAAAATTCTAAGGGGGAGCTTCTAAAACAAGGCCAGCAGTGTTTAAAATAGCGACTGAGGACCCTCTTTTGCTTAATATTGGGGATATTTTTATATTAAGGGGGTGGTGAGTTCTTGTCCTTGTCGGGGGGAGGAGGGGTTCCTCCCTGATTCAAAGCAAAATGAATACTTGTAAGGATTAAATTAGAGCATATTGTTTAGTTATATATATGATCTAATAAAAGCTACTAGACACAGACGTTTTTAACATTGCTATTTTCAGTAATTAGGTAACTTCCAAAAGATGTAGGCCTATTCAAGTGTTGCCTACTGTATTCTGTAGTAACAAGTATCTCTTGTATATTGAATTTTTTATTTTTTAAAGAATCTACTCATTTTTTCCTATAAAATTAACAGTTAACACACTTTCCAACAAGAAGGTGATTTGATAAAGTGGGGTTTGAAATGATGTGTTTAATCAATAATTATTTTGATCAATAATCAATAATTCATTTGAGCAATAATCAAATGACCCACCTCCCCCCACCAATAGAAGCTAGGAAGTTTTTTATTGATTTGATCAATAATCAAATGACCCCCAAAATCTGTCTATAATCACTACAGTATTAGAAATAAAATTGATGTGAGAATAGTGTCAACCATTTTATTATAGCTATTCGTTGATTGAGTTGCTAGAAAAACTTTGCTGATAAACAAAATCCTTAATTAAATTGGTGTCTTCCCGTAAACAGAGAATATGAGATACGGTACCTCAGATTTGTTAATGGACTTATTTTTCTGTTTTCTTTTGTTTTGTATTCGTATCTCTCTAGAATGTTGAACTTGATAAGAATATGCATGTAATATTTCATAAGTGGCTCAATGTACTAGATAATCTTTTCCTCTTCAGTGACGTTCATCCTAGTCCTATCCGTTTATAGAAGTGAATAAAAATTCCTGCATTATATTGTAGGTTATATAATATGCTTCCTTTGGATCAGAATATTAAATTAGCCTTTTTTCTATGCAGGTATACAGTACTGTCGTATTTTTGTAGGAGCAATCTCTTATGTAGCATAAAACATAAATTTTATAATAAAATGATAATAATTGACATTTAGTGACCGATGATAATAATATTGTGTATCAGTTTCATACTTCGAAAATGATACAACCTAATAATAAAGACGTCTGTATAATATATAATAAACAGAAATATAAAGGTACAAATTGATCTACTGAATGATTGGATCTCCAGTAGCCAATACAGTACACAGAAGGTTGAGTTAGATTAGTATACAGTTATAAACTATATCTGTTATTAATTGACAGCCACCATTGATTGGCTGTTCAAAATAATCGGAGTTGATGCGAATCTGATGTGATTGGATGACTTGAGGCATTCCTATTGCATCTCAGCACGCTAGGATACTTTGATATTGTGCGAGTCACTTCAACCTGCCAGGATCAGTTGAATTGGAAGCGTCAATGTTATCTTTAATGAATGTTGCCAGTTTGAAGTAAATCTGATTGTAGTAACGAAGTGATTACATTGGGAGCCGGCTGAAGTACGGCATCTGGCCTACTAAAATGCCAAGGCTGTATTACTGCCCTGAGTTCTATTCTGTTTGAGATCCAAACGTAACAGCATGTCTTTTGATAGTAATATACATTATTGTTGTTCATTTGGAATGGTCGTTTATGTAAACGATTATTATTTTCAAATACCTGAGTTGTTTATGATTCATCTGTATTAGAATATGATTCTATTGTTGTAGTAGGTTTTGATGAACCAGCCAACTCATCAGCAATGTAGGCCTACATCGTATAGCCCTATTGCTGATCTTAGATTGGAATTAGGCTACGAATGTTTCAGTCTCAGAGATTTTTTTTTTAATATTATTTTGTTATTAATAGTACCACCGTATATTAATACCAGAATGCTGATTTGATTTTTCTCTTGTCATTGTCCTCGATATATTATGTATTGAACGCTTTCTTCTTGTTCTCTCTCTCTCTCTCTCTCTCTCTCTCTCTCTCTCTCTCTCTCTCGCTCTATTCCAAATCGTTCCTTGTCAGTGCTTGTCGTGAATGGAATAAACTTCCCAACTCTATTAGATGTATTGAGAGCCGAGCGGGCTTCATCCTATCTTTGAAAAAGTATGTTATAGAGAAAATGACTGATTCTGTCCAACCCTAGAGCACTGCATGACAAATATTCTAATCTCCCTTCCTTTCCATTCTTCATTCCATGTATTTATCCATTTTCCACATCCCATCTCCATTCTACATAATACATATTCATCTTCCCATCTCATGATTTTCTGTTCTTTAGTATTGTATATTGTCAATATATATTACTCAATCAATTTCTAAAATTTTAATTCAAATCCCACCCTATAACGTTTGTTCCATTTATCTAATTTCAATTATCAATGCAATATTGTATTCACTATTACTCATTCTAATTTCATTCATTCATTCATCCCATAATTCTAAGATTCAAATCAACTAGTTTTTAACTTAATGAGTAGAGTTTCTTATTTGAACATTACTTCGAGTTATAATTCCTAACAGCTCTAATTCATCAAAACCCTGTCGTATGTTAATGGGAAGGATATTTTATATCCTTCTTAGAGAATCGTCAATTATTTGTTGAAACACCGCCGATTTATGAAGTTACATCACATTATTATATTATCGTTATTATAATTGCATTCAATCTTTATTCTCATTGATTAATTATTTATACTTTGTAAAATTCGTTGAATATCTAGCATCATCGTCATTTAATATAAATTAGTGTATAAGCCAGTATAAATATTGTAACATACATAAATAAAGAAATCTACTCTCTCTCTCTCTCTCTTTCTCTCTCTCTCTCTCTCTCTCTCTCTCTCTCTCTCTCTCTCTCTCTCTCTCTCTCTCTTATCCTATGTTTTGCAAGACAGACTTTTAGAGGGACGAAATTGTGACTGAAATTTCCAGTATAATTATTAATTTCAAATTTATTATTGATTGGTTATCATATAAGTTACAAGACATTTTTATTCATATGTGCATTTAAGATTATAGATCTGAAGCTAAATTATAAACTTGTTTCCTCAATTGTTTGCCGTTGGCCTACAATAGAATACTGATAAAAATTAAAAATTTCATTGTCACCGGCACCAGATAAATACTCTTGATATGATGATGTTTCAATTCTTGCTTACTTACTTCATTTGGCTCTACAGTCCTGGCTGGACTACGGCCTCCTCAACATGGCGCCTCCATACAATGCGCTCCTGTGCTCTCCTCCAGTTCGCCACTCTCAGCACACGGAGATCATCCACCACGTCATTCAGCCATCTTCTTCTTGGTCTTCCTCTTCTCCTAGCTCCAATCATCATCTCGTCCATCATTCTCTCTCCTCCCCCATTCTCACCAACCATTCAATTATTTTTGCCTTAATGGAGCAAACAATACTTTCTCTTCCAATTGCTTCCTTAATCTCATTATTATACCTAGTTCTCCAGTTTTCTCCATCACTTATTGGTCCCCATATCCTTCTGAACATCTTTCTTTCAAATGAACTCAACGTTTTCTCATCCTTATTTAAAATTGTTAATGTTTCAGCTCCATCATATATAACAACCAGTTCTACTAATGTCCTCCTGTTTATCTTTTCCTTTGTTCTTCGAGATATTAATCTGATTTTGAAAATTTTTTGGTTGGCATAAATATGCACGATATTCAATTCTTATAATTTTTGTTGTATTTTTACTTGATATTTAAGTACCGTTCAGCTTTATTGTAAATTGTAGTCCATAGATTTTACAAGTGAAAATGGAGTAGATTTTATTAGATTTCCACATTTTTCTTTTACTATGTATACCTACATATCAACAACCACCGCATACTTACCTGTACCTACCATTCCACAGGTCTTTCGCTCTACATACAGTAAATGAGAGAGTACATTCTGCTGAAAAATTGTAGGATAATAAGGTAGCCTGTTTCAAAGCGATTGAACAAAATTTAAAACTGCGAAAACTCATAAAAATCAATTGACTAATATGTTTATAGCTTGTAGATAGCAGATAGCTTATTACTGATAAGTAGGTAGTTCATTTCAAAATATTTTTTACTTCAGGTAATTGTTTACAGTATTAGCATTATTACTAGCATTACTTTTGGGTACATCAGATGACCATGTTTTCAATTTCTAACCTTTTTACTTGGTTCACAGTAAGGTATCAGATTTATTATAGCCTATAATAAGCTACTATATACTAGCCTATTTATAAGCTACTATAATTATCATGATTGATCATTCAATAAATATGCTGCTCGGTTCGTTTGAGTCGATTTCTTTTATTGAAACCGCAAAAAAGAAACAAGATACCACAGATTGTGGTTTCAAACTTATTTTTCTTATTATTGTTTTCCTTTTTTTACCTTCCACGTGTTAATATAGCCGAATTTATTGTTTCACTGCTTTCTCTTGAAGATTTTTTCTTGACGATATCTTTCAATTTTTTCTCCTAATTTAGTATGCAAGCCTCTATTGATTTCTCATTTAGTACCTGAGTAGAATTTGTTTTTAATAGTAGCCTACTTATAGTATAAATGAAGGTTTTTATAGTAGTGTGATTTTTCAAAATTGATTATACGACTGTATATTTTTCTGTATAAAGTTTTGGGCTAGTAATGGAATACAATAAAAATATTTATTCTACATTGAATCTAGGCTTTTAAGTCTATATTCTATATAGGTTGTAATTTCATGCTTACTTTACGTGAAGTGCTCTTTCAAATTATTGTGTTTTACAACAATTATTGTAGAATATGATGTAGCCTATTACACAAAAAATCATAATGAATATCAATAATTATTGTTTTATTTCTACATCACAAATTATTACAGTTATATTCAAGAATTTAGTGTAAAAGCATGAGGAGAATAGATACAAAGGGAGGGGCTAATAAATATGAACTTGACTGATTTGATACGACAAACTATATGTTACCGGTACTGACTAATATAGGCCTACTCGTAAATAAGACTGATGCCAAGTCTTTTAGGAACTACCGTCAAACAACGATTGATCTAGCTTTATTGAAAGCTGCTATTCCTGCTGGTAAACTCCAAGAACACTCTTGATCCCACAATCCTCTGGGCGGAAGCCTGTCAAACCTACAGATAATACATTACAAAATTTGCTTTATTTACCTATTTGTTTGCCTTTGAATATGGACTATTTGTTAGAATCTCTCTTGATTCTGGTACCTATAAATGTAAATAATTGGATAAATGAATTACAGTAATAGTCTACCATTAGCCGTAAATAAAACGTAAGAACGGAATTTCCAGTTGACCACGTGACAAGCTGACAAATATGTTTACTCCGCCTTCCCATTTTATTTAGTTCCTGTTACTCAAATACTTTAGTCTTGGAAGTATGCCAAAAGTGCGCTAGGCATCTGAAAGAACATATTCAAACCATATAAATATTATACCTATACACATATTTCTATCTCCTATGTTATAATAGTAGCAGTCTATTACACTAGTTTTGTGGTTGAAGGAGCATAATAATATCCTTGACATACATATTGGACTGATCTTAATTATTGTGGTTTGACTCAACAATATTGTAAACAAAAATAACGGACAGGTTATTTTTAGGTGTGTTTTCTTTGAAACTATTGACGTATTAAACTTGGTACAGTAGTACCGTTACTTTGTATACTGATAAAAACTCTAGTGTATCATTTTTATCATAAATTTTGTTTTCTGTAACAAAACCCTGTACGGTAGAGAGTTTTTTTTTTGGCTGAGGGCGACGATCAGACGATACACACGTGAGCTCTATTATTTTGTGCTTGGGTTTATCAATGAAAGATGAATGGATTATAATAGTTTGAATGAATGGCCCAGTTTTTGGTGTACTACATCTACGAACCACAAACCACCGAGCGAGAAGGTGTCACTTGAAGCTTTTGTAACTGTCAGCTGTAGTGAGATTCACTTTACTCTGTCAGCATTGGTTGAATGGGAAGCACTGAATGCTATTTATAAGTGATTCTGACAGGTTTAGGTGAATCTCACTCACTACTGAGGAGCTGGCCTCTAGGGCATTTTTCAGCTTTAAAGCTTGAGTTTTCTATTTCACTAGTCCTCCCCTTCCCCCTTAAAATTTCAGAGGAATCTTCTTCAGAATTTATTGTATTTTTACATTATATGTTTTTCATCATTACTTAATAATCTTCAAAGTTGTATGAGTTGCATGGAGTGGAGTTTCCAGAATTTTCAAAAATCTTGGAAAATACCCCTTTTTTGAAAATGTGCAGCTCCAAAACCAGAAATCGTAGAATCCTGCGCGACCACTCAAGTTATTAGAAATTTTATTTTGTGAAAATGTTTTTTTTTCGAAAATCCCGAGATTTTCGAAATAAAATAGAAAAATTCCCAAAATTTGGACGTTTTTGGGGTTTGAGGGGGTGAAGCCACCCTCTGGCGTGTTAGCCAATTCCAAATTCGAATTCAGCGCCCTAAAATACATATAAATACGACAAGAAAAAATCTTTCGGGGCTGTTTCCTGAGAAATTACCATTTGTCTGGACTATATTGAGAAGATATGCTCTGATAATTTTGTTCGATAAGATTATATTTTATACGAGTAGATACGATTTGCTTTTCTATGAAGATTCAAATATAATATGCTAGCTCTTATACACTCATTTTCATAATAAAAATAGTGAAATTCGCTTTGACCCACTGTCAGCATTATTCATGACAAATAGAATCAATCAATGCTGAAAGTTTGAAGTGAATCTCTTTCTATAATGAATACGGTACCTAAAGTGAGGTCCACGTTATAATGGCAGTAGATAAAGATTGGAGAATAGCGATGCCGATTCTCTGCATCAATTAATTATATTTCTACATCATTAAAAACATAATTGGCATCGTTGTGGACCTAGAAAAGGATAGTACCACCAGCTTTGTCGAATGATAGACAAGGATAGCAAAACAAAAGTTGATCGAATACTGTTATTATAACGTAATAATTTATTTCTTTCTTTACGGTACGAATGACATTGATGTAATAATATTGGAGGATAAAATAATAAGGGTAATAAAGAATTGTTCAATTATTTCTACAGTATTGTTTACATATCACTCCGTAGTATCGCTGAACAGAGGCTTCAGTGCCCTTTATAGGGTCTCTTCACACTCAGCGAGCCTTTTTTGATCTTTATAGGGTCTCTTCACACTCAGCAAGCCCTTTTTGATCTTTAGGGTCTCTTCACACTTATTAGCGACGCTACGCTGAAATACGTCCTATCTAACAATGTAAACGGAATCCTATCTAAGATACAGTACGAATATATCTTAGAATCCTATCTAAGAATGTGAACGGGACAGGCTCTTAGCTTGTATTTAACATTGGGAGATTGGATTTCAGTGTAGGTAAGGGTCTTTTAATGATTTATAAAATCATTACTTTCTATTCATATGCTTACCTATTGACTGATTCATGCATTGATTTATTGTTTTGTTGTGTTGTAGTTTTATATTAATATATTTATTTATTTGTATTGTGATGTGTTGTTGTAGATGAGGTCGGCGGAGATGTTGTCTGGTTCGGAGAGCAGCTGCCGGACGCCAGAGCTGTGGCATGCCGACGACGAGGACATCGAAGTGGAGGTAGCCGCTTCTGACGATGACTCACACTCAAAAATCAACGGTAAATACAACACAAAACATCAATAACTAATTATTATTAAACGAAAATCCTAATTAAATGCTGTAAATAAACCTAATTAAACTGTAATAAACCAGCCACTGGCTGGATCAGCCACAAAAATTAGCATATAATATCATATTTCCGTTATATTGTACTATGTAAGTCGAGAAATATATAAGGGATGAGAGAATAGCACTATATTGAGCTATTTTAGAATAGACAGTGACGAGTGGTCTAGTGCGTAGGGATATCTAATCAGGGGATAGAGAAACTGCAGATAGCACTTCAAAGTTAGATCACTTTTTACCATTATTATAAAGAGATTCAATATAACTTATACGGCTCTACTTGATTATAGTTCATTCAGCTTCATGCATATCCTTAAGCAAAGGATCTCTTTAACAAAGCTCCAGCAGCTTCTTCTACAGAGTACCCCCGGAAATTTCACAGCTATGATGAACGGGCGTTGTTTCCACCGGAGTAGTTAGGTAGAAATTTCTAGCGTGGTCAGGAGGGACACATCACTCTAATAAAATGTGGAAATTGCGTAAAATCGCACCAAATTGAAGGTATATTTTCAAAATTTTCCGGGGGAGGACCCCCTGACCCCCCTTTTGTGGGGGTATTCCTTACCCTCACACCCTCCGGTGTCTCCCTCTAAGTTTAGGTACTTTCTACTCCAATGTTATGATCCCCCCAGAATTTTTTTCTGGCTATGCCACTGTACTACTGCAAATATTGATATCAGAGTTAACAGCTAGATGGAAATTCGATGAGAGTACATAAACAACTCTTCATTTAGCCTACTATTAAAATAGTCTGCAACCTCGTGCCAACCAAGATTGATGACTAATTGTTTGCTATTTGAGATAAAATTTAACAAAATTAATTTTCTCCTATTCAAATTTTTCTCACATTACATATATGACAATGTTTACAAATTAGAGTAATCATTATATAATAGCACCTTATATTTATCATATATGTCGTGAGAATATGTTCAGATCTCCATGATATAATAATAATGATAATTGTACGAACTGAATTTATTTAGATATCCATAATTTATTATTATTACGATTTTGTGGCTATACCACATGAAGCTAATTTTAGCTTATATTGGTGTGTTGTTTCAACACATTATTTCATCAGATTTGAAGAAATTCATGATTATAATATAATAGTTCCTTCTTCTTATTGTATTATCAATTTATTTTATTTTTTCTATCATGTTTTACTAAATTGAGTTAGCCTATATGTTAATCTTTTATTGATTTGTTATAAAATAGCTCTTTATTTTTCTATCAAGTGCTGCGTGATAATAATGACAATAATAATAATAATTTTTATTAATGGATGAGACAGAACAATAATTCAATATACGGTAAGAAATACAATAATTTTCAACATAATACAATTTTCAATAAAAAGAAGATGAAAAATATTAATCCTATAATTATTCTATCCTAAGATTTACTACTAGTCTCCTGATTCAGAGGAAATTGAGAAATCTCTAAATTTCTCTTAGCTTATGCGAGCAAGTGTTCATGCGAGGTATCCAATGCACTTCTTGGACTGGTTAAATAATTTGAATGGAAAAATAGTAAGATTTTATCACAGCTTGCATCATCACATTCCTTCTTCTGGCTAACGACTTTTCTTTATTGCATTTCTTACATATCTATATATAATTCTGCTCTGTTTCGGTTTACTCAATTACATCTAGAACATAAAGGTGGGTGTGGCCTCTTATATATATCACACCTACTTTTATTTTATCCGGATTGCAAAAAACAACTTTTACAGTTACATTTTAATTAGTCTATCAATGAGAATGCATTCATATCTATATAGTTATGCAAGGCTAAATAATGAAGAACTTTTTAGACTTGGAAACATTCAGGTCATACCGCCGGGCAAAAAAACACAAAAAGTTGGAAAAAGCTTCCAACTTGGAAATTGTCAACTTTTATACAAAGCACGGAACCAATTAAAATCTCGTTATTTCACCTGAGAAGATTGAGTAATCATTATACTGTAACATAGGAAAAAGTTGGCACAATCTTTGTGTATTTCTGGAATGTTCAGTGGCTAATTGGTTTGTGATAGGTTGTGAATCTATTAATCAACTCTAAATACATAATCCATACCGTAATGTATAACTTGATTATTTATATTTATGGAAGTTTTAATGCATGGTTCACTCTATAATTGTTTTATTACGGATAATATGCCCACATGAGCTGTGCGCTTGTGCGTGGGTAGTGGAGAGTGGGAGGGTGATTTGATGATATGATCAAATGTTCATGCCTACCGGCGGGATTCGAGCCCACGACCGGGTAGCGCTAGAGCAGACTGAAGGGTCAAACGCATTTTAGTCCTGGCCGACGAATTCATCTAGACTTGAAACAATAATTATGTTTTGTTCCTAGCACTCAGTCTAATAAGATAACTATTTAGCTGTTCTATTTCAACTTAATTTTGTGATGATTATAGTACCGTAGGTAACAAGTTCCAACTCATCGGTCTGACAATCTATTTACTACCTTCATTACATATTTCATAATCCATTGATGAAGAATGCCTACAAAATTCAGAATATATATTTTAACCGTTAAGAGAAATATAAAAATAGACTAATCATGCTTTAACCTGACCCACCACTTCTGCTTCTCAATTATTACATTTTTTTAAGTTATATTAATTTCCAGTTTATTCAAATTGTGAGAATAAGTTGAAAGTATTTTGAAGTTTTTGTGTATTTTCAATCTTCCAGATAACATGTCAATTGAAGAATATATTTGAAACTTAATTCAATATTGCTCTTCATTCTCCAATCAAGCTTCAGTCAGATTTATTTCAATATTTTTTCAAATTATATTATAGGATAGTGTATTTTATCTTTCACTCTTGACTCTTCCAAGGCTAGTGAACACTAAACGAAATGTATACGGTATTCATCAAAGTAAATTCTTTTTCAGTATAATTATTATTAACAAGTGGATACATTTATTTATTGATTTATCTATGTAAAAAACAACACAGTAGAAACATTGGTACCTAGATAAAATACTAAGGCAATCTTTGTGATTGATTTTTTCCAAATTTAGGTGATAACACAGTTCAAAAACTTTGTAAAACTGTTATTAATATTTGTGTGATATTCGTTTTTTCGGATCATGCACTGCAGAATATTAGTAAAATAATTATTAATTTGTGTGAATTTTGGCTTGTGCAGGACGAGTAGACGCAGACTGTTCGGATAGTTCGGGAAGCGAGGGTCCCAACTCCAGTTCGTCGCGGAAGTGTTCGCGCGCCAAACGGAAATGCCTGCTCGGCGCGAACAGTGCTCGTCGACGCAAATCGGGGCTCTCGGCCAGAGAGAGAAACCTGCGCCGACTGGAGAGCAACGAGAGAGAGAGAATGAGAATGCACTCGCTCAATGATGCCTTTGAGGTTGGTTGGTCAAACTTTACAAAAATATCATTTATTATTTACTAGAATATAGTTATTTACTAGAATAAGTATTTGTACTGATATATGTATATGTTCTTAATCGTAAAAATTTGCTCTTTTTTGGTATAAAGGATTCAAGTCTATATAGTATTATGTTTTGGAGTTATTATCATGGTAAAATGGATACCTACATCTCAGTAAAAAATCATTCATGTTTGATATAAATGATACAAGTCACTCATAACCTCTAAAAGATGAAATTGAATCTAATAGGTATTGGTAAAAATTATACAAGTTAACTTATAACTCTCAAGAAAAGAAATAGGTTCCTATTGATATAAATGATACAAGTCAACGTATAATTTTCAAGACGCGGCAATAGGGTATTGATATAAATTATAGGTCATAATTAAGTCAACTCAAATCAAGATCAAAAAGGGTTAAGTCATAGAATACTTTGATACAAAGGGTTCAAGTCGTACACATTTTTGTTTACATCTGTATAAAGATAATGTCAATATGTGAGAAATCATTATTGCGGACACAGTAAACATGTGAAGAAATATGTAGAGCAACGATTAGCGTTCCCTAGGGCCACGCTAATACTTTAATAATGATTCATAAATTTCACGCTTAATACTTTCAATAATGATTCATAAATTTCATACAGCATTTTTTGAACTTTGTTTTTGCTATCCTGAAAAATCATGAAAAATGACTTTACTTAAACTAAAGGTGACAACACCTTTATACTTATTAGTACAGATATTTAATCGAAAATATTTTACGTGTGTATACTTTGGTCACAATCATTTTTAATGTTTTAAAATATAAAAAGTTTGCTTTTCAAAAGGAGAGAAAACAATAATATGGGTATATTTATTATATATAGCCTACTTATAATATATTTAATATTTAGGAGGGAAAATATGTACGTATGTGATCAAGATCTCGACTACATAGTGACTAAACTACAGGGTCTTTATTAGGATTAGGACACCAGGCTGGATCGCCGGTGGGGCACCAGAGATACACCAATGTTGACCATAAGAAAGTAAAGCAAGTTTGAAGATTTATCGCCCCTGGGCTATCCAAAATCGCCACACATTCCTACCAGATACGACCTTACCAATTATTGTAACAATTTTACCAACGCATCATATTATCAAAGAAACTCCTCAACTTATGTTCTCTTATTTTTCACAACTTTGCATATTGTAACTTTTATATAAAATTGATAAGAACAATATGAAAACTTGTAGTACCCTTTATTATTTAAAATATTACAACGACTAGTTTCGACCATAACTTAGGTCATTTTCAAGTTGAAATGTCCTAAATTTGAAATTTGTAAATTTTAAACTGGTTTTCTTATTTTGTAATTTTGGTTTGTTACAGCAACTCAGAGAAGTGATACCCCATGTGAAAATGGAACGAAAACTTTCAAAAATTGAAACCCTTACATTAGCCAAGAACTATATTATGGCACTTACCAATGTGATATGTGAAATGAGAGGCGATGAAAAACCTTATACGTGAGTAAAACCTTATAAGTACTTTAAATATTACATTACCATAATATTCTAGGAATTGAACCAGAATAAATTAAAAAAATACATATCAATCTTACTACTCTAAGAAATACATTTTACAATCTTATCAAGTATTTTTCAGGTTTGAGCTTTTGTTTCATGTTCAATAACTAGATTAATAAAATTTATGAAACTATTATAGAATGCTATTTTTTTTTTTTGATCTGAGCGTTTGCTTTTAGAGATAGGTGATATATGTTAAAGACTGATATTTTAGAGCAGTCTTTTGAACTCAAGATCATTATAGAGGGAAATTTAAATAAAAATAATCTTTAATAATATTGGCGTTTTTTTTGTAGAAAAAAAGAACTGAAGTATTTTTTCTTCCTTAGGGGAAGTAAGGGTGAACTTTAAGCCCTAGATACTTAAACAAACTATTATTTTTTCTACTTTGAATTACAATTATTATTAATGTTCTCCAAACTTGCAGAAGGTATATCAGCTTCTAAACCCATATTAATCTATTGTATTTTTCCTAATCATTCGATCTACATAATATATTCCCCTATACGTATTCGTCTCTTTCCCAAGGTGGATTTACTTTCACATCCGGAGGGAGAAAAGTTGCACCTTTTGATGCACACATCAACAACTAACTCTATAGTAGCTTAATCTCCGTTTTTTTTTTAATTTTCCTAATATTTTGTCTTCAGATTTCTGGACGTGGACTGTAGCAGCAGCGGAGGCGACGACCTTGAATCGAACAACAACTCAATGTTTCAGGAAAATCTGGAAAATTCTTCATCAGCCAGTATCACGTAGCAATAAATTAGTACTTTTATGTGAACTGACACCAAGTCGAGATTAACCGAAATTTATAACAAGTTACTTGCCTTCTTCCATACTGTCGCTAATTGTTTAGTTAAATTTTTTGTTTCCATCATTATTTGTAGCGTTTTAAGAAATGAAACTTGAATTATTTTCATTGATGGGTGAATCAAAAAGCTCTAGTAAAGACGTTTCATATGATGAAATTAAAGTAGGGTTTTTGGAAGTTCTCAATTTTATAGTGAAAAATTCAATGTGGAAAAAATATCTTCATTAATATATTATTATAGTTTTATTTTAAAAGAGCAATGAGAAGGGTGCGAGTCTTCCGATTGTAATCAATTTATATTTTTTTTAAATTCTTATTGAATTAGAACTCTACTGAGTTGAGCCAACCTTTCAGAGCCTCGTCAATTGGAATTTTGAATCTTTCTCACATTATCCCTGATTCATTAATTTTTCAAACTATCTTGTATTTTATCAAGTCAAAAACGAGCAAAAAAAACATTAAGTTTAGCATGAAAGTTTGAATTGAAAAATGATAAATAGGTAGCTAGTGGTTGTAAGCAATCACTAAGTTGTGAATGGTTGTTAATGCCCTCTCTGTGATAAAACGTTTTTAGAAATGAGGAGTATATTGTTCATTTGATGAAAGTAGAAAAAGTAATTTTAGCTGTCTTGATTTATAGGACTGCTCAATTTTAGGCTCTGAAAATTCAAGCTTTCTGCTATATTTTTGTAAGTTTTCTTTGAAATTTTCGTTTTGAAATCTCTAGAGATATCAACATATTACTCAAAAAGTAATTAACAATGATTATTTTTGTTCTAATTAATTGTATGAACAGCTTATAATGTGAATGGGACTCAATTTATGAGGATAAAAATGAACATCGATCTCTTGGGAACCTCAGTTAATGTTTTGTGTAAAATGCAACCCAACTACAGAATGCCAAACCCAGCACTGCCATCAATTAACTGAGGTTTCTTTCTAGTCTTACTTTACTACTTAGTCCCATTCTATAGAAACCCATTGTTCTTTGTTGAAAAAATCAAATAAAATAAATAAAAATTGAAGAACATGTTTTCAATAGCGCTGTTGCTGTTGTATGACTTGAGTTCTAAATCTTTTTAGTTCTCAAACATTTCAAAATTTAATTTTCCACTGTTGGAAAATTGTTTGGAAAATGTTAGAAAACTAAGAAGTTTCAATATTCAAGTTCAGACAGTTTTCAAAAAATGTTTCTTATTAAATTGAAAAATGTTTATTCATTTGTTACTAAAATTTAAGTTATCTAAAAAATGTATTGTGAGATAGTTTATAGGAGATTCTAAACCACCTGAATCTTTTCTGATAAAATAATAAAAAATAAATATAAGTAACAATAATAACTATCTACGTAATTGTAATTTCATCTATTCATTTAGACGGAAAATCTTACAACCCAACTTCATTAGAATGGAAAAGGTACCGTAATTCTTAGAAAAAGGTTGTACTTTTTTGAAAGTGAGTAGTAGCCTAATTCTTTACAAAAAGAATTGTACCTCCTTTGATCAAGTTTGTCTTTCAATAATTCGACTTGAATATTTTTCCCAGAGCAGAGAAATTTCTATAAAATAATTCGAGATTTTAGTTTTATGAATTTTGCACGTCACTAATGAAATAATAGCTGATTAATTATTCGAATGACTATTATTGGATAAATGAAAAAACACAGTTTTATTTTGTCACATCCACATTTATTGGACATTAATACAGGACTGCAGTTTCGTGTTGAAACCAACACATCTTCAGCTTCAATACGCAACTGCAGTCCTGTATTAATTTTCAATAAATGTGGATGTGACAAAATCAATTCTCATTCAAGAAATTTTATAATTGAATAAATAGATAAGCATTTATATTATGTTTCACTCTATATAAAATCAACTACATTTTATCAGCTCATTATTATTTTATTTATCTATAAATTTTCAAACATTGTGTGAGTGTGTATATTACCAAATTTTATATTAGCCTATTTTCAGTAGTAAATACTGTATTCACTTGAACTTTTTGATTCACCCATTCTCTTATGTAATGCTTCTAGGCTAAATGTATTCATCATGATTATTCAGTACTTATAAGTATTTACGTTATCGATAATTATTCGAATAGAGAATTCAACATATCAATTACCATGAACAGTTTTAGCTTAATTGTATTTAAAGTAATGAATCTCTATTTGTATTTGGTAGGTAGTGTGTTATAATAATGAGCTATGCTAGGTTATTAAAGTTTTAATTATCTTTCTGAAATGGAACGTTTCCAACTATAACGTTTGAAAATGTAATATTTTTCTATTTTAACGCTAAAATATTGCTGTAAATTTTAGCTATATCATGTTGGTAATTAAATTTGAGCAGTGGTAAGTCGATTGAAAACGACTGAAGAAAACGATCGAAGAAATCGTTGAACTGACAAAAAATTAATATTGAAATCAATTCAAGAACTTGAAAAATCATGAACTAGAGAAAATCGGATGTAGTTGAATGAAGTTAAGACTGCTCTATATAATGAATGAATAATGAATTTATTGCCAAATACAAGATAGCTCCATCCCAATTTTTACCTCTATTTGTTGAAACCTTTTAAAATATACGGTAATTATGTCAGAGCTACATAATTCTCAATGATGTCGTCATCACAAGTATTAATATTGAAATATATATCTTACTTACCGCTGTAAAAATTATAAAATTACCAAGTAATTGTTGAACTTATTACTATTTTATGCAGGATTCTCATGCAACAATCATATGATTATAATTATATAATTATAATTAATTATATATATTAATTATGATTATAATTATAATTCATATGATTATCTGCAAAGATGATAAAATTACCATGTTGTATATTGTATATTGCGTACCGGTACTTATGTAAATAAGGTGAGGACATCTGATTAAATAAAATACATATATGTTCTGAAGATGAACTTGTTTACAGTCACCATAATTTATGTTGATTGTAATTTTTTCAATTCCATTTGAAATATATCTCAATTATTCAGAAAAAATTGTAGCCTAAAATTCAATGTTTATGACTCATCATATTCATCATTTTCATTCGGGAGTAGTAGATCGTCGAGTTTCAACATCATAATTACTGTAGGTATTACCTATGTTATAATAAACCCAAAACACATATGCAAGAAAAATTGTTTTAGCCTAGAAATTTCTTATGAATGTGTTACCATAAATAGTAGATATATACCAAGTGTACATAGTAATTGTAATGGACTTCAATGCAAAGAACATTGAAGGCAGTTTTATGGGAATGCTTCAACCATTTTTATAAATATGAAAATAAAATCGAATGCTAAAATTGTGTATTTCATTTTACAAAACTATTTGGTTCTAGTGTTTTTAGTTTAATATTCACGGAATGCAATAACCATAGTCAACCGCACGAAAAAAGTCCTATGGAAATTGTAAAGGATATTATTGAATAAGACTATTTTCGTGCGGTTGACTTTAGGATTTATCAAATCATATTTTACAGGATTATATCGATGAATACAGTGATCTGAATTTTAATATTATAATTAATTTTTAATTTTACTTAATATTCCTGACATTGAAGACATGCTAGAATATTTAAATATTATTTCCTGAGCATGTGCCAATTTTGCAAATCAAATGGTATTCACTATTTTGTTACGAAATTTTCCAGATCAAAATATCTAAAACTATACTATGATATAATAGGCTACTAGAAGCAAGGCACAAAAACGTTGTCTCAACCGTTGACAAGATATAGATAGCATTTTTAAGTTTTGCAATTCTCATTTTTTTAACTAAATATTATCTTCCTGTGCGAATTTTGTAAATATAATGTCGGATTCGTATTCCTCGCCTCAAATCTGACAGTTTTAGCAAAAATGTTATTCTTATAAAAATAAACATACCTTGTATTCAACGTTAGTAGACTATTTGCAAAGAAATATAATTTAAAAATTGCTCAAACTGTTAGGAATGATAGCAAAAGAACACAAATATGCTTATGTAATTGTGCGAAATATCAATGTGAAGACTATGTAGTTGGTGATGATGGTTGAAGCTGAAAATTAGGTGTTTTTCACAACACAAGGAGCATTGTTGTCAGGTGTACCTGGAAATCTATATGAGATAGAGCGCTCTACCAGATCTCAGATTGTAGAGCACAAAAATACGCCCAGAGGGATTTTGAATTATACGGATCTGATATCCGGATCCGTCTCCTTGGTTAGGGTTATCTTAATCTTCCTTAACACCCAACCTGAATTCCAAGGGCCGAGGGCCTAATCGGCCAGCAACGGCAAGGGCACATACTCTTCCCTTCAAGTTAAATACCTCGTGACAGAAACAGAGGGTAAAGAATCAGGATAGGGGGAGAAGTGTAGGTCCGGTATCTCCACCTGACTGGTCGCGTCGTAGCAATACTTCGCAATTCAATTCAATTCAATTCAATTTATTCATTCTTTGCACATTTTACATAGTTTAAATACACAAAAATACAAACATAAATAAAGAGTACAAAAGAATGTGTAGCTCGCAAGACTTTCGTCTGTTCGCGAGCATGAGTAAGAGAATATAAAGATTGAGAAACGTAGAAAAGAAAAAATATTTATAAAATAGAATATAATAAATGACTAAGAATAGCCTAATGGTAAAACAAATTTGAAATACAGAGTGAAATGAAGAACAGTTTTTTTTTACAATATAAGAGGGAAAACCTGAGAAAGAGAAGAAGCACAGTGAATGCACAAGTCAACTGGTGATGAGAAGAGGTGAGTGGAGAAACGTAAATTTAGAATTTGTTATAAGCTACTGCCTTTGATTACTGAAAACGTCAGGTGATGTTTTGATCCATGATAAGATTTCTTTTCTCTTATAGCAATTTTGATTGTCTGATATGAAGTCTTGTGGTATAATATTTACTAGTTTGTCACATCTATACGGAAATTGCATTCTACATACTGTTAGATTAGTTTCAGGTAAGTCAGATCTCCTGTAAGTTTGGCGCGTGTTATATGGAGTAATTCGGGTATTGAAAAGATTTTTGTTTTTTAATAAATATGAAATTAAATTTTTCAAGTAGAGCTGTTTGATTGTAAGTATGTTAGATTCCTGGAAGAGAATTCTAGTAGGATACAGTCTTGGTTTGCTTAGTGCCACTTTTATTATATGTTTTTGAACATTGAAGATCTTGTTTATATGACATTCAGCAGCACCCCCCCATACCCTAATTCCATATTGCAACACAGATTGTGCGTAAGCAAAGTAGGCCATTCTAGTAATTTGTTGCATTTTCAACTGGCTCATTTTGTAAAATTTATTTGTTAGATACTTGACCTTGTGACATAGAGCTTGGATCTGGGAATCCCATCTCAGATGACGGTCAACAATTATTCCCAGGTATTTAACGGTTTTAGAGTCCTCTAGTTTAGGACAGTCACAATCATTCAAACCTATTTTATTACATTTGATATTATGAATTTTCAAGTTTATTCGGTTTACAGGTTGAGTAGCAGCATTTGGTGTGAAGGTCATGAATGAAGATTTTTTATGATTCAGAGTCAGGTATGATAGTCAAGCCAGTTCTTGACCCTGGAAATACCCTTCTCAGCTGATATTTTAGTACTCTCCCAGTTATCACCCGAAAAAACTAAAGTGGTGTCGTCGGCAAATGAGATTGTTTGACCATTTTGCAAGTCGAGATTCAGGAGGTCATTAATGTATAGTATGAATAAAATTGGTGAGAGTACAGTCCCCTGCGGTAAGCCGTAATCTAAAAGATTTTCAGTACTGGATTTATTTTCAATTGATAATATTTGAGAGCGACCTTCAAGGTAGCTTGTAAAAAGTTTCAGGGGCAAACCTCGAATTCCAATTCTATTGAGCTTTTCCAACAGTTTGGTGTGTGGGACAGTATCGAATGCTTTTTTCAAGTCAATAAAATTGCAATAGATTTTTTATTATTACTAAAATTTTCAGTTAAAATTTTTACTAATACGAAATAGCGTCTTCTGTGTTTTTTCCTTCTTGAAATCCAAACTGGTTAGGGTGAATCACCTTACTCACAATCATGTATTGTACTAGCCGCTTTTTAATAAGCTTTTCCATGATCTTTGAAAATCCACTTAGCAAGCTTATTGGGCGGTAGTTATTGGGATCGTCAACATCTCCCGATTTATGTAAAGGTATGACTTTAGCCACCTTGAACTCCTCCGGAAAGAAACCTTCTTCAAAGCATTTATTAATTATAATTTTTAAAGGTTTAGCAATATAGTGGGCAATGATTTTTAGACAGCTATTATTTATGTTATTAATTCCTGGTGCTGAGCTGGATTTGAGGTCTTTAATTGTTTTGATAATTTCTTCCTCATTTGTCGGGAAAAGGAAAAAGGAATTTGGGAAACCTATTCGTGAAAAACGGGAATTTTGACCAGTTGGAGGAGGGATGTTTTTATTTTCTTTATTCAGTTCTTCTGCGAGTACTCTCCCGATAGACGAAAAATGTTTATTTAAAATTTCAGGATCAATATCAGTCTTTGAATTTTTCTTTTCTACATCAAGTATTTCATTTATGGTATTCCATGTCTTCCTGGAGTTACCTCTACTTTGCTCCAATTTATTTCTGTAATACCTAATCTTGGTTTCTTTCAGTAATTTGTTTAGGACGTTTCTATAGCGAGTGTAGCATTGTTTCATTTCGTTATTATGTGGTTGCTTCTGTAGTTTTTTGTGCATTTTATTTCTGGTTTGAATAGCTCTTATTAGTCCAGTGGTGATCCAGTTCTTTAGTGGTTTATTTCTGTGTGATGTCTTTATTTTGATAGTTGCATTTTCAATATGGGTTGAAAGTTTTTGTTCAAAAGAGTGTACTAGTGTATGGATGTTATTATTATTTATTACTTCCTCCCAATCTTCATTTTCAAGATTTGAAATTAATTTATTGAAAACAATTTTTTCAGTAATAGTGTTTGCTAAATTAGGCCTATCAGAACCACCGTCTGCGGTTTTAATATGGATACTGGTGCTGTAATGTAATATTAAATGGCAAATATTAAATAACGTAGGGGGTGGAATAGGCATATCTAATAGTTTAGTTTGCTTCAGTTGATACTGTAGTTGTTTTTAAAGCAAACTTAAATCGAGAAATTAGAAATATGTGAGTAAATTTTGAACCATTTTAGAAAAATAATAGAATGTTTATTTTATGTCATTCTATCACAAATCTACACTGAATTTAATAAATAAGTGATCATGATAATGTAATTACAACAACAAATTTCAGTACTAATACAAGTTACATACGGTTTACAAGACAATGATTTTACATTTTAAATGTTCAGAAGAGAATCAGATATACCAAAATTCTCTACTATAATACAAAACATGCTAGTGTTAAATAATTTTAAAATTAAGCTAAAATTTAGTTTTGATAAAATCAAATCGAAAAATGAGTATTTATTATAAATAATAAGTATGAGTATGATTTGAAAAAATCAATGAGTATTATAAAACGATCATCTCCATTGATAGTAAATTCTTATAATATATTAAAAAAGTAACTAAAACTTGAATACAATGAGTATTGAAACAAAATTAAAAGCGAAATATTCAGACAATTAAATTGTCCATTGGTAGTGGATTGAGTATTAACGGTTGATAAAGTAACTATGATTTAAAAATAACGCAACAAAAACAACAATTCAAGGCGTAATACGAAGACAATTTCATAAAACATTTGAAACGCACCTACGATTTAAAAACAAGTATTGGAACAGAATAAAATTGTAATTTTGAACGAGACTGAATAATTTGAAACACTCGAAGACACTTGAGACGGGAATTTCTAGAGCTTGAATTGGCTAAAAGTTGAATGGGTTCACTTTTTGGCGGCGAGCATCTTCATCCGGTTGAGAGCGCTGCCAGCCTTGAACCACTCGATTTGCTGCTCGTTGAACGAGTGGTTCAGTTTGATTGTTTCCTGCGATCCGTTCTCATGCGTGATCACACAGTCCAGTGGCTGAAACATCCAAGTTAAATTGTCAACAATCCAACATTAATGTGAAACTATGAAACAAGAATGAAATAAAAATTAGTAATAGAAAATCCAATTACTGTCAAGGTGCGAAAAGACTTTTGCGCCAAGAACACACGCATTTCACTTTTCATCAGCTGATTCTATTCTTATTGAATCTGTATTTGAACAGAAACAGCAAGATAAAGACATAATGAACATCAGCTGTTGAAAAGTGCAATGTCCGTGATCGTGGCGCAAAAGTCTGTACGTACCTCAATACATCAACAAGTGAATTACCAAGAAGCAAAAACGATAAGTTGTATGAAACAAAAATAAAAAGAATCAGTAATATAGAATCAAATTTCTGTTAAGATATAAATATTATAAATTGTCAAGATGCCTAAAAGTGAAGTAAAATTGAATATGTAATCTCTAGTGCTCTTTAATTTTCTTTGATGTCACGACGTTGATGTCCCATTCCATTATCCGTTTCAAAATAAAATTGTATGAAAAAAGTAATAAAAATAATTGAATAGGCTGCTGGCCACTAACGGTATAACATGCATGATACACAGTCGTCACACATTGTTGTGTCATCACAGCGAATCACTTCGAGCAACATTTTTGAGGTTAGGTTTTTATCTCTGATTTTTTTCTTCTCTGATCTATTTGAAGATAAATTATTTTCTATAATTATAATTTGTGATTTTCCAGTGGATTATTTATTTTTATTGGTTTTTTATTTTATGTTAGAAGCCTCTCGCTGATAATGAACATGTGTATGTGCATGATGAACTGTTCTACAGTTAGTGGCCCGCCTAATATAGAATCCAATTACTGTTACACTATAACACGATAAGCCGTCGGTCCGGATTACCTAAAAAAGTAGTCATCTCTCATCATCATCCCTCTCACTCATTGCCCATGCACAAGCCTAAGAGCTTAGTGGGCATCACCCTCAGTATTATTATTAAAAATGAAGTAACCTTTTATATAGAATCTCTAGTGCCATTTCATTTTCCCTGATGACACGATGTTGATGTCTCGGGTATCCATTCCATTATCCATTTTAAAATAAAATTGTATGAAACAAAAACTTGAAAAAAATTATTAAGAAACCTATTAAGAGATCTGTTTATAGGTTAAGTGATATTTATAAGATGCTACCTTGCCGGGTGCGAATGCTTTCAGTCCAACAATGGATATCTTGTCAGTTGGCTTGATTTTGTCGTAGTCGCTGGGGTTGGCGAAGGTCAGAGGCAGCAGGCCTTGCTTCTTCAGGTTGGTCTCGTGGATGCGGGCAAACGACTTCACAATGATGGCTCGGCCTCCCAAATGTCTGCAACATAACAGTCGACCAATATTATTCACTATAATTCCTAGTTCATTAAAATGATTATTATCATCAATATTACAGTCCATCTATATGAGTTTATGGAAATACAAGTTTAAAGGATGGCCATGGCAGTTCCCAGTGAGGCTTGCCGAGACTGAAAGTCCCTTAACAGACAAACACGTACAATTTTATTATTTTAACGAAGCTCCCAAATAGACTGCAGAGGTCTTCGGGGTGATTTGCAGCATTTATTTGGGAGCTTCGTTAAAATAATAATTATATATTAATTAGCATTTGAATAGCTATAATTCCTAGTAGGAAATCCCAATCCTTTTCCTAGAGAACTCAGGTGCAGCTTGAGTTCGTACCTGTCGAAGTTAACAGACTGCGACGTCCTTTTTCTTAACTTATCCTATTCTAAAACCCTTCCAGTTCTCAGGTATAGCTTGAGAACTTCCCGGTCGAAGTCATCAGACTGCGACTAACTTCCTCATACTTTCTTCTAACTTTTCCTGTTCTAAAATTCTTCAGGATCTCAGTTCCAGACTAGAGATCGACCACGTCACGGTCTCAGACCCGCGAAAAGTTTAGGAAAATCCTGTTTGAATTAGGATCTCAGTTGCAGACTAGAGATCGACCCAGTCGCGGTCCTCAGAACCGCGAAGAGTTTAGGGAAAACCCCCTTCCTGAATTAGGAGTCTCTGACTCGATATTATTCCCGGGGAAAATCCTTTCCTACCTCGGCAACAACATATCGGTGCCTTCCCGATATTATTCTACAGACTGTGTCTGTGAAAATCTTTTCTATCCTCTCATAATAGTCGACATACTGACTATTAATTTAAAAGCGTTTCGGACGATTGAGAGTGATTTCCATTCCCTTAAGGGCTGTTAAAGATTAGCCCTTAATAACCGTCGCGCAGTTGCTAGACTGTCGCGGAAATCCTGCTTAGCAGTTTTCAGAATTGCTAAAGATCCTTTCGCAGCTACAGGCTCGCGATTCAGAAATCCCATACCTAGAACCCTATCCTCTAAACCTTAATTTCCCCATACAGTAGTTAAAATTTATATCCCGTATTTAGCTAGCAGGTCCAACTTGCTGAGAGCTAGATTGCGATTTTCAGATTGCGAATTATTGAACAAACTCCCGTTAGTTGTAGGGAAGAATAACTGTTCCCCAGACCCGATAAATTATTCGCTATACCTCAAACTCTATACTCTGTATCCTGTACCCTACACCTCATACACTTTACCATTAATATTAATCCAACACCGGGTGCGCAGATCCAGTCTGCACACCGACAGCGCGCAGTTACAAATTGCGAAAACCCTAACAAAACTCCATACCGTTCCTTATTGAACTCAATTCAATCCTTCTTTCTATAACCCTTATCCTGGGCTTGCAGGAACAGCTTTGCTCGCCGTCAAATCGCAGTTGGTTCAGATTGCGTAACTACTTAACAAATTCTGAATTATTGAATACCACTAACATCCCCACAGTTTCCGCCATACCTTTACCCCATAGCTCTCACCTCAAGTCCTGTAGTAAAACCACTTTCTGGGCTCGCAGATCCAGCCTGCCCGCCGTCAGCTCGCAGTTGGTTCAGACTGCGTACTACCTTTATAAATATAATTATTTGTAAGGATCTGATATCCGGATCCGTCTCCTTGGTTAGGGTTATCTTAATCTTCGTTAACACCCAACCTGAATTCCAAGGGCCGAGGGCCTAATCGGCCAGCAACGGCAAGGGCACATACTCTTCCCTTCAAGTTAAATACCTCGTGAAAGAAACAGAGGGTAAATAATCAGGATAGGGGAGAAGTGTAGGCCCGGTATCTCCACCAGTCAGTACGGACACTGACCCCGACCCATATCCGGCTGTAGCTAGTCCGCGTCGAAGCAATACTTCGCAAATATTGGATAACCTAGGGGGTGGAATAGGCATATCTAATAGTTTAGTTTGCTTCAGTTGATACTGTAGTTGTTTTTAAAGCAAACTTGAATCGAGAAATTAGAAATTTGTGAGTAAATTTTGAACAATTTTAGAAAAATAATAGAACGTTTATTCTATGTCATTCTATCACAAATCTACACTGAATTTAATAAATAAGTGATCATGACAATGTAATTACAACAACAAATTTCAGTACTAATACAAGTTACATACGGTTTACAAGACAATGATTTTACATTTTATATGTTCAGAAGAGAATCATTTATACCAAAATTCTCTACTATAATACAAAACATGCTAGTGTTAAATAATTTTAAAATTAAGCTAAAATTTAGTTTTGATAAAATCAAATCGAAAAATGAGTATTTATTATAAATAATAAGCATGAGTATGATTTGAAAAAATCAATGAGTATTATAAAACGATCATCTCCATTGATAGTACATTCTTAGAATATAATGAAAAAGTAACTAAAACTTGAATACATTGAGTATTGAAACAAAATTAAAAGCGAAATATTCAGACAATTAAATTGTCCATTGGTAGTGGATTGAGTATTAACGGTTGATAAAGTAACTATGATTTAAGAATAACGAAACAAAAACGACAATTCAAGGCGTATATACGAAGACAATTTCATATAACATTTGAAACGCACCTACGATTTAAAAACGAGTATTGGAACAGAATAAAATTGTAATTTTGAACGAGACTGAATAATTTGAAACACTCGAAGACACTTGAGACGGGAATTTCTAGAGCTTGAATTGGCTAAAAGTTGAATGGGTTCACTTTTTGGCGGCGAGCATCTTCATCCGGTTGAGAGCGCTGCCAGCCTTGAACCACTCGATTTGCTGCTCGTTGAACGAGTGGTTCAGTTTGATTGTTTCCTGCGATCCGTTCTCATGCGTGATCACACAGTCCAGTGGCTGAAACATCCAAGTAAAATTGTCAACAAACCAACATTAATGTGAAACTTTATGAAACGCGAATGACATAAAAATTAGTAATAGAAAATCCAATTACTGTCAAGGTGAGAAAAGACTTTTGTGCCACGAACACGCGCATTTCACTTTTCATCAGCTGATTCTATTCATATTAAATCTGTATTTGAACAGAAACAGCAAGATAATAGTTATTTGTGCAACTAGTGCGCAAAGTGACAGTTTGCTGCACCGAAAGAAACGTTTACGCCCGAGCTGTAGGCGAGGGCGGAATGGTTTGTTGAGTGCAGCAGAGGAAGAGCGCACGTATTTCACATTAAATTTTTCCTACAGTTACCATTGAATATGAAAAGTGGGTAATTATGGGTAAAATTGCCTGAAATCAATCAAATGTTTTTCTGTGTAATTTTATTATTAATAATAAGCATGAGTATGATTTGAAAAAATCATGAGTATTATAAACGATCATCTCCATTGATAGTCATTCTTAGAATATAATGAAAAAGTAACTAAAACTTGAATACATTGAGTATTGAAACAAAATTAAAAGCGAAATATTCAGACAATTAAATTGTCCATTGGTAGTGGATTGAGTATTAACGGTTGATAAAGTAACTATGATTTAAGAATAACGAAACAAAAACGACAATTCAAGGCGTATATACGAAGACAATTTCATATAACATTTGAAACGCACCTACGATTTAAAAACGAGTATTGGAACAGAATAAAATTGTAATTTTGAACGAGACTGAATAATTTGAAACACTCGAAGACACTTGAGACGGGAATTTCTAGAGCTTGAATTGGCTAAAAGTTGAATGGGTTCACTTTTTGGCGGCGAGCATCTTCATCCGGTTGAGAGCGCTGCCAGCCTTGAACCACTCGATTTGCTGCTCGTTGAACGAGTGGTTCAGTTTGATTGTTTCCTGCGATCCGTTCTCATGCGTGATCACACAGTCCATGGCTGAAACATCCAAGTAAAATTGTCAACAAACCAACATTAATGTGAAACTTTATGAAACGCGAATGACATAAAAATTAGTAATAGAAAATCCAATTACTGTCAAGGTGAGAAAAGACTTTTGTGCCACGAACACGCGCATTTCACTTTTCATCAGCTGATTCTATTCATATTAAATCTGTATTTGAACAGAAACAGCAAGATAATAGTTATTTGTGCAACTAGTGCGCAAAGTGACAGTTTGCTGCACCGAAGAAACGTTTACGCCCGAGCTGTAGGCGAGGGCGGAATGGTTTGTTGAGTGCAGCAGAGGAAGAGCGCACGTATTTCACATTAAATTTTTCCTACAGTTACCATTGAATATGAAATGGGTAATTATGGGTAAAATTGCCTGAAATCAATCAATGTTTTTCTGTGTAATTTTATTATTAATAAAAACCTTAATTTATTGTCAAATTGAATAATAATGTAGTAGTGTTTGAATGAAGGGGCGGCTGTGGTCACTCATGTGCTCCTAGTTCCTTGTCCATCGTTATATTATAATACCAGTCACAGTATAGATATGGAGGCAAACTTATAGTAAAATTTTGAGAAAGAAAAATTCAAGCCTCAAATCCTGAACCAGTCGAAGTTTTGAAAAAAAGTTGTATTAATGGAAAAGTGACTCACACTACTTGTAATAATAATGTAATGGTAATGTAATCAGAGTGTATGGAGACAGTCCCGGTCGCGATTTGGTACACCACCTTGATCAACTTGAGCTCGGAAAATCGGTCAGTGGTTTTATCATGCCTGGCGCAGGATTTGACCCTATTGCTAAAAATATAAGAAGTGACACTCATGATTTATCATGTGATGATAACGTGGTTGTTATTGGAGGGTCGAATGATGTTTATTTTAATGAGGCGTCGAAATTTTTAAGAAGCTTGATTACTCTTATCCAAGTATTGAATTTTACAATATATTAGTATCCACAATACCAATGAGGCATGATCTACCGGACTGGTCCTGTGTCAACACCGAAATAAAAAAACAAATAAAGAATTAAAACGATTTGTGGAAATTTGGTAACGTAAGAGTATAGATATTTCTGACTTAGGTAGAGAAAACTTCACAAGGCATGGATTACATCTGAATAGAAAGGGAAAAACTTCACTGGCTCGAAAATTAAAAGAACAGTTGGAGTGTGGGCATGCTGGGGGAATGTTATTGAGTTAGGGTATACTAGTAATTCGGAAAACTAGTTTATGGTCCTGCTTTAGAAGAAGATCAATCAGAAACCCTAAAACCTTTAAACAGACAGGACCTGGAAGCATTACATTCTAACTGTAATGAAGTTAAACGGGCTGTAAATTTGATAATGTCTACTAATATTGAATTCAGAATTGGATATTTAAATGTACAAGGCCTTGAGAATAAAATTCGATTAGTCAATGAATATGCGGCAGACAATAATTTTGATGTATTATGTATATGTGAGCACTGGTGTAGGAAGACTGAATTGCCTTTTAAACAGTTGGATAATTTTAAATTGATCCAGTCTTATTGTAGGGATACTCATATGCGTGGGGGGGGTTGCAATCTTTGTGACGGAAGCACTGTCAGGCATGGCTGAGAAGTTAGAGCTTGAGTCAATGTACCAGGAGCTTGATTTTGAAATAGCTGGTGTTTGCATAGAGATGAGTAAGGTGGTAATTTTTCTATCTATAGGTCACCTAATGGAGATCCATCAATTCTTGGAAAGTTTGGAAACTCTCTTTTATTTTACGCGACAAGTTATAAGTGGAGAAACTATAAAATTGTAATTGGTGGAGATAAAATGCGCATTTCGATGTAACTGTCAATAATAAGAGGCATGTAGCTGATTTCAAGACCTACTAGGCAATATACTTTACAGCACAGAATAATATGCCGACACGAGGGAAAGCTTGTCTTGACATGTGTTTACAATGCTTGTATCACAGAACTGAATCAGATTTGCAAAGTTATCAAGTGCACTTTCTCTGACCATGACTCTGTATGTCTAACTGTGAAGAATTTTTCCTTAGATAAATCAATTAATAATACCCAGGCTAGATTGTTACTTCTAGGCCAATAGATGTCTTAAAATTGGCCAATTGTAGAGAATCTCTTAGAAATTATGATTGGGTGAGGTTTTTTAGTAGTATGGAGTTGTCTACAGCAGGTCAGATTTTTGATAATTTTTTTTATAAATTTATGAGTATCCTTGATAGCACTATACCTCAAAGAAAGTGTAAATTTAATGGACATTTCAGGAATTACAGAATTAATAAACGTAAGAATGATTGGTACACAACCGAATTGACTAATATGAAAAACAGGATGATGATGCTTTATGACTTAAATAAGAAAGTTAACACGGAGGTAACTAGGCTATTATACTTGGATGCTAGAAGTAAGTATAAAACAGCAATTATGAATGCTAAGAAAGCACACACAATTGGTCGAATTGAGAAAGCAGCAAACAAATGCAAAATGGCTTGGAAAATAATAGGTTCAGTAAACGGTAGTAAATGCAATGACGTAATTCCAGTATCACCTGATGAATTTAATGACTTCTGTGGGATTGCGGTTGATGATATAAATAGTAGGATAATGAAACCTACCGAGACTGCAATGGATATGATGCAGAATTCATCACTGGAGAAGAGAGGCCTACTTTTCAGTTTGCTGAAGTGACCATGGATGATGTCCTCGATGCTCTGAATAGATTAAAATCATCTGACAGTGTTGATATATATGGCCTCACAAATAATCTACTTCGGAAATTAGGTGATTGCATAGCATGTCCTTTAGTTTATTGTATAAATAAATGCATAGAGCAAGGCGTTTTTCCTGATGCACTAAAACTATCGAGAGTGATACCTGTTTATAAGAAAGGTGACAAGAATTGCCCTTCCAGTTACCGACCAATTTCATTAATTCCCATTTTTGCCAAAGTTTTTTGAAATTATAATTCATAAGCAAATGTGTGATTATTTAGAGCAACATAAAATTATATGTAATGAGCAGTTTGGTTTTATTAAGAATAGGTCGACCACACAAGCTGTTGATTCACTCATCATAAAATTCTGAGGCTTTTGAGGGTAACGCTTTGTTCAGGCCACCTTCTGTGATCTGAGCAAGGCATTTGATTGTATTGACACTCCGTTCTCTGGATAAGATGACGGCAATGGGATTCCCAATAGATTATTAAAATCCTATCTACGAAAGCGAAAACAGATAGTGTGTATTAAGGGATCAAGATCCAGGTATCAGAAGTCAAGTATGGTGTACCACAGGGTTCCGTGCTCGAGCCGCTGCTTTTTATACTAATGATAAATGACCTACCAAGCTTCGTAAAGAATCACAATAATGTCCGCCGATGATACAACTTTGTAAATGAGAGTAATGACATCCACAAACTTGAAACTTCGTCGGTAACATCTATGTCTAAAGCATTGGATTGGTTTAGAGCAAATGGGTTCCTGCTGAATGAGAGCAAGACCCAGTCACTGCTTTTTGGTTTGAGGGGAGCTACCTTGTTGAACTCCTCTAAAAGTAATAAATTTCTTGGTATTTTCCTGGATGAGAAGCTGACTTGGCGGCCACATATTGAATATTTGACTGGTAAACTCTCTAGAGTTATATATCTTTTACACAATTTAAAAGAGCATGTGACCTACATGTATTTGAGATCAGCTTACTTTGCGTTTTTCCATAGTCTGCTATCATATGGAATTATTTTATGGGGAAACTGTAGTGATATACGGAGTGTGCTTGTACTCCAAAAGAAAGCTGTTAGAATAATTTCTAGTGCACAATTCCTTGCCCATTGTAGACCTCTGTTCATGGACATGAAAATAATGACAGTAATAAATGTATATATTTTTAAGGTTATACTGTATACAATTGACAATATATCTCACCTTGAACGTAGGCTGGACATACATGAGCATTTCACTCGGCATCGTGAAATGATAAATGTACCTTTTAACCGACTGACGAAATCAACAAAGAGCTACGAAGTAATTGGGATCAAAAGCTACAATAAGCTATCAAGACAGGTGAAAGACTATCCTATCAGCGTTCTTAGACGTAAGCTTCAGGAGTGGCTGGTTGGACATCCCTTTTATGTTATTACTGAGTTCCTAGCTTTGAATGATGGTTCAATTCATTTCTAAGTTAAATGTATTGCATATTTTATTATTGTAAAGTTCTGTTATTTATTGTTTACATTTTATATGTATATGTTGTATGTGTATGCAAATAACGATTGTGACGTTGTCTATTGTTTTTTTTTCAAAGTTTAATGACAATAAAATATTATTATTATTATTATTATTAAAAACATGTTTCTAATCAAAGACCACTGTTAAAAATTGTCTTAATTTCTATCAAGTGGTTTATTCAATCAAAATACTTCAAGTTAATCCAAATTATTAATTTGGTTTAAACCTCCTACTTTGGAGGTTTAAACTTTCCCAGAGTTTAAACTCAATACAGAGTTTAAACTGATACTGTACAAACGGAATTTTAGTTTAAACAAAAAAAATCCAGATTTGGTTTAAGCTTTAGCTTAAACTTACACTGTGCAAACGGCCCTAAATGTTTAAATGTTTTTATGTTGCGCATTTACGGCGAAACGCGGTAATAGATTTTCATGAAATTTGACAGGTATGCTCCTTTTTAAATTGCGCGTCGACGTATACACAAGGTTTTTTGGAAATTTTGCATTTCAAGGATAATATACAAGGAAAAAGGAGCCTCCTTCAAACGCCAATATTAGAGTAAAAATCAGACTATAGAATTATTCATCATAAATCAGCTGTCTAGTGGACTATTATACTACCCGTTCAAAAACAAGTATTGGAACAGAATAAAATTGTAATTTTGAACGAGACTGAATAATTTGAAACACTCGAAGACACTTGAGACGGGAATTTCTAGAGCTTGAATTGGCTAAAAGTTGAATGGGTTCACTTTTTGGCGGCGAGCATCTTCATCCGGTTGAGAGCGCTGCCAGCCTTGAACCACTCGATTTGCTGCTCGTTGAACGAGTGGTTCAGTTTGATTGTTTCCTGCGATCCGTTCTCATGCGTGATCACACAGTCCAGTGGCTGAAACATCCAAGTTAAATTGTCAACAATCCAACATTAATGTGAAACTATGAAACAAGAATGAAATAAAAATTAGTAATAGAAAATCCAATTACTGTCAAGGTGCGAAAAGACTTTTGCGCCAAGAACACACGCATTTCACTTTTCATCAGCTGATTCTATTCTTATTGAATCTGTATTTGAACAGAAACAGCAAGATAAAGACATAATGAACATCAGCTGTTGAAAAGTGCAATGTCCGTGATCGTGGCGCAAAAGTCTGTACGTACCTCAATACATCAACAAGTGAATTACCAAGAAGCAAAAACGATAAGTTGTATGAAACAAAAATAAAAAGAATCAGTAATATAGAATCAAATTTCTGTTAAGATATAAATATTAATAAAATTGTCAAGATGCCTAAAAGTGAAGTAAAATTGAATATGTAATCTCTAGTGCTCTTTAATTTTCTTTGATGTCACGACGTTGATGTCCCATTCCATTATCCGTTTCAAAATAAAATTGTATGAAAAAAGTAATAAAAATAATTGAATAGGCTGCTGGCCACTAACGGTATAACATGCATGATACACAGTCGTCACACATTGTTGTGTCATCACAGCGAATCACTTCGAGCAACATTTTTGAGGTTAGGTTTTTATCTCTGATTTTTTTCTTCTCTGATCTATTTGAAGATAAATTATTTTCTATAATTATAATTTGTGATTTTCCAGTGGATTATTTATTTTTATTGGTTTTTTATTTTATGTTAGAAGCCTCTCGCTGATAATGAACATGTGTATGTGCATGATGAACATGCATGACATGCCTGTTCTACAGTTAGTGGCCCGCCTAATATAGAATCCAATTACTGTTACACTATAACACGATAAGCCGTCGGTCCGGATTACCTAAAAAAGTAGTCATCTCTCATCATCATCCCTCTCACTCATTACCCCACGCACAAGCCTAAGAGCTTAGTGGGCATCACCCTCAGTATTATTATTAAAAAATGAAGTAACCTTTTATATAGAATCTCTAGTGCCATTTCATTTTCCCTGATGACACGATGTTGATGTCTCGGGTATCCATTCCATTATCCATTTTAAAATAAAATTGTATGAAACAAAAACTTGAAAAAAAATTATTTAGAGACTATTAAGAGATCTGTTTATAGGTTAAGTGATATTTATAAGATGCTACCTTGCCGGGTGCGAATGCTTTCAGTCCAACAATGGATATCTTGTCAGTTGGCTTGATTTTGTCGTAGTCGCTGGGGTTGGCGAAGGTCAGAGGCAGCAGGCCTTGCTTCTTCAGGTTGGTCTCGTGGATGCGGGCAAACGACTTCACAATGATGGCTCGGCCTCCCAAATGTCTGCAACATAACAGTCGACCAATATTATTCACTATAATTCCTAGTTCATTAAAATGATTATTATCATCAATATTACAGTCGATCTATATGAGTTTATGGGAAATACAAGCTTAAAGGACGAGCATGACAGTTCCCAGTGAGGCTTGCCTAGACTGAAAGAGTCCCTTAACAGACAAACACGTACAATTTTTGCCACATAACCCGTAACTGATATGCAAATGAGTATATAACAAGAACAAAAAACTGAAACATAAAAAGTTCTTAAGGTTGCTTAGGGTTTCATTTCTGATTTGCATGATATTGATTAATAATGTAAAACGGTATGAGATATCGATGTGCGGTTTTGTCTTGATATTCCGCATTGAAATCATGTATCGCATGACAATCTTTCTATTCAAAAAAATAAAGTTGCATTCAAAATGGCGCATCCAAGATGGTGGACCAGATTTTTAAAGACATAGTAGAGTAGTATTTACAATTTGAGTAGGATCCCCAATCACACCCACCTTGGAATTGCGTTTTTTTATGAGATACTAAGCCGTTCTCATACTTGTCTCTCTCTTTTCTGCTTTGAATAGTATTGATTAATTATGTGAATATCTTCGAAAAGGTTTGGGATATTGATATGGGGTTTTCGCCATTCATTTTTTTCTTGAAATTCTGAATCGAAATCATTTATCGCATGACCACCTTCCTATTTAAAAAATTAAGTGGCATTCAAAATGGCGGACCAGATTTTTAAAGTCATAGTAAAGTAGACTAGTATTTTCAATTTGAGTACGATCCCCAGACACACTCACCGTCAAATTACCTTTGTGTATGAGTTATTGAGCCGTTCTCGGACTTTTCACCCACCCTGTATACTATTAGTAAGATTTCGTTGTGTCTTTTTCTTGTCGTTCATCCAAATTTATTGTAGTATTGCAACTTGTAGTGGTGTAGCTATATTCTAAACATTTTCTTTTTTATAAATTCTAATTTTCAATGGTATTTTAATTCTATGTTTAATATTCTTACTTTTTCGTATTCCTACTTATTTATAATGAATCATTGTAATTATTGTGTTATGGGTGCAATTTTTCGAAGAAATCGTGTTTGCTTTCATGTTTTCATAAGTGAATAGTAACACAGAGAATGAATATTCTTCACATGGGCTCTATAGTCCAGTTAAGGAAGGGTTATAAAGGGAGAAACTGCTCATATAACAATGAAAGGAAAACTTGAAATAGTGAAATAATACATCAAATGAAAAATAATTTTATGTTCTAAAAACCTACAATGAGCATTAATTTTTATGATGGATATAAGTTTTGGATAGTTATAAGCCCTGAAATAGCACGAAAATTGGATAAAAACCTGTCTGGATAAAAACAATTTTACACTTTCAAGAGCGAATATATCGAAGATTGTCAGACATATCGCAAAACTCCACTGAACAAAAATTGTAGAGTTTTTCAAGCTTAATTTTTGAATAGTCATGCCCGTTGAACGTATCTTTCCCAATATATAAGCCATGTACCTGGGTTCGAGAGCGGCATGCTCGCGACTGCTGCCCTCTCCGTAGTTCTCGTCACCGACGGCCACCCACTTGATGCCGGCCGCCTTGTACGCACGCGCCACGTCTGGCACCGCCCCCCACTCACCCGTCTTCCTGTTCAACACCTTGTTCATCTCGCCGTTCTCCTCGTTCGTCGCCCTACAACAAACAAGCAACAGTTATACAGAATGTCCCACGAAAGGTGTAACATCCGAAAACCATAGATTCTACATGAAATTTGCAACAGAAAATGACCAGTAAAATTTTCTTATATCGACCTTAGTTTTTGAGATATATAGATTTATCGATATTTTTGGAAATTGTCAATAACTAGAAAATTATCAGTCAAAATCCAATTCTTAGGGAATGGTTGCAGAGCGAAAGAAATTTCCAATTAAGATTCATATAATTTGTTTTTTTTCTGTATGACGTTTTTGAACTTTTTATGAGCTTTCAAACTGTTTGGAATTTGGCTTTGAACTCGGCGAATGTACTTTTTTCAACATTGAGCGCTCATAAAAAGTTTAAAAACGTCAAACAATGAAACAAATTATATGAATCTTATTGGGAATTTCTTCCGCTTTCCAACCATATCCTTAGAATTGTATTTTGATAGTTTTCTAGTTATTGACGTTTTTCGAAAATATCGAAAAATCTATATATCTCGAAAAGAGGTCGATATAAGAAAATTTTACAAAAAATATTTTGTTACGAATTTAATGTACAATCTATGGTCCTTGTCTGTTACACCTTTCGTTGGACACCCGTATATTATTTATCACTAGATTCTAGTGTCACACAAAGTTTTTCAACAAGGAAAATGAAAATTATTTCCAGTTTCCCAGAACTAGGTAGACCTAGTTGAAAGACCTCTTTGGTATAGGGGTATTAAGGTTTACAATCTGCATCCAAGTAGCTTGAAGGCTTGCAATAGAGATCGATGCTTTTTTCAATAGACTGAACCTTAGAGAAGGGATACAAAGGTGAATTTCTCATGTGATAGTGAACATCGTTCCGGTTTCAAATGTTACTTCAAGCCACGTGATAGTGTTACTTCAAGCTATGAGGCGCTAGAGTCTCGCTATTCAAACTCATGCATTTTTACAAACTTTCTATTCATGTAAGCTTATTCTATGTGTGAGCTCTTATCTTGTAAGAAGCTGTTTTTTCATAAAGAGAGCAAAATGCATTTACGCACATATATGAGCTTAACAAGCAAAGCCCACCTTAGCTTGTCCTATACCTCAGCTGCGACTGTTCATCCCTGAGTTGAGAGCCCAGCCATGTACGTAGTTGCCCATAAAAAGTTGAAGAACTATATTGTACATCAAATACTAATATTAATAATCAAATAATCGACTATAATACTGAAAAGTTTATTAAAAATAATAATGTTGTCATAAACAAGGATGTGAGTTGACTTACGTCAGGAACAGATTGTTGGAGATGTTGTCAAGATGACCTCTGTACTTGAGCCAGGGACCAGCTGCCGAAATGTGATCTGTTGTACATTTTCCCTTCACCTGCAAAAATTACATTTAATTAGAAAGATCATATCTAAACTAGATTACAATATAGTTTATATTCATCTAAGTTGAATCTTAGTTTATTTATTTAGATTAGATTATTTGGTTTAGTTTAAATATTCATCTTAGTTTATATGACTAAGACTCGACTATGTCGAGTTTACTCGACACATTCATTCCATTATTAATTGGATATGGAAAAATTATATTCGTTAATCATTCGCACAAGAGAATTATTTGAGTTGATAGAATATTTGAGACTTGATAATGACATTATCAGCCGAAAGCAGTCATGTATAAAATTTAAATAAATTTGTACTAATAATATTATATGTGATAGCTCTAATAAATAGAGCTACTTGAATAATATAAAATAGCTAGTACCCATGTACACTAATATCATTAAATTAAACATGACTAGTTTCGATATTTATGTAATGTTACAGTATTATCAGTCCTTTCCGTTGCTACTTCTATATTTATGTTGTTATTTGTTCATTTAACTTGAGGATTTATGCTTATTACAGTATTACTTTTCCGTTTTTACTTCTATATTGACCTTGATATAAATGTAAATGTAGCCTACAACCAATTTGTATGAGGTAAGGCACTTGAACAAATAAAGCATTTATTTATTGTAACTGAAGTATTTTGTACAAACTTATAATTTTATGTGGAAATAAATAGAATTGAATTTTATCTATTATAATAGAAACCTTGCTACCTTTGCAGTTTGAATGGGTTGAAAATATGCTTTATTGGATAATGGATAATCAAGCTTGAACACTGACCTTGATAAGGATGGTCATGTTTTCGAGGTCGTTTCCGTCCCATTTGTCGAATGGCTCCAGCAGCTGCAGCCGCTGTGACTTGGGGTCAACGTTGACCTTGAGAGCTTGGCCCTCCTTGGGCGGGGCCTGGTACGTGTCTACGCCCGGGTCGAAGCCCTTGACGGGCAGTTCGGGTCCGAATGGGTCGCTCAGCTTGAAATCTTTGCCTAAAAACAAGTTGAGAAAAAACTTTATAGATGAGTCGATGAGCTTGAACTCTGCCTAAAAACAAGTCAAGAAAGAACTTGAGGAGAAAATTTTACAATTTACAAACATAATTACGAGGCGAAAAATAAAATACCAAAATACTACATTTTTTGTTGCTCTTATCACGGTATCAATTATTTTTCTATTCCATATTATTTTACATTCATTTACATTCAACACGTTTATAATGATGAGCATTATAAATTATATAGAGAATTATTCCAATCGATACTCTCGGTTTACAATCTTGAAAAGAGACAATAATTCTCCCCCGCCAAAAAAGTTGACATTTTGCACTTTTATAGTTAGAAAGTCAAGTTGGAGCGAAATGCAGTTATACTTCAACTAGATGTTTATCAATCATAAGTTAAAATGCACCGAACAAGAGTTTGTTAAACTTCCATAAAACATAACCTATAAGAAGGACACACCTCTACTCAAAGACCTTAAAGATGCATAGACTCACATGCAGCGCTAGTGTAGTACTTGGAATTGAAATCCGCCATTGAGGGGGCAACCCATAAGATTATTACATACCAATGCCACCAATGCCTTTGTGATCTATAGTATTACAAATATATATAGATATAATATCTCGTGCTAAAATACCCCAATGGCGGCCTTCAATTTCAAGTAAGAGCTATCATTGAGAAGGCATAGGCATTGTGGGCCTATATCTCTCTAAGGTCTTTGCCTCTACTGTATCTCATTCTTATTGCAAGAATTATCAACCTAAGAATCATCAGCAATTGTCTTCAGACTGCTTCCATTGATGATATATCAAATAATTACCTTAATTATTATCATTAATT
The DNA here is from genome assembly GCF_014356525.2 of Nilaparvata lugens. Classification (NCBI taxonomy): domain Eukaryota; kingdom Metazoa; phylum Arthropoda; class Insecta; order Hemiptera; family Delphacidae; genus Nilaparvata; species Nilaparvata lugens. Next base: position 21,482,306 of record NC_052511.1, on the reverse strand, counting down.
TGTATATACCTTTTCAGCTTCAGAATTTTTTTTCATCAACGTCCCAAGGACTGTTGGGACAATAATAGGAATAATGACATTTGAATCATGTCAAATTAATGATTTGCAAGAGAGAGAATTTAACAAGAAAAAACGATACTAACAAGGAATAGAAGTAGAGACTATGTTTTCCATCAACATAGAACAGTTCTTTCTGAAAGGAACTAGCGTATATGGGACTTACTTTTTTTTAATCTTCACATCCTCATGAAAAATTGTGAGAATCTCAAAGTTTTGGGGAAGGAGTTGAAAAATTTGCTACAAGATGGTGACTTTTATGCTATACATGAGTATATGTGTAGGGAGGGATCCTCTGTGTATTGATTTTATTGAGTGTTACGTTATATGTTTTCTTCTTTTTCATGACAATTCCCATACTCTGTTAAAAGTTTGGTTGTTATATACTCTGGTTGTTTCAATGAATGATTCGGCGTCGAGTTGATGAATTTGATATTGTGTTATATTATATACAGACTTTATATAAGTTGTTACCGTACTTGTTCTGACATGTTAAATACTACTGAGCTATGCTTGATTTGTGATGAAAAAATCTATTCTCTTCTATTTGAAGTCTCTGAGAAAATATTACAAACACTCAATACTGAAACCTCTAGTTCCTTCCATTATTTTTTTACTACAGGCAATTCGAATGAATTAATGCAGCACCTCTAGTAACTTCCTTATGAAGATTACATTATTGACTAACCATCTAGTTGTTGAATTGTATAATTTACTAACCATCCTGTCCCTTGAGCGTGTCAGTGAGCGGGTTGAAGTCGAGCGTGCCACTGATAGCGAGTGCGGTGACCATTTCGGGTGACGTGACAAAGGCGTGCGTGGCGGGGTTGGCGTCGTTACGACCCGTGAAGTTGCGGTTGTACGAGTTGACAATAGTGTTCTTCTCGCCCTTCTTCACATCTTTGCGGTCCCACTGTCCGATGCACGGTCCACATGCGTTGGCCAGCACTGTGCCGCCAAACTGTCTCAGCGTTTCCGCCTAACAAACAAACCACAAAAAGTCAAATTTTAGTCAGTCAACATATAAAACCAGCATACACTCATTTCTTCTGTAATTCGCCGAGTCAACTAATGCGTTGCACCCTTCAGTCTGCTAGCTGAGTCTGCTCAGTTTTTACAAAATAAATGAAATATTTATTGCACAACATAGAAAACTAACATACACTCTCATTTCTTCCGCATTTTGTCGAGCCAACTAATGATTTGCACCCTTCAGTCTGCTAGCACTGCACGAATCCAGTCTGTAGACATGAATGTTTGATCGTTTCAAACCAATTATAAATTAACATATAATAACTTATTGTAGCACAAGGAATAAGCTTATGTGTGCACCATCTTCAATAAAAAAGGGATCTTTATTGAAGTGAATACTATATTTATAATAACTTTTTTTTAATAAAAATCACTTGGTTCTATGATTTTCTCATTCAATCATACCTACATTCCCTTCATGTTTCCCAATTCATTTTATACTTTCTAAAGGATGGAATGATTTCCTAGTACATGACTAACTATAAATGGAAATCATAACAATCCTCCTCTATTATAGTGCATCCCACCATGTATCCTGTTACTTAGTTTTGTGTTTGATATTTGTACTTTGTTCCTATTTTGTGTTTTTGTCTTTGAATAAATTTGAAGTCAACGACTTATATTGAATAATGATAGATTTTGTGTGTAGTAGAAATATAGTGTTTTGTGGTTGATGAAATCTATAATGAATAGAGATACTAAAAATATGGCTTTAATACGTATCCATAGAATAATGATAAGATTTAATAGAATGCTAAATAGACATAGCAGTTTAGTAGATATAATCATTCAGACAACTCAAATTAATTTTATTTTAATTTTGAAGATGACCATTCAAACAGTTGGAAGTAACCTATTCTACAAATTGTATTTATAATCAAGAAAAACTACAAAACATTTTCATAGAACTTCACAATAATATAACAAAAACATAAATTATAATCGAGCTTAGAGCTTTACTGAAATGAAGAATAAAATCCAATGCAATTATTCTTGATTCATGAATAAGCTCTGAGCTAAGATCGTGGCTCTGAATAAGAAGACTCTAGGGTTTAGGCACTTATTAAGCCAACAGTAGTCACGATTAATTCTACAGATTCCCCTTGAGAAAGGTGATTTATATTATTGAGATAGGTGATAAGGTTTGCAAAAACTCCTATGGCCGTTTTTATGTAATCTATTTTATCTATCAAATTCTCCTATGTTTCTACAAAGTGCGCCAGAGAAACTTATTTATTTTAAAAAATTCCCGTGCGTTGAATTGGTCGTGTAGAGGGGCAGAAGGGGCATCTGGAGGGGAAAGTTTTCAAGTTTATTCTCCCTCAAGTAAATAGCCATGATGCTCTGGTCTAGAGAGCAGCGGGCCTTCGCAGATGAGAGCTTCTTTTCTAATGGTCAATCACCTTCCGCGCTCGATTTGAAATTCCTCCCCAAAGACTCGTTCCTGGCCATTATTCGATTCTGTCGTGGGTTAACTCATTTCAGGAGTGTGGAAGTGTCGCTAAACCCAGAAATGGACTTCAACGAACCATCAGATCTCAAGAAAATACCAAAGAGTGAGGCAGTCAGTTGTGCGTTCTCCCCGGCGTTCAGCTCGGAAACACGCAGCTGCTATGGCGATTTCTTACTCCACTATTTGACGAATTTTCCATGAAGACCTTCAACTTCATCCCTATAAATTGGCTGTTGTTCAAGAATTGACTGAACGCGATTTTGTTGCCTGTCAAAATGCATGTGATATGCTGATTGACAACCTGCCTAAAGACGCGGTCATTTTTTTAGTGACAAGGCTCAGTTCCACATGCATTTCCTCAATGCGATTTTTTTAAGGGGTTATTTGAAATCCCTGGTTTATGTCGATCGACCACGGATCACAGCAAACGTCAAGAACAACATTCAGATTCATTGGCGATGATGGCGCCATTGCCAACATACCGATTGATATACTGCAACGAAATTTCAAAAATCGACTTCATCAGTGTATGCGCAATAGGGGTCGCTATTGGTCTGATGTCATTCTCAATACTGCATGAAAAAAATTAAGATATTGTATTACCATGAAAAAAAAAGATTAAAACAATATCTAGAGTATTTTTGTTTTTATTGACCTTTCAAATAAGTAAGTTTCTCTGGCGCACCTTGTATTTATGTAACAAACGAGACTGATGTGAAAACATTGTTAGATAAAATACTGAGGTACTTAAATTTGAATTTTATTAAAATTGTTTTTTTTTATTAAATTCAATAGTTTGGTTAAATTGGCATACGAATAAAAATATATACTGGTACAAGAATGTTGAATACCGGTACTTACAATTCCGTCTCGTTCGATGGTGGCGCGGACCTGTTCTGAGCCGGGAGTCACATTGAAGGGGGTCTTCGACTTGAGTCCATGCTTCATCGCCTCCTTGGCAATGCTCGCCACACGAGCCATGTCCTCGTAACTCGAGTTAGTGCAGCTTCCAATCAAGCCTACAATCGATAAGCAAATAGTTTTTACTACAACTGCTCGTAAAACACTTCTTTACGTATTAAAACACATCGTAAAACAGCTGATTTTTGGGTAGGTAACCTGCAATCTATTTTACGCTCGATGATTACACTTTTGATTGTTTTCATCAATCAACTTAAAAACTCATATTCTTTGAACCATTATAAAGATCGAGTTCGTAGACCAAGAATTTGACTCTTAATACATAAATAACTATTTCATCATACACCTCAACATGAATTAAAATTAAACTTTACGATGGATAATGGATTATAGACTTCATTCTTGAATAAATAATTCAAATTCTGACTAGCTTACTTTTCTATAGTATATGCAAACCTTAAATTGCAGCATTACTCTTATGAATTACAGTGCTGTCAGTTTTCACAGAAGCCAGAAAGCCTTTGAGCAGATTATGTGAGAGAAAGAGCGAAAAAGAGATTGCAGGTCATTTTGATAGAATCAGCATGAAAACAGCAACAGTGCTCCTATTCTCGTTAAGAATAATTGTTCATTTTTTGGCCTTTAAATTTTACAGTTTCTTCAAAGTTTGGACTTTTTTAATAGTTTGTAATTGATTTGATTCATTTTAAAAGTAATTTTAGATTGTATAATCTGTTTTTTTATTGGATTGTAAACTTACAGTGTGTAATTAAAAAATGTGAAAGTGACACATAACTTAGATACATTTGGACTGTCGTATAAATTAGAATTAGAACAGTTTTGGGCTCTGGAAGTTGTGTTATGTTAAATGATTGAATAAAAGAAATAGCATTGCCATAAAGTCCCTTTCTGCAATCTAAGGTTTGCACGGACTAAAGTTGAGTAAAATATATCTTGCCAATCGAAAAAAAAACAACATTAGTACTTCCTACACCCTCCTTGATCCTTCTGAGAACTAAATTTATTTTGGAGTAATAATTTCAATTTGATTCCAGTTGCCTACTGCAAAGCCTTACTACACTTACTTTTGGCAATAAACAATGAGTCTTGAAAACTGTTTTCGTTTCAATAGCGAATGATACTGCTTTATTGTAAGTTATAACAGTTAATAATGATGTGAAGTGTGCTACTTACTGACTCTGATGTCGAGAGGCCAGCCGGCTTTCTTGGCATTGGCACCCAGCTTGGAGATGGGGTGGGCCAAGTCGGGGGTGAAGGGGCCGTTCACGTGAGGCTCCAATGTCGACAGGTCGATTTCGATCAGCTAAACAAAAAACGTTTCATTAAATTTTTTTCATGTATTTGGTGGCCTACAATCGCTATAGCAGTGAAATTTTTATGGTACAAAGAGAATGAAAAATCAATCATACTTAGGCCTAATTAATACAAAAACATTAAAATTGCATTAGATTATAAATTAAATCATTTTATTTAAAGTTATTTCATTTTTTTGATTAAATAAATTTGAAACTTAAATCTAATTTCTACCTTCAATTTTAGTATGCAACTCTACGTCAATTATTTGGAATTCATAAATAGTCGACTAGGCTAACCTCACCGGCAATTAACTTTTTTAAAATCCATACGATATGGATATTTTTTTTTAAATTGAACCAACATGAAGCATGTAGGCTAGTTAAGTCTAGTTTCCATTGCCATAGATTTAACCTAGCAACATGAGTAGAGATCGAATTACGAAAACTTGTAGCAATGGAAACGGCCAACAACATTTCAACTCGGCAGTTTCTTGCACCAGACAAATGTGCCGCAAAACAAGTGTTGTTGCGGTTTGGTATTTCGCAATTGATTAGTCATCTATTTTCTCACTAACTTTCTCTCTGAATTCTAACTTTCTTATAAATAAAGATAGAGAGATTATGATTTTGGATATTAATCCAGCACCACCAAATACTAACTGCGTAAGCCGCAAAATGTGCCGCAAAACAAGTGTTGTTGCGGTTTGGTATTTCGCAATTGATTAGTCATCTATTTTCTCACTAACTTTCTCTCTGAATTTTAACTTTCTTATAAATAAAGATAGATTATGATTTTGGATATTAATCCAGCACCCCCAAATACTAACTGCGTAAGCCAGATTTCCGAAAATATCCAAATATAAGGGAGTTTTGGTTGAGTTTATAATTTTTCATATATTGTGAGATGGCGTCTACGATGTTATTGCACTGACTTTCATGCAGTTTGCGCAAAAATGGGAACAATAGACTAAAAGTTGAGAGGTCACTCAACGAGCTGGCACAGATCGTCGTGTTGTTATGATATTACATGAATTGCCAGAATGGACACTAGGCTTTAGTGTGTTACCTCGTCGTAGGGAGCGCCATCGTCTGGGGTGAGGAGGTTCTTGTTCTGCTCAGCGGCGGCACCAATGTCAGTGCGACCGGTCGCCTTCAGGTAGTCGTACATGCGCTTGTTGAAAGGAAACACCGACGTCGTCGCACCAATCTCCGCACCCATGTTGCAGATTGTGCCCATACCTATAACATACATCAAACCAAACAGATTGTGATAAAACAGAAATTAAAATACAAATGAATAGTTGGTAGCACTAAAGTAAGTAAATTAGTATGGCTTTTGTTGGAAGGTCCCTTACGGGAAGATCACACACAGCCTGAATAGATCATTTAATTCGTCAATGGGCCTTACAACTGTCATACTTCAGCCGGGACTGACACTTGAGGTACAACTCAGACTTACGCGACTCAGGTCGAGAAGAGACTGCAACTCCAGTCCCTTCGCAACGCAGAGTGTGTTTTCAAATGGTGACACTCACACCAGTCGATTCTAGTCTCTGCAACCTCATGACTGTGAGACCGAGTCGAGCGGCGACTCGACATGTTGGTCGAGAAGCGACTTGAATTGAATAGTACCGTGTATTTTTAATGAAGTCAGGTTGGAATTTGAACTTTGAAGGAAACATTATTTTTCTTGTTGCTTCTTTTTTGTTCCATCATTTTAAATAAGACAATAAAAAAAATATTCTTTATAATTATTATACAATTTGTTACAGAACTTATTTAACAATTCAATAAAAAAAGACTAACAAAACATAATTACATCTTTTCTTAAACTATGTTTTTTGTTAAGTTATCATTTTGTTACGATATATTCATTTTCTTCTTTTTAGTCCGCAATTGACCCATTTTTTTTCTAGAGTTATTTTTAATGAATTGATGTTAGAAATGGAGTAGCAGAATGGAACTGAGGTAGTGACAATGAGCAGAAAAGTCGTAAGGTCGAGAGATTGGAGTATCCTCGACTGGAGTACGATTTGAGTGGAGGCAGTGTCAGTTGAGCCTTGATGTGCCCATCCGATAACACGGGAGTGACCTAGTTAAAAACGTTTAGTGATAAGTGGGTCTGTATAGCTTTAAAATGCGATTTTCAATGTCAAAATTTCAATTCTGGTAAAAATGGAGCTAACTAGCCCTCTTGATTTGAATTGCACAAACCAGGTCAGTTATGTGGACCAACATTTAGTTACTATAATCTTGAAAAGTGAGCTGATAGCTGCAGTTAACGATGGAATCCAAAATAGTTATGAAACTAAAATGGGAGAGAATACAAGAATAGGATATCAGTGGGGAGAATAGGATCAGTTATGTAGCTTCCCATACTTATGCACTTCACTGCTATTTGCATGACGGCGACAGCAACGATTTCAACCATTTATCTACGGGTTGAAAATTTTCTCGCTTCCATTACATTCATGCAAATTGCAGTGATGTGCACAAATCTATATTCTGAGCCAGCCATTCAACTCCTATTTCTTTCTCTCCCATAATCTCTCCCATTTCTAAGTTACTAAGTAAGAACTCCATTTTTTATAGAATTGACTTAATTTCATTCTATGAATTTAGTGAGGTATACCGATTTTTCTTCTCATTGTACAAATTATTTTGGATTCAGATTTCTTTCATTATTGACCGAGCGAAGTGAGGTCTAAGATTCAAGTCGACGGTTTGGCATTTCTCTTAATGTTTAAATGTTTATATGTTGCGCATTTACGGCGAAACGCGGTAATAGATTTTCATGAAATTTGACAGGTATGTTCCTTTTTAAATTGCGCGTCGACGTATATACAAGGTTTTTGGAAATCTTGCATTTCAAGGATAATATAAAAGGAAAAAGGAGCCTCCTTCATACGCCAATATTAGAGTAAAATCAGACTATAGAATTATTCATCATGAATCAGCTGACAAGTGATTACACAGATGTTTGGAGAAGCCAGTCTATTGATGTATTTCCATAGCGTCTATAGTTTCAATCAGGTACTTGTGGATGAGAATACTGCGTGAGGTCTACTGTTCACAGAACTACTAGTTTTAAATGTATATTTGAGTAAGGTTTTTATTCAACTGCTATTTTTGTATTCTCTCCCATTTTCATTTCATAAGTATTCAATTTTGGATTCTATCGTTAACTGCAGCTATAAACTCACTTTTCAAGATTATGATTTATGGTACCAAGTTAGTAGTCCACATAACTGATCACAGTGGTGTGCACAGGCTCAAAGTTATCTCCTGTTGGAAGATCTTTCTGTTGAAGATGATTTAAAACTGCATGACAAAAGACAGAATTGATGACAAATGAGTGGAAATCAAAGTGGAAAATATGTTGCTCTCAGTGACCCACCTGTACACGAGATATTATCGACTCCCGGTCCGTGATACTCGATAATGGCGCCGGTACCACCCTTGACGGTGAGTATGTCGGCGACCTTGAGAATGACGTCCTTGGGCGAGGTCCAGCCGGTCATCTTGCCCTTGAGATGCACGCCGATGACCTTGGGGCACTTGAGCTCCCAGGGGATGTCGGCCATCACATCGACCGCATCTGCACCGCCCACTCCGATGCACAGACCGCCCAGACCGCCGCCGTTCGGTGTGTGCGAGTCTGTGCCGATCATCAGCAGACCTGGGAACGCGTAGTTCTCCAGGATGATCTGTCACACAATAATTGCAATTACTTACTAAAACTTAGGTTTAACCAATCTATTACTAAGTCAAGTAATTTCGTGATCAATCAATATTAATTTTCAAGTGTACAATAATTACAGCTGTACTCATAGTGAATAGGTTTGTGATTTTATCTTAAAAGTTTTCAAATAAGTGCAATATTTCTCAAGTTTTCAATTTCCGGTTATTGTTTTCTTTGTTACATTCATTTATTCTTTTCCTTACGTCAACTTTCAAAATTTTCAAAAAACTATTCCTGGACCGAAAATTGAGTGGCATAGCAGTGATGTGTAATTTCATAACCTAATAATAATTTGGACAACATCAACGTTTTATCAAAATTTTCGAGAGAAATGGTACAGGCTCAGCCTAGTTTTTCCTCCATGGTCATAATTATTATGATTCTAGTAGTTTGTACAATATTTACTCATATTATGAGTAAATATTATTATGGGGTGCTACTTAGCCAAATGTTTTAAATCAGATGTATGAATAAATTTGATCCAATAGAAATGGAAGGCCAATTATAAAACAGGATGAATTGACTTATAAATAAATATATGAATGGATGGATGAATGAATGAACAAACCTGATGGATGATACCAGATCCAGGATGCCAGAATCCAACGCCGTACTTAGCACCAGCTGATTGCAGAAACTCGTAGACCTCTTTGTTTGTGCTCTTGGCAGTTTGCAAATCCTTTTCTCCTCCAACCTTAGACAAAGAAACATTGTCAAATAAGAATCAAGTTAAAATAAAGAAAAAATCAATAATTTATCAAGACTAACCAATCAATATGAAGACTATTGCATCAAATATAAATCATTAATTAATTTTGATGATTAAATGAATTATTCTGTATTCAATTGACTAATTAATTCTGAAGTAAACTCAAATCAAGATCATCCAATTGATAAAGTACATGTTCGTTGCCCATTGCTATCAACCCAAATTTGCTGTGAGTCAAGACTACATGTGTGATTGCTTCTACTCCAATAATTTTTTAGGGATATATTAAATATCAAGTACATTCAGGGTAACTTTCTCCAAAAAAAGGTTGAATCAAAATTCTAGTTTAAACCATCAGCTAACTGAATTAAAACACATTCTAATAAATGCGACCATATATTTATTAAACTGGTTTAATAGTTGAACAAACTTAGGAGAAAGCGACCCTGAATATTAATACTAATTACTATGTGTTCCACATATCAGTTTCAGTGAACGTGTCCAGTATAGTGAGAATACCATTCCCATAAGTTCCAATGAAGTATTCATATTTTGAGTGAAGGAGTGGCCGTAGTCGAGTGGATCAGATGCTGGCTTCATGATTCAGAGGCCCGGGTTCAAATCCCGGCTCGGGCAAGATATTTATCTCGGGCCACTCCCGTGTTTCGGATGGACACGTTAAGCCGTCGGTCCCGGCTGCCTAAAAAGTAGTCGTTAGATCATGTCAGAGGCCCTGAAATTGATCAGTTGCGACCTGAAAACTCTGACACCATACCTGAGCCAGCCAGGTCATACGATATTATTATTAAACTTTGAGTGGGAATAGCAGCATTAGAACTAATTGGAATTATATGTGTTGCCAACCTGTGCAATGATGAGATGGTCGCAGTGAATGGTGGATGGCACGGCGACCTTGGGCAGGCCGGATGAGATGAACTGCAGCATGGCCATCTGGGCGGTTGCATCCTGCATGGCCACCCTGTCAGGGCGCAGGCGCAGGTAGCTCACGCCCCGCTCTATGTCCTGGCCTGATGGGTCGTCCAGGTGAGAGTACAGCACCTTCTCCGAGAGGGTCATCGGCCGGTTCAACCTGACAACCACACACAAATTAGATTGAATTGGATTTCATTTGTTTCCAACAAAATACAAGCATACAATATACATTTATACACAGCATACATAATAGAATAAGTACAAGTTCACAATTACATAATTAGATAGTATAGATTGTATTATACATAATTAGATTGTACAGTTGGATTCAAGAGATTGTAAGGGATGGATAGTAAGGCACTCAATGGGACAACCAGGAGGCAAAAGACCGGTGGGAAAGCCAAGACTGAGATGGGTGGATGGCATCTCAAAGGATGCAGCAAAACTTCTTCACAGGGGAATGAAGGCAAGAGATCGTGATGGATGGAGGCGCAGTATTGAGGAGGCCAGGGCTCGATTTGGGCTGTAGCGCCTAGCGCCATCGTCGAAGAAGAAGAAGAAGAAGAAGAAGAAGAAGAAGAAGAAGAAGAAGAAGAAGAAGAAGAAGAAGAAGAAGAAGAAGAAGAAGAAGAAGAAGAAGAAGAAGAAGAAGAAGAAGAAGAAGAAGAAGAAGGAGAAGAAGAGGAAGAAAAAGAAAGGCACTCATAGGATATTAAGGGATAGTTGTTATGTTAATTTTTTATTAATATCACAAGTGCAAGTTTATTTACAAATACAGTTAATCATTAGTTTAACGAAATGCGGATTTCGATGTAGAAAGGAATTCGTTAGAGGAAGAAAACCAGTTGAAATACTACAAATAATGTAAAAGTTCTTTAGGCAAAATAGAAGTAAAAACTCATTAACATTTCTAAATGTCATGTGACAAACTCGTTACATAGAAGTAAAAAATAAGTAAAATTGTGGGATGTCTTGTGACTAAATTCGATATGTTCCTTATGTACAAAATGTCATTATTTAGAGGTTCGTGATAGAGGTTGACAGTACTTTTTATTAAAGTGATTGGAAGAGAAACAAATAAGAGAATCTTCAGCTATTTCTATCCCGATTTTAAATTGAATATGATAATCTGAAATACGGGTGCGGTAGGTATCCACTCTCACACAATAAAGCAGACCAAAAATAAAAAGAGAGCCTAGGCCTTTTAGATAGAATCAGCATAAAAACGGCAAACGTGTGCTCCTATTGTTTTATTGAAATAACATTGGTTATAGAGCTCAGTGCTGGAAACTAAAGTTTGCACGGGCTATGGAAGATGTGATACAAACTTAAAAAAGACCTACTGTAAAAATGAGGCTATTGTAATCTTTTACGATACTGAAAGTTAGCCTACACGTTTACACTGCCTACAAGGTGTATTATAGCCTCATTCATCTGTCCACTAATTCAGTTGTCAAGATGTCAATTAGCTTTAAGATGTGCACACCCACTGAGCGTGGAAATAATGGGATGAGGAATATATACGGATATTTGAAACAAGTGAGTAAATATTACTCAATTGAATGCAAATTTTCAACACTGTACCTCTTCTTGACAACAGCCAAATTTTGTTGCAATTTTTCGTAGGGCATGGGAGCGGTGTCGAATTTGCTCATGGCCACCTTGGCTGCGGCAAAAGTCATCGGCGACGCGTGGAAACATCTTTGCTGGATTTCAACCAGGCCTTGAAGACCCTGAAACATTAAATCAACCAACATTACAGACAAAAATACAACTATTTGCAACTATGTAATGTAACATTACATACAACTATATGCAACATTATAACATTTATAAACTTTACAGGGTATGTGGGATCATACAGGAATGGTGTAGTGGGATCTATCACGATGTTCCAGCCCCGGAAAAATGACAACGTTTCATATTCAAGGAGCCATTTTAAAAAACAAATGATGGTATCTATTTTTTACTAAAAATTGAATAAACTTTAATTTCGACCAGCATTGAGTATTTTCTAAATAGCTTTGTAAGAATCAAATACACATGAAACACGGCTACGTATTCTATTAACGTTGAGTTATTTGAAAACTACTTCAAGCTAAAAACAAGCGGTTATATCACTTTACGATCTCGTAAATTTCAAATTTAGAATACAGTAATCTAGGTCTTTAGTGAGGTCCACGTTATAATGACAGTGGAGAAAGATAGAAGAACAGCGTTGCCGATTCTCTGCCTTTCCACTACCTTCTATAGCGGAAAGCTAATAGCGGTATATCTGATGTGATATTAAATGATCATTCTTGTTTGAAGTAATCAATTATATTTTATTCGCCAGGAATATTATTCTCCTATTATTTCCTACTAATAGACTTTCATAATTCAGATTGAATATTTTCTAAATTATTATATTTCTACATTGTTAAAAAACGATATGGCAACGTATGCAACGTTATTCTGCTATTCAAGCAGAACAGGATAGAGCTATCTGCTCTGTCGAATGATGGACAAGGATAGCAACACCAATATTGATTAAATACTGACATTATAACGTGAACCTCATTACTCATACCGACTAGGTCCAGGATTATATAGATCTGGATGTTCAACACAACAATTAACAATTAATTTCCTAATATTATAAAATAAATTGTTATTAGATAAACTTTAGTATTTGTAGTACAGTAATTGTTAAGATCTAGTTCATTTTGAATTCCAACGTTGGAATATAAATCTCATTTTAAAATAAATAAAGAGCATATCCTAAGCTATAAATTACTGACTTAATTACACGTTAGTAGAGCGATAAATATATTCAATTCAATTTTTAAAAAATCTAAATATATCTCAGATTATAATCAGAGGATTGTTAAAGGATATATTGCTATGTTAAATATAGTTATTCAATACTAATATTACGATAAAAAAACTCATTTAGATTAAGTATGAACAATCGAACGGTAGGTACTTATAAGGTTAAAACTTTAAATGTGCAGCAATTCTCTTTCAAAAGCAAAAACTCTACAAAATGACTGTGATACGAGAGTTATCTATAGCATACTTTTGTTTTAGAAAGATAAGATTTAGACTCGAGAACAACTCATTGAAAAAATACCGATTGATGTTTTCATTGAGAGTGATGTGAAGTAAATGAATAGCTTTTCAGGTATCTGCCTTTATGCAACTAGAATTAAAGGTAATGTTAACGAGAAAATTATGTACTTTCGTCTTCAAAAGTTGAAGAAATTGGAAATTGCATCAATAGTCAATGAATTAATTTATGAACAACGTAATTAAACAACTTTGTTGTGATTAAGTCAATTTGGATTCGATCATAGAATTGTACCTGTAAGTACAATTCTAGGGCCCGTTGCACAAAAACCGGTTGAATTTTAATCGTGATTAATTTCACAAGTACCAATCAGAGAAGGCCTTTGTGATAAGACGGCTTCTCTGATTGGTTCTCGTGGAACTAATCACGGTTAAAATTTAACCGGCTTTTGTGCACCCGGCACTAGGGGTTCGATACTACCTTCAACTATACATTTTCATTACTTATCCTGTGTATTATCAACTATCCTTGTTGAGGCCATATTATAGGGTATAATACCAATAAATGCTATCAACAATGAATTATAACTATTGAATGGATGGAGTAACATTCAAGTTTGAATCCCAATTAGCATCACAGATGCATGATCATTCATTTAAATTCATTCAGATAAATAGCCTAATCTACTTTTAAAACTTGCTTCTGAAATGCAAAATCACACGTGAGAGTTCAGTAACGCATAGAGCAATCATAGGCCAGTCACATTCATTGCTTTCAACAATGTCATGTGAATGAGGATACAAATGAGCTTTGTAAATAGATTGACACATTTGTGAAAGATTGCCAAGGTTACCAGTTAAATTTATTCCTTCATTGAGAAAAAGTGTAAGCTAAATTCAATTTGTGAAAGACTAGCATTACCGTACAAAAGGTATGAAATCAGAATAAACAAGAACTCATTTGTTTGACCCATACAAATGGATTAGGATTGAAGCTGGGTTCCAGAAAATGTTTACAAAGTACCAGAGGCACAAAGCAAATACATGTGCTAAGACTTATCTGTATTACCTTTGATTATGGACACGTTAACTTCTATCTTTTCTCTATGGTATTACTCAAGTGTCAAGGCTTGAGGTGAAGAAATATAATAAGGTACTCAATTTTTTTTATTCAAGTCAAAAAGGCAGATATAAATTGAAAATGTTACCCAGTAAACCTGGATAGCTAACTATAGTTAACTAATAGTAAGGAACTAATGGTATGATGGAAATCTCATCTCTTATAGGAATAATTGAGATATTGTTCCTTGTTGAACAAATTACCTCAATAGTTCTAAATGAATTATTATGATGGTTTCATGTTTTAATATTATGGTGTTTTCTATGTTGACATGAAAATATTGATGTTTTAAAATATATGCTGAGTGTTTAAGCTCGAAAAGTATAAAAATACTAAATAAAGTACATAAAAGTTTAAAAAATAGTTAATAAAGTTAAAAGTTGAATAAAGTTTCATAAATACTGAATAAAAATACTACTTAGAAAGTTTTTTCATAAATGTTATGCTTGATTAAATTTAGAGTTTAAAATACTGACTATAAAATATTGAATAAGAGAATTTGAGAAATACAACAATTAAAAGCAAGTTTACTACGTCCAACTTCAACTACTCCAACTTTATAGTTTATATCAACAAAAAAGTTGATGAGTTGATAATATAATACAGGTCATACAGAGTACAAATCAACTACAACTTTTTACGCTGACAAACAATGATACACCAAGTTTCAATTTTATTTTTCTTTCTCCCAAATTTACTCTTTCTAACTCATCTAGAAGTCAATTCACAACTATCCAATCTTATTAACCTTGCTATTGGCCCGGAGCCAGCCTGGCTCTAAAGCATTCCACCTTGGCAAGGAAGCCAGTTGTGAGACTATTTGAAAAATAAATTTAGAAAACCGCCAGGCGGTCTATAATGTTGAGATTCAATTTATGAGTGGTTATAGAATAGCCGTTCAACAAACTAATTAATCTAGGTTGAAGCTTGCAGAGAGTTGATACAGCAATCTATCAAGTTCAAGTAGATTTTAAATTTGTGAAATTTAGGAGATGAATTCACTTGAATACCTGGGAAATTCCCAGAGTTTGTCTTCTTCCTATGCCTGCTCTGGTTGAACATGTTGAAATCAAAATAAAAATACTCCTACTCCCACAGGCGAACAAGAGTCATCTTATGCCAGTGGTTTTTTCACTTACCGTTTATTATTATTACACTTTGGTTGGATTGTATTGTCATGTTGAGCTTTGTTTGATTCATGTACGTATATTGTATTTATGAGTGTGGAATAAAAATTAACTTGAATTAACTTGAAAAATGTTTTTGGGAGGAATTTCCTCTGGGTCTCCAGCTTATAGTATTATTATTACATTATAGAATCATCATTACTTTGTTTTCAATTTTTTTAAAATTAAGTGAAGGTGTCAAGCAAATATGGTCTGAGGTAGCCTATATGTTTCGCAGGCCCAACTGAGTTGGGAACCACTTCTAAAGAGGTTATAAATTGTATTATGTAGTATATAGATTGTATTATAAATATCTTATAAATCCTGAAAAATCTTGTAGGTACTACTCCTTATCACACCTTAGGGCCAAGCCACATGAAGCGTTTTTTCAGGCGTTTTTACACTGGCGGCGGACGCATCGGCAGGGCAGGAAGCTCCTCAATTGGCTGATTATCAGCTGATTTCCGAACGCCAACCCAATCAGTGTGAAAACGCATGAAAAAACGCTTTATGTGGCTTGGCCCTTATTTGAATGTTCATGGAATATCAACCAAGTTTACACTTTATGTAACCAGTACATAATTTAGGTAAGTCTTATATAAGTCTTGTTCAAGCTAAATACAAAATCAAATCAAAACACTTACAGAATTATAACTTGAAATCGATTAACATGAGGAGAAAATATTGTGTATGAAATTAATTCCAAGAATGAGTACTTTAAAACATGTTCTCTATTGGAAAATCAATCATTCAGGCAATTTCGAAATTCCTACCATGACTTTCATTTATTGTTGAAAAATACAACTATGGAGATACTGAAATTAACTTCAATTCATACATTTTTCAATGACTATTAATGTCATTCTCTATACAAAAATCAAATCCAGTCAAGGATAAGAAAAATCTATTTTAAGATAATTATTTCCTTCAATACTACTGATATATATATATATATATTATATATATATATATATATTATATATATATATATATATAAATTAATGTATGTGTGTGTTTCTTTGTTTGTTCCCTATAGACTTAAAAACTACTTGACAGAACGGCATGAAACTTTGCGAATATGTTGTGTGAATATTGGGGATGGTTTCTGACCAGACATTTTATTTAATAGGGGATGGTTATTTAATATTGGGGATGGTTTCTGACCAGACATTTTATTTAATAGGGGGGCTAATAATAATTATTATTCATTGATCCATTTTACAGACCTATGTTTCGAAATTTTCGTCCGAGCGGCTACGGAAGAACGGATAGATGATCATTATTCAAGATCATACTGTGATAATAATATGATTTAACATCTAGTTACCAGCTCCAATAAACACGTCACACTGTGATAAATTGTGTACTGGTATTAAAACGGTAGTTTAGAGTTGAAGAGTAGTTGATTGGTACCAGCTGTAGATAATGGTTCCTTAGAAGACCTATACAAATAATATTATCACTCCCCTATCATTGAGAATCTGGAAAATGTTGGAAAAAATTATTCACCTCATGAAAGGGAGGTGTGGGCAAGGAAAGTAATATTGATTGTCAGTTAAATTTCATGATTCACCAAATAAAGTCAAGTGCAACATGAGATACATTGACTTTTTGGCGGTACGAAGTTCGCCGGGTAAGCTAGTAAACTATAAACTTGGCAGGATTGAGACCTTGATCTGACTGTTGATATGCTATTTTAAAACTACGGTACAATATCTATTTCAATATATATTATACGTTATAACCCTAAAGTCCATTAATTGTATTAATCCAAATTATAAGAAACATAAAATGTGAAGAATTCCAAGCAATGAGAACTCTTAAAAATAGATCTATAACATGACATGTTTTGTGTTCATGAGTTGTATAAGTATCATAGTTGAGTTGAGTTCATGAGTTGGGAAAGATTCTCATTATTTAACCCTTGAAAATATCTGGCTTCTTCGCGGATCAATTGATGTGATAGCTTTATGTATTAGATATTTTCAAAGGAACATGTGATATGAAAAAGTCTTTTGAATTTTTAGAATTGAAGATTGAGTGGCATTAAACATACCGATTTCTTGGAATTACAGAAAATGATCAAACTTGTAACAGTATAATAGCAATAATACTAGTCTAAACCTACAACAGCAAGTGCCGCTGGTATTTTTCTAATTTTCCGTCACCTTATTTGATAGGGCTATTCTATCTAGCAATCAAACCCAAGCAAGTAGTATATTACAGTAAAATACATTTTACAAAAATCAAAAGTCTTGTCAGAAAGCCGTGAGATAGTGCTACCATACATTTTCAGTCATTTTACATTAGGCTAGCCAATTACCATATTTTCAGTAGGTTATAAAAATTAAAACCTAGGCCTTCATATGGCTGCTAACCTTTGTTTTGGTTCAAACCTAATGTAATTTAGTCCATTGTAATGTACATAATGACTGTCATTAGGTTTACAGAATGTGGAAAGACATTTTAGCTTTTTTTGGTAAGGTATAATGGAAATCTAGCTTGATACCTAATTATAAGTATCGATTTAAATTATTATTTTTATCGGTTATGTAGTTTTTGGTTAGGCTATCATTTGATGCATTCACTGAATTGTTCTAATCCCTTGAATAGAATCTGAAACGCCTCAATTCAATAGTTACATAAAAGCTGATTGTAAGCTAACTCTAGTTTTCAGTTCAACAGTTAAATTGGGTTGGCACAAAATCCAGTCTATTGATTGGCATTCCAAGGCCACAGAACGACGCTAGAGATAACAGAAATGAAAGAACTATGAAAAATAACAATATAATATTGGAAAAAGCTGGGGGAACACAAGAGAAAATGACCTAATATCCTTTGCACTAGTTCATTTATTCAGAAACTGTAATATTGAGTAAAGCTGATAAAGTATGGGATTGAATAAAGGGGTGAGGATTATTAAAAACCTTGATGCACAAGTTAAATTGTTCCAATAAAACCATAAAAATCAACTTTTTAATTTTAAATGAAGCAAGAAAAATGTAGGAATTATTCATTGAATAATGTACATGTCAGAAGATAACCAAATAGTTTCAAATACTAGTCAACTTGAATGTGAAAAAGTAAAGCCTTAAAAATTATACCTATTTTCTATAAACTTGAATAATGAGGATATGATATTAGATTGGATAATGGATTTAATGGGAGAAATTATCTAAAACTTCTGTGCACAATTTCATTTATAGACTGATGCCTGTTTCATATATTTGTACAAGTCCTGCAATATAAGACAAGGGTTCCCTCACACAAGGATAATACTACAAAGCGGAATTTTAAAAGGTATGTCCAATGTGTAAGATGTGTTATTCTATATTACAGGACTGTGTAATTACAATGAAACGCCTGATGGTCTCTGATAAGTTCAAATGGATTTCAACATTCAACGTGAAACAGCAATCATTGATAAATGATTTGTTTTTGTATCTATTAAAAATAGTACAGTTATGAGAATAAAAACGTTTTACGATTTCCTAACTCAAGATGCAATTCAATTAATTTGCCAAAAGATAATGTTGATAGATAAGCCTATTATGAGGAAGTGAACTGTAATTATGCAAGATACATAGCTGCTGATTAAAATATAATTATTGAAAGGTATATTTTAATAGTGTTATGAAATTAAGGGTCATAGGTCATACGATTCAAACAAAAAACTATGAATATTACAAAATGTTATTCATGTTGAGAGTTGGGTAGGCCTACAGATGGGTATAGGCCTACCTATTAGTAACTAATGTAAATTTTTCAAAGCAGAAATATGACTAAAAAAAAATGGAAAATACATTAATATTAATTTTGACGGTTTGGCCAAATTCACAGACAAGAGTACTATAATAATAAAATGCAATTTTGTAAAAATAAATGGAAAGTAGCCTATTACAGATAATTATTTGGTGAAAAATGCATTGTTATCTATAATAAGAATAATAAAACACAATACTTCATTGTAAAAGATAGAGGTAGGCTACTTTTTACTATACATTGCAAAAAGGAAAACAGTAGAGATACCTAAAGAAATGCTTAATCATAGTTGATCTGTCTTGAAAAAAAATTACAAAATTGGAAATTAAGAGAGACTTGATATCACTTAGTTAAAATGGAGAGTTAATATTGATAAGATGTAGGTACTGAACTAGAAATAATCAAAGGATACAAGTAGCTTACCTTTAAAGTGGTAATTTTATGCAAAGATAATGATTTTAATTCCTAACAGCTTTATTTGGAAAGCATAATATTTAAGTTAGGCTAGTTTAAGTTATATAAGCTATTTACAGTGGATTATGGAAGAATAATCTCATTAAAAATGTTTCATTGTAAAAATCAAACTTATATGTAGGTTTATTAAAATTTATAAAATAACAAATTTCATATAGACCCCGCATTCTCTGTGACCTGTTTTAAAATAGTTTTCAAAAATAAAGATTTCAAGTGTTTTAAAGATGTTGATTATGTTTTGAGTACCCAACTTAAGTAGGAAGCAGATAACTTAATCCGTAGAGTCGTAATCATAAACCCCATCATAGAACCTTTAGCTAAAGAAAATAATAGACATAGGCTATTAATGGAATACAACAACTTATTTTCTGTGAAGAAACCATGTAGCCATGGGCTAATAATTGCAAATTAAAAATATAAACGATATAGCACATAGCTTGCTTCTTCCATTGCATAAAATTATTAAAAATAAATAGGCCTAGATACTAAAGTTACAGCAACCTAATAAAAAAATAATTAGACCTATAGTCAATTTTATGACAGAAGCTCTTGAAAAAGTAATATTAAAATGTAAAATAATTCTAAAATAACCAACAGGACCCGGTAAAGCCAAATTTATTTTACCTACGCTTTACGACTGTAGGTTCGGTGCCGTAATCGGTCACCTATCAACATAAATTAATTATTCTCAAACTATAGGAAATGTAAAAGCAAGAATTGCTAAATTAAAAAATAGGTATAACTATTTTTATAAAATATGTATTTTATTTTTGTATAAGTAATGAAAATAAAAACTCAAATTTAAGTAACTTACTTGATAGGTTAGGAATTTATCGTGACCTCAACTAAGTTGGAGGACTACAAAGTACCAACAATTTTTACTTGATTATATAATTACAAGAGTCTATATCAAAAGTCAGATAGTATATGACTTGAATAAACTTAATATCAACATAAATTAAATAATATTTTCATAATTGAAGCAGAACTAACCTTGAAACGTGCGGCCCTTGCACAGTACGCCATGGTTGTTTATAAAAGTTCAAGACAAACTGATTCGTTTCAGCCCCAGACAAAATGAAACACCAACGCTATCAATCCAATAAATTGCTCACAAGATTATGAAGTTTGCTGCTATCTTAAGCTGCACTTACGAACTATTATCACAGACATACGATAAAAATTTAATTTCCTTACCTAGTTTCACATACGTGAAAACAAGGAACTAAAAGCTACGATGTTTACCGAGCTGAACAGTGAACACGAATTTCCTTTGAATAATTTTGCCAGCTAACTTCCTGCGCTAACTAGACAATCTGCGAAGTTTGAAATGTCGGTCGTTACCCAATTATTGCACTAGTTTTAATTTATCTAGAGCACGATTCATAAGCGTGTCACAACGTCCAAAATTAAATTATTTGTACTGCGTTTTTATCTTTTCTCTCATCTTCCGCAACTATGACAAAATATTCAAAGTTCAATATAATTTGTTTATCATGTGAGTGTGTTGAGAAATCCGAACACTTCAGTACTGTATAAAATTTCAATTTTGATATCATAAAAAACCAATTAAAAACACTGCTGACGTTAAACTTCCTCAAAATATTTATCATAAGCGGCTGATTTGAATCTCTTTTTAAAATTTTCTTTGGCCCGGTTGCACAAAAGCCGGATAAATTTTAATCGTGATTAATTTTAAGAAAACCACTCAGAGAAGTCTTTCTCGTGACATTACTGTAATCACAATATAGTTATTTGTGCAACTAGTGCGCAAAGTGACAGTTTGCTGAGCCGAAAGAAACGTTTACGCACGAGCCGTAGGCGAGTGCGGAATAATGGTTTCTTGAGTGCAGCAAACGAACTTTGCACACATATTTCACATTAAATTTTTCCTAGAGTTACCATTGAATATGAAAAGTGTGTAATTATGGGTAAAACTCCCTGAAATCCGTTAAATGTTTTTCTGTGTAATTTTATTATTAATAAAAACCTTAATTTATTTAAAATTGAATAATAATAATGTAAATGAATGAAGGCGGCACTCATGTGGTGAATGTGGTGGCTGTCATCGTTGTCCACTACCCCCATATATTATTATAACCACTATACTACAGTCAGTGTTACCAACTTAATTTTGATTTTCCTGCACTGGTGCTCCATATAACCTACTAACTATTTTGTGTTGTCATGCTGCAGATCTGGAGTACCGTACGCAAAGTAATACTTTGCGCACTAGAGCGGAAAAGTGAGGGAATAGTATATTTCGCACCTAGGGCCGAAAACAATATAACCGGCACTTTGATATTTCTAATCACAAGTAATAAACTTAATAAAGGTAGCCTGCTGTAATAAAAGTTTCTCTTTTTTCTTTTCATATAACTATATTTACGGTATTCTTCTAGAATATTAAAGTTTTTTTACAATAATATTATATTTTCTGTTAAGAGGTACCTATTATAGTTTACCTGGCTTATTACCTACGTTAACTCAATATATTTTTTCCTTTTCCTACCCAAAAATGTATTCCAGTGTTAAGTATATGGCGAGTATATGGCAAGTATATGGCGAGATTTCAATTACCGCTCACTATTTTTAAGTTGCATGTGTGGTTTGAAACGAGCAGGATCCTACAAATTAAATTAAATTGTTTTATAAAAGTAGAACTAGATTCAGGCCTATGACACCCTCTTTAACTAACAAAATGTCGTCATTTTGCGTTTATGAACTAGGTCTATTATCGTATAAATACACACGCCATGAATATATTTTTTAACAGAAATCATGTATTGACATTGATTTATACCGACAACCGGGGTGACTTTTTGTCCCACTTCACAGGAAAATATTCGAATTGTATAAGATCCACAGTTGATGGTAACTGACTGGTTCGGATTCTGTTACCAGTTTAATTCATGCAAGTTCACATTCAGATAACACTTTGGTTCACTTTTTCTCGGTATAACAATTATGATATTATGTAGAATATAATGCAGAATATGATAAATATGCAGTCGTATTTTATGTATAATAAAACAAAATATAAACCTTCCTCACCTTGCTTAAAGTAAAATTAATACGCTTAGAATATCCTATTCATTTGTTCGCTGATTCTGTAGCTGCAGACAACATGCCTCGACGCTACAAAATATCTTGGGCAGTTTTCTTTGAAATAATTTTCAATAGATACCTTTAAGTACGTAGTTTTTTTCAAGTTGGTTTTATTCGTTTTTATAGGATATTATTATTTATTTTAAAGGTTTACAGTTGGTTTCACTTTACCAATAACTCTTGAAAATATATATTTATTCAAATTACCTAGATAAAGTTACCCCAACCGTTGGGTAACATTTTTTATTTTCAAAAATAATTTTTATTTTAACTGAAGAAAAATATTTACTTTTCATATCGAAGAATATTCTTTAAACATTGCAGAAAACAATGAATAATGTATTGCAAGTGATTTCTTTCAACTCAAGTATTAATTGCAAGCTATTTAAAATTTAAACTAATAAAAACTGATACAAAGCAATCTCGGTTGACCGTAGGATTTAAACCTATGAAGTACTTGCTTATTGCTTTCCTCAGGATCTCCTATATGTATAGATGATGAGGTATTTTAAGGGACTTATATTATTAGGACCACCATTAATACCTATTATGACATACCGTCATAAGACAATGAGACAATAAGACAATGAGGTCCTGCTTCCCTCAATGTAATTTCATTTTTATACAATTTCCTTCAGAGTGTAGTTTTCTATAATTTGTTTGCATTTGGTTAAAAACAAAGCTGATTAAAGCTGGATTCGCACACAACTGGAGTGACAGTGAAAATATAATTTCCGTGGCAGGTTCTGTTCTAATAATTGCACTATTTCCACTCTGTCCGGCTAAGTGGATATGAATAACGTACGGTACCATTAGAGCTTAAAGCAATTATACTGTTACAGTAATGTGCAAATCCAGCTTAAACTTTTGTTTCTTAGTTTAAATTTTATAAAAATAGTGCATTGCAAAAGCTATGAATTTGTTAATAAATGTGGCTGACTAGGTACCTACTTATAGCATTAAGATGATTGCTGTTGTTATATATAGGCTACTCTGGCACCTCTGGTCTGCAATTGCAGGTTTGACGTCTAGTGGGACCGGACTCCTCAAAATCAAGTTAGTAAGCGACCTTCAAACTGTTTTTATAAAAATCTTATAGAAAACTGTATATTATACAAAATTCCTCTTCTACCTTGACACTTATATTAATATTTATTTGACAGAATGTTTTATCACTTATCGTTTCAATTGGGAGTATATTGGTGTAAAGCAGTACTTTAGGCTACGTAATCTGTTCTTATGAGTCAGTAGAATATAATAGGTTAGGAACATAGGTAATCAACTGACACAAATAATCAGATCATTCTATTCTGAATTTCAAAAATAAGCTTGATTAATCTAAACTAAATCAAGATAAACAAACATGTCAAATATCTACAAAAACAGCACAGTTTACTTATCAAAAGAAGACAAATGTGGATTTATGTGGAACGTTTGTGATCCGCTAAATATATTTATGATAGCTGCCGTTTGTTTGCATTGGATTTTGGTAATTGCTGTTTCTTTTTATGTTTTACTGCCTGTGGTCAAAGACTTTTTCAAAACACACAAAGAGAAGGAACGAGAAGAGAGAGAAAAAAACGACTTGCATCGTTCATCCGATTATTCTTTTTAGACAGATAAGATAAAATTAAACATTAATATAATTCTGTTTCTTCCTAGATTCTACCGTACAGTTTAAAAAAATTGTAAGTTGAGTTTGTTTACATATTCTTTTCATTGTGTAGAGACGATTTATGTCCTGAATTCAATAGTATAATTTAATTCAATAATTTGAGTTAGGTAGTTCGATCAAAGAGAATAGGAGAATTTCAATCCTTATGTTATTCTATGATGAATCAAGTTTAAGCTAGTTTCTAAGAACCTCAAAATACAAATTAATTTTTTATACGAGTGTTGTTGAAACCTTATTTTCTATAAAGATATGGATATTTTAAATTCAAAATAATAAAACAATATAACAAAACTAATGTATTTTTTCAAGGAGAATTTCGTTTATGTTAAGCTAGAATACAGATATTCTACCGTAAAATACGGCCAAAATCTTGATTATGAGTGATTTTGGTTGAATACTAGCCTACATGTTTTTCTAAAGGTAGAAAAGTTATTTCCTTAATATTAAACATTATAACTTGAAACAATAAAATTCATTGTACTATTGTATCAATATTATTTTAAGATAGGGCCTAGATGATTTAATATGGGGAATGTAGGTAGTTAATATTTCAGTACCAATACCTTACAATAAAAAATGACATGACTAGTGGTTTAGGCTATTACTATTTTTATTTACCTAAATTAATAAAAACAATATAAAAAAAACTTGAAGTAAACTTTCAAGTCACTTGAAAATGACCAATGGTCGAAACTAGTCGTTGAAATATTTAAAGTTTTTAATAAAAGAGTACTTCAAGTTTTTATTAATTGGAATAAAATAGCCCATATAAGTGAAGTGATTTCATATTTACCTATTTAGTGTAAATATGGATGTTCTAAATGTTTAGAATAAATATATTTCTTAAATTTACCTTGCTTTTTAGTATTGTACCTAGAGCAAATAATACCTAAATTGCACAAGTTTTGATTTATTTCTATAGCAATATACGTACCCGATATTTTTTAAAAGAATTATTACTCTTACTAGTAACCTTTATTCTTTTTACAGACACTTGATAATGGATAAGCTACCTAATAATGTCATAATTAGTAGAAACCACTTATGCCTTCAAAAAAGAATAAAGGATACTAGTAATAATTCTATAAAAATATTGCTTATTCTCATACATTCTACATTTCAATTGTCTATTCAGTTTTCAAATTTTTTATACAGAATAGCAACTGAAAAGATTTTTAACTGGAACATTGAAAGAATTCCACAAAATACAATTTCAAAAGTTTTAATCTCTTTCAAACTCATAAAAATATATTTATATACTATATATGCATAATCGACAAATATTTTGTAATTCTTTGAAAACTATTTTTGGAATTGGAAAAGAATAATATTCACTCGCTTTGGTATAAACTTCCATTCAGACGTTGTATTTACATCGTGCCAAGTAGACTATCATAATGATAGACTATATATTATGGTAGACTACCATAATTACAGTAGCATACCATTTATTTTATTAATAGTGAGGTCATTCATTAAATAAAGTATATAATATGATTCAAGAAATCTTAACGGAAATCTTGAGAAAATACACTAACACAATGCTCTATAATACATAATACACAATTACAGATTTATAAAATGCACAGCCAAGATCGTGAACTAAATTTTAAAGTAATATTGATTTGAAATCAGTATTATAAATTCTCAAAAGAATGTTTTATTCCAAAATGATGGCTTATTTTGGCGATTTATAGACAATTAATAACATGACATTATAGTTATCCATTATTTGATATAATGCAATTAAATATCAAATCATCATATTTTAAGACGTTATAATAAAATATTAATGAAAATAACAGATTCCTTCCGGACATATTTATGATAGTTAACTATCAACAAAAATATTGTCACCATTCTTTCAAGTCATTCGATGCTTATTATACGGCTTATCTATGATGAAATATTCATCAAAACATTTGAATAATGATTGATTATAAAGTTAATAATAAATATTCAAAGTTGAACATAATTCTATGGAAAAAATTTGAAAGATAGTTGGAAATAAGGCACATTAAATTAATGCATGTAATAGATCATAACAATTATACCACACCTCAATGGTTATTTCCAAACCATTAGTTGTCATCAGGAATTAATTACTTTATGTGCGTTGAGTGGAAGTAGATTGAGAATTAAAAATAATCTTCTCTATCATTCCAATTTCTCAAAAAAATATTTTTGCAAATAATAAAGATGGCCATAACCAAATTAGGGAATTGAGACACCCGGAACAGCATTTCAAAACTCAAAACTGAAACTCAGAAACTTGCTTGAATATTGGAAAACAAATTATAAATCTTGTTCTTAAGTTAATGATAGGAAGAAATTTGTACAATCTAAATCACTTGTTAATACTATGAATAAATTTATATTGTACGACTGGTATACTTGAAAGTGAATAGCAGAAAATATTCCTGGATACAAAAAATATAGGGAAAAAAGATACTTTTTTCAGTGTCACAATATTCTTGGTCTACACGAATTACAAACACGAGGCACCTTCACAATCAAAAAATATCTACAAACCATATAATAATTCATTTTTTACCTACAGACTATGACAAAAGTATATAGCCTACTGTACAATATATATCATGATGCAAAACTTAGTAATGTACAAGATCTTGGAAATGGTATGGAGTAATGGTTCTTTACATTAATTACAGTATTTACAAAAATATTATTACTCAATTACAAAAACATAATCACTGCCTTAAAACTTGAATTGCAGTAGACATGCATCTCCAATAAACAAAGATTATCGAACATATTAATGAAATCACGATTAATTATATGATACTTTATTATTCACAGAGCTGATTTCCACTAAAAAATACAATAATTGATTCAACGCAAAATATTGCAAGGTCTTAAAATATTTAAAAGGAAGAAAAATCAATAAGTTTGAGATATCAGTCCATTGAAAACAAATTTCTTAATGTTGTAATTCATTATAATTAAAAATCTTCTTATGAAGGAAATTTTCGCTTATTTTTTATAAATCTTTCTTTGCCAAAATGTAACAACAAAATACCTGCTTGGTAGATAACTTAAATTAATTCGATTTTCAAGGCATTTACAACAAATTAAGTGAAATTTCAATGGGTGATGAGAATGAGCTGATCACATTTCTTAATATACTGGAATATGACAGTCCAAACCTATTTTCAAACATTTAAAAAAGTAATAATAGATTTGAAAAGTCAAAGTATCCAAACTACAAACGTTTTTGAATGGCCAGTCTCCACAGTCAATGTTGCCAATACAAGTCTAGTTTACATATCTATAACAATGTGTAAAACATATATTAGATCATAATACTCAAGATGATTGGGTTTGGTAACTAAAAATATTTTTACAAAGAAAACGGAAGGATCATTTGAAAATATACCATTCAAGAATCAAATGGACGTATGTAGTTTGGTCTAAATTGATCCTCAAATGCTCAATGATTAGCTCTTTCATTCTCTCACAAGCCTCATACATGTAAAGAGGGAAAAATGTTAATTGAACAAAAAATTGTTTTAGAAAGTCTATTAATTCCAATATTGGTTAAATTGTTGTTCAAATAATTATTCTTTATGAATAGGCATGTGCACTTATAATGAGTATGTATCAAAATAGAATGGCCACAGAAAAGAATATTTATTTTCTGCATAGTAAAACAGCTTTCTAAGCCAATACATGTAGTAAGAAGTATGAAATAATACACTAAATTATGTGTATTTCAAAATAATAAAGTCTACATTATTCTTGGCTCCCATTCAAACAAGAAATCACTGTAATTGTGTGTTTTTTTTTAATTTCTGACTATAACTGTGCAAAAATGTCAAGATTTGCTTTTCTAAATCATGATAAATGTCATAGGTTATTCAGTTTTGGTATCACTTTTGGAAAAATTATTTGGATACTCAGAAAACATCGTCTTCAAAAAAAATTGAATCTGTCATAACAGATTATTTTTAAACATTGTAAATATTGTGTAAATAGAAGAATAAATATTTCCCAAATTCTTTAAATCTGTTGTAATAGATCATGTTCAAAAATTGTAAATATCGTGAACATTTGAAAATAAATATCAATGAACTTCTAAAAGCCATAAAAGTATCATCCTTTCTCAAAGAACAATAAAGACTGGACTGTTCTTTAAATTCATAATAACAATAAAAATCCATTTTTCTTCTATCTCTAAGGACAATAAAACATTACCCTCTTCCAATTTCACTCAAACAGAATCATATTCTAGATCAAGTCTATCTCAAATAACATACAGCCGATTTACAATCTAGCTTTTAGTCACAACTAAATCAATTCTCAAGGCACAATAAAATCAACAACCAATCGCATTAAATTAGAAATCAAGAAACAAATCTTAGCATCGTTAGAAACTGACTTACTGATCAAATCAGAATTTGTCAATACGTATTTACAAACACAATATTTTACAATATCTATACTATATACATGTTCAATTTATAAATAATATATATATATTCGTGTGATCCATTATGTATATAGATATATCAAAACGTGAAGACTACTGGTCACTATACCAAACTATTTTTAGAGTCTTGTTTTATGGTGTAGAAAATAAATTTGATTTCAAACACCAATAATAGAACAGAATTTTCAAATTCTTGTTTTCATGATGATAGAAAATAAAAGTTTCCATCGCCATCGTCAAAAATTGTCTGGTAAATAATTGCACACGCATCGGAATGAATGATGGGATGAATGATTCATTGATGAAGTTAGCTGCGAGCGTTGTGGTGTTGACTATGATGATGGTGATGATGATGCGCGTTGGTCTTCTGCGCTTTCTTTTTGCGTGCTGCTAGCATGTCATAGAAAGGATTGTGGCTGATGCTTTGTCTGAAATTAAAAAAATCATTTTAATAACGAACTCATTTTTTTCAAAAAAATAACTCTGGTGATTTCAAATTATTCTTATTCAATAATGATATCAGAGTATTTCTTTGTTATTTTTCTCTGGTACTGGTTTCTAGAATCAATATTTTCTAGTTTATGGTTCACACTATGTGTCTCACACAACGTTCTACGTTCATGCAATACTATGCGTGTCAAACTAAACTTGAAATATGTTCAAGTTGTGGAACATTTATTATATGATCTAATAAGAAAGGGGATAATTTTATAGCAATCATTTTCTTAATGATATAATTCTCCACTAAAATGAAGCAAAAGTGAATCCTTATAGTTTTTAAACCTTTCATTGCTAATATCCGTACATTCTTTTTGTTAAACACTACGTGTTTCTGCGCATCCTAACATTTTTAATTCGTTCATTTCTCTCTCGAATGGTAAGAATGTCGAATAATTTATTGAAGAGCTAATGAAGCTCCTATTTCGATTTAAAAATCAAATGAGAAAGTTTGTTATGCGGACTTGGTATTCGTACATCCTCTGTATATAAAAACTTTTCTATATAATTTTAAAAAATTAGCAATGTTGAAAAGTGAAAACATTGCTTTACCTGAGACACTTGATCCATTCATCCTTTTCTTCGGAGGTGGCAGCAGACATTCTATATACAGTGTGTTTACCTAGAAAAACATACGATTCATTAATAAAATGGATAACTTAGCACAATTTTTTGTTATGAAACTAGAAAAAACACATATTAAAAGAAATAGATTGAACAATCTGGTAATATTTTGACAGAGTCTGTAATATTATATTCTAGGTATAAATTGATTGTTATTTTCAACTACAATATAATTTATATACTTTTTCATTTTCTCAAAAAATCAGCTGAATAAAATCTATGGAAATACATTATTTAATGACAGAGCAATGCAATTGCTATGTGAATTACGGTTTAAATTGCACAAAGAATAATGTTCAAATTTTAGCCCTATATTTTCGTCATACTTACAAATGTTAAAAGTGGTCTATTGGATTTTTTTTTAAATTTGTCAACTACAGCCTAGCTGAAAACTTTCCTATTTCAAATAATTGTTTCCATTAACTTCATTTGACATGCTATCAGATGGAA
Organism: Nilaparvata lugens; assembly: GCF_014356525.2. Classification (NCBI taxonomy): domain Eukaryota; kingdom Metazoa; phylum Arthropoda; class Insecta; order Hemiptera; family Delphacidae; genus Nilaparvata; species Nilaparvata lugens. The sequence continues at coordinate 21,451,768 of NC_052511.1, read as the reverse complement.
TATTTTATTCATTTATTTACATAGAATGCAATAATAACAATTGCAGATAGTAACAACAGGCTGAAGCCCAAAACTGCCCCTATTCCAATTTATACAAAACAGTCCAAAAATTAAGTTATGCTACATAAGAGTTACATTTATTACAAATAAAATAAAAAATACCTTTTAATTTCTCATATTGGATTTATAGTTTCTAGGGAAAAGGAGAATAAATACACAAAGAATAAAAATGGTAGAGTAGCCTAATGGCCTAAAGAATATGAAGGTAGAGGAAGAAATAAAAATATAGAATTGAAAAGAGAAATAAATAGTAAATATAGGAATAGGAAATAATATTGGAAAAAAGAAAACGAAAAATAAATATACGTAGAAAAATAGAATTAATAAAGAATAGGCGAATAAATGATAGTGAATATGATAATATATGAGTATATACCGGGTGATTACAAATGAAATAGACAACTTCAATAGCCTGTACAAAATTAAACTGGTGTATTTAAACATAGTAAGTGATATAGGTTTGTAGGGAATTTCTTAAAGTTTATGTTGGTAGAACTGTTGCTGGCTATTGTTGACTGCTCTGTGTTACAACAGCCAGTTTAGTTTAACAATATGGCCGCTACTCAAGAGGAGAAAGCTTATTGTGTTCTGAATTAGCCGAAACAAACTCTGTTACTGTTGTGCAGCGTCATTTCAGAACAAAATACGGTAAACCACCACCAACAAGGCAATCAATTTATGACTGGTATGAACGTTTTGAAAGCAGTGGATGTGTGTGTAAGAAGAAGAGTACTGGAAGACCTTCTGTTACAGAAGAAAAAATTGATAGTGTTCGTGATGTTTTTGTACGAAGTCCAGGAAAATCGATAAGATCAGCAAGTTTAGAATTGCAAAGTCCTCAACCTACTGTGTGGAAAATTCTGCGGAAACGTTTGAAAATGACACCTTATAAATTGCAGTTAGTACAAAGTTTGAATGACAATGATAAAGTTGTACGTAAAAATTTTTGTCAAGAGATGCAACATTGTCTTGAAAATGACGACACATTGTTTAATCGCCTAATTTTCAGTGATGAATGCACTTTTCACATTAGTGGAAAAGTTAACAGACATAATGTACGAGTATGGGGAACAGAAAACCCAAGAGAGACTGTACAGCATATACGCGATTCTCCTAAAGTGAACGTGTTTTGCGCTTTATCTTGTGAAAAGGTTTACGGGCCTTTCTTCTTCCAAGAACCATCAGTAACCGGAAGAATTTATCTGGACATGTTAACCGAATGGTTAATGCCTCAACTCCATGAAGATAGTTGTAACTTCATTTTTGTACAAGATGGAGCTCCGCCTCACTGGTACTCAGACGTCAGAGGGTATCTGGATGAACATCTTCCTAGACGATGGATCGGCCGTGCAAGTGAGGAAACGTTGTGTTTCAGCCGTGGCCACCTCGTAGTCCGGACCTAACGCCCTGCGACTTCTTCTTGTGGGGCTATGTAAAAGACAGAGTTTTCGTACCACCGCTTCCTGTTGATATCGATGATCTTAAACAACGAATCACAAATGCTCTTGCTACAGTTAACCGTGAGATGCTTAGTCGTGTGGGGTCAGAATTTGACTACCGTGTTGATATCTGTCGTGTTGCAAATGGTGCACACATTGAACATCTGTAAATTTTCAATAAAAACTTCAAGAATTCTTCTATGTAATCATGTAAGTAATGATCTAAACTTTTAAATAATAAATTCTCTACAAGCTATTCAAACTGTCTATTTCATTTGTAATCACCCTTTATAATAAGAAGTAAAGTATATCCTATTATATTAAGTGAGCAATTTCTGTATATATTTTTATATTTATTTATGGTTATTTATGTCCAACGGATCTCGAAAACGGCTATAACGATTTTCACGAAATTTGGAGCATAGTACTCGTAGGTTTATAAAAATTCGATTGCACTAGGTCTCATCCCTTGGAAAACTCGCTGAAGGACATGAAAAGGATGATTCATCCTTGGAAAAACAGATGATAATTTCGTCGTCTGTTGATAACAGAAGATGCGTGTGCCTGTGTGGAAGATCAGCTGTGTAATCAATCAGCTTACCGTATCTCGCGAGAAATCTAGAAATTTTAATAAACTCGATCAAAATAATCTGATTAGTTGACATGACATGGTATATCATAATATTCAAAGTTAATCATTATTTTAGTTTTAAGTGATTAGTGAGTGTTATCTTGTTATTCAATTTGGTTTGAATTCAATTTCAATTGAATTCATATTCCTTTGTAAACAATCTAAATTAGAACTTTTATGTTTTCATATATTTGGACTGAAAATTTGACCTGAATTCAAGTGTATGGAACATAACCTACTTTTTGGAATATTTATAGTGTATAAATCAAAATTCGGGGAAGAAACAGTTTTGGGCTGTGCCTGTTAGTCCTTCCCCAATCATTTTAAAGAATTGAGTTCTGTTTATCAATGAATAAATAACGAGCGAAGCTCGGTACCCCGATATTTCAAGTGGAGTAAATAGGTAATAGTGAGTGAGTAAATGGAAGGAGGATATGCTACCTTCGACGACCTTTCCCTCGCTGTCAGTTTTGCATGCCTTGATGAAGTCGGTGCCGGCTGCGGCGTAGAGCTCGAAGCAGTGCGGCTTGGACGAGTGGCGGTCGGCCGCCTCACGCACCTCGATGTTCTCCAGCGGAATGATGCCTCGCGGCTCCTTGTCGGTCGTGTACTCGAAGTAGTACAGGCAGTTGTCGTTCAGAATGAACCACCGGCGTTTCCAGCTCTTGTATCTGCCACCTGTCACAGCAACCAACAACAATTCAATATGTTTTTAAACATTTTGTATTTGTAGAAGAAAATTATCCCTGAAGAGGAATAAATATAAGAGCATAAATGAGTATATGTATATTATTATACTAGCAGGTAACCCGTGCTCGCAAGGGTCTGTCTAAAGCACAAATAGATTGAATTCAGTTTTATAAATCAATGCTGATATTGAAAGTATTAACAAATGTGATAATTTACCATTATCGGTAAATTAAGAACCTTTATGCAAAATTCCATGTTAGTTTAAGTAGTTCCATCAGTTTAGTAGTTCAGACATCTATTTCGTATCCCGTACATATAAAAGCTTATTCTTTCCTTTATAAGTAGCCTAAAGAAATAGAAGAGGAAGATATAGATAGAAGAAAAATAAAAAGATAAAAGATAAAACCGTCGAATATACTATTTTATCTACTCTCAAGCAAAGTATAACAAAATGGTTGCTTGACGAATTGGAAAATCGACAAACTGGAGACTTGACGTACTGAAATCTTGAAGAACTGAAAAAAGACCTATAATCATCCTCGGTAAATTAAGAATCTATATGCGAGATTTACAAGTTAATCAGTTCAGTATTACAAACGTGATGATGCGTCATTCGTGTATTTCTTATCCCGTATATTATGTGTAAGCCAAAAATTTTCTTTGTATTATAGATAGATAATAAAACAAGAGGAATTATGATAAAGAAGTTTTACATAAAAATAAATGAATAACTAATAATAAATGAATTATAAATAATTTTTCGATTTGAAGATTGAAATGCGGTCTGTAATGGCAGATTCGGTCGCCTGATTTAACCTTTTCTAGCTTCTTCCTGTGCAGTTATCTCAAGTAAAGGTACGATTTCGTTTATGGGACCGCGGCCAACGACCGAGAGCGAATTTTTGTTGATTCTGATGGAGGTGGTCACACATTGGCCACTCTGTATTGCGAATTATATTTTTGATGAATAGACAATGATTTCTTTTGATTTGGTTGGCAGACTGCAAATATGTGAACACTTCCATAATGCCGCATCTAAATGTTGGCCCAGTCGCTGGCCCAGCCCGCAATGTGGCCAGTGCCCAATGAAGGCCAGCGTTGGCAAACCACCCATCCACACACTGTGGGACACTGGTCGACATTGGCCTCCATTGGACCAACATGTAGATGCGGCATTAGAAACAAAGGCATTCTTGCTTGGCATTAAAGAAAACTTATCTAAATTGGTTTAAAGTGAACTTCCGAAGACATTCAAGTTGAAGAGCGACCTGTTGACAAAGGGAACTATACCCTTTGATATGCTATAGAAAGATAAAAAATTACAATAATAGAAGCTATTGGCCTGAGACAATTAATATTTAAAACTAAATAAACTAATGCCATTCAAATTTTTTTCTATATTTTATCCTAAGAATATGAATTGCATCCAAACATTATTTTTATTTAGTTATCTCAAACATTATCTCACAGAAAATGCTTGATACACATGACGTGATACATTGTAGTGTCATCACAATGAAAGGCTTCGAACAAAAATTTTGAGGTTTCCTCCTATTTTGTATTCATTTTTTTTCTTCACTGCGCAATAATTCGAGATTAAATTATTTTCCACCATTATAATTTGTAACTTTCCAGTGGTTTATTTATTGCTATTGGCTTATTTCATGTTAGAAGCCTCTAGCTGATGACAAATCATGCATAATGCACATGTGAGTGTGTGTGTGGATGATTTATCATGCATATCCTACCGTTAGAGGCCAGTTTCAGCCAATAGCGCCATACGCATATTGATAATAATTTAGTTGTTTTGCCCTTATCGTTATATAAAACCTAGCAGGTAACCCGTGCTCAACAAGGGTCTAATTAAAAACTTGACAAACTGAAAACTTGACCTACTGAAATAGCAAATAGTTTAAAATAGACCTATAGCCATCCTCGTTAAATTGAGAATCAATATGAAAAATTTCAAGTTACAAATTTCAAGTTAATCAGTTGAGTAGTTGAGACGTGATGATGCGTCATTCGTGAATTTCCTATCCCGTACTTGTACAAGCCAATTCATTCCTTTATTATAATATTATAGAATAGTTAATAGATATAAGATTGTAGATGGCACTGGCACTGGCACTGGCACTGACCCTGCTTCCACAACCAGCCCTCCTTATCGGGATTGAAGAAGGTGTGCATGAGATCGTTGCCGTCGTCCTCGGGTATCTTGAACGGCTCAGTCTTGATGCTCTCGTAGAGACTGTCGAGCAGCTCCCTGGGCAGATCGCCGCCATTGTTGATGCCCCTATTCATCGACACAAACTGGTCGACACTCGGTTTGTCCTTGACACTGGGGTTGTGCAGCGAGGTGTTGAGCATGATGATGGCGAACGACAGCACATAGCAGGTGTCCGTGTTGGTGAATATGTTGGGGTTGAGCTGGCAGTAGCGCTGCGCGAAGCACTCCATCATGCGGTCGATCTTCTGCGCTTCGCCCGGAAGCCGGAAACTCCACAGGAACTGACGCAGCGCCTGTACCAGGATCAGGTCGGTGAAGTCGTGCAGATCGACAAACGCTCGAAGCACCTGCAACAAATTCAAATTGATTCTAATAAAAAATAACACAACACATTTTACATCCCCATTGACAAGATGATAGAAACTGTTCATCATTTCATCAAAAGGAGACATTGACTTTTAAAGAGTTCTTAAAATAATATAATTGATTGGAATATGTAATTGTTTTACCCAAGACTGTTTTCTGAGATAATATTTTTCTATGCTTTTGAGCATGCAAAATGTATGTATAATTAACAAAACAATATAAAAACTTATAGTACCCTTTATTAAAAACTTTAAAATACTTTGGATGTGGAAGAGGAGTAATAGGAGGAGTATCAAGAGAAGGAGGAGGAGGAGGAGTGATAAGGGTAAGGAATAGAAGAAGGGGCAACAGGAGAGAAGGAGAAGGAGGAAAAGAAGAAAAAGGGTGGAAAGGAGGAAAATAAGAAGGAGGAAAAGGACGAGGATTTATTTTAAAGTTTTTAATAAAGGGTACTACAAGCTTTTATATTGTTTTTATTAATTTGAACAAAAGTACCCCATATAAGTGGAATGATTGTATGTATAATTATTATTTATTAATTAAGATATAATTATATCTTGAATAATTATTTTGCAGAGGTTGGCAAGTCGCATGCAGAAAAGATAAGAAACTCCAATATTGATATTCATTTCCCTGAAACAATTGTCAACTCACCAAAGTCTTTTTTCTGGTTCCAACAAATGAATGTGAGGTAATTAAAACAATATGTACATTAAAAAATAGCTCTTCACCTGGTATTGATAATATAAGTAATTTTTGTTTGAAAAATATATCCAGTTTCATTGCTAGTCCATTGTCCTTCATAATAAATAAGTGTTTTGAACAGGGATACTTCCCAGAGGAGTTCAAAATTGCTAGAGTCGTACCTCTTCACAAGGGTGGAATTAAAAATGATCCTAGTAATTATCGACCGATTAGCCTACTTAGTAGCCTGTCTAAGGTAATGGAGAAAATAATAAAAACAAGAATTGTAGAATACCTAGATAAATTCAATATTATACATAAAAATCAGTATGGCTTCCAACCGGCAAGAGTACACAAGATGCTATATTACACCTGGTAGACATAGTGACAGATAACTTTAATAACAATAAAAAAACTCTTACAGTGCTGCTGGACCTGGCAAAGGCTTTCGACACAATTCCACACAAAAATTTGTTGAACAAACTGAAAAATATAGGAATTTGTGGCAAGGCATTAGATTTGTTCAAACACTACCTAAAAGACAGAACACAAATCATATCAATAGGAAGCAAGTCTGATCAGGTGCATTTGTCGGAATATGGGTACCCCAGGGAACTGTGTTATCTCCAATATTGTTCCTGGTGTATATGAATGATTTGCTCAAACTTAATTCTGAAAATAGAACAATTATTTCATTTGCTGATGATACCATTGTGACTTTCTCGGGTTCTACATGGGAGGAGGTGAGAGATTTGGCAATGAAAGGGTTGAAGACGGTCAAGACATGGTTGGATATCCATACACTCACATTGAACCATAAAAAAAGTTCATTCATAGCTTTTTCCCCTACTGCCGGATCACAACCAACAAATTTAAGATTGCAAATTCATGATGCATCATGCAATTTGCCTGCTGCGCTGGATCATTGTCAGTGCCCAATGATTGATAAGGTGGACCATGCTAGGTATCTGGGTGTTATAATTGATTCTCATCTTAGATGGAATTATCATATTGATGACAAATGCAAAAAATTGAAATACCTCATTTTCAGATTCTACAAAATCAATTTGATAAACGACATAGAAATAACTAAATTAATCTATATAGCGTATGTACAATCTATTCTACAGTATGGGATTCTGACGTGGGGGGGAGCCGCGGGCTGTCATATAAACAAAATTTTTGTAATGCAGAAGCACATAATAAGGGCAGCTTTGGGTAAACCTAGACTCTATCCAAGTAGTGAGCTTTTTCGGGAATTGGGAGTACTTACTGTGAGGGAATTATATAGTAAAAATATTATCCAATATGCATACAAAAGTAATTTCAGACTAGAAATACGAGATACACCATACAACCTACGAGGCATAACGATGAACCAGCAAAGGGTAGACTTAGATGTATGCAGGAAACAATTCAAATACAGAATGAATAAAATTATGCGTTTAGTTCCAATGAGAATAGTAGAGATGAGCTGCAAAAAATATCACACTAGAGAATTTGATGATTGGTTGAAAGCAAATACTATATTGTAATCCTTAAAACAGTAACCCTATCTAACAATATTTGCTTCAAACTAAAAAGTGAGCTGCCATCTTGAAGAATAAAAAAATTTTAAATAAATGAATAACTGATTTTTATAAATTGAGCTGAATTTCAATCCGGGAAAAAAATAAATACGAGAATAAATCATCTAAACTTCAGTGTATTTGCTGTTATCATATTGATTTACATTTGCTTCAATCTAGAAAATTTTATGAAAACAGGAGATATATTTCATGATAGAAAATAAATACAGTATACAAAAACAAATAGAGTTTTAGGGTTTCTGCAGATCACCATCAGAAATAAAAATAGAATAAATGAGGGAAAATAATAAAGGGAGAGTATATCCCTACATTTTACAATAAATTCCCCCTACAAGGTCGATTATTGTTATGTAATGTCTACTGCTTCACTATTGTTATATATATATATATATTATATATATATATATTATATATATATATATATATATATATATTATATATATATATATATATATATATCTATATGTTGTTTTTAATGTAGAAGTTATATCATTGTGACTCAGGTTTATGCTACAAGAAGATTATCATTGTGATATGCCATTGTTACTTCTGGTTCTGTTTTTATAATTAATATACGGTATTGTATTTTTCATCATTGTAAAAAATAAGCACAACTCGCACTCCGCGCTCAGATTTTTCTTTGCGGGTGCTATTTTTCCGTAAATTATTAGTTAATTTTGTTTTGTAAAGTGTTTTTATGGAAATAAATTTTGATTTGATTTTTGATTTGTATAATGTTCACCTGATGAATCGTCAATAACATGTATTTTTTCACGGCAATGGAACATTTTGGATTTGAATTTGAGAGTTCATCGAATTCTGGAGAGAAATATCTCAAAGGTAACCTTATTTTTTTTCTCCCCTGATCATTTCAATGATGTACATTTTGTAAAAATGAACAATAAAGAATAATTCTGCTATGAGAAATGTCCATTTTCATTTTATTTAATTAATCGTTCAAAATTTCAAGTGCAAATATGTTTAGACAGAAAATTGTGATGTAGAGTGGACTAGTTAAAAGTGACTTGAACCTTATTTAAAACTAATATTATTCTAAATTTATAAGAAGAATATTGAATGATTTGCCTGCTTTTCCTCTTCCAGTATCATTTTAATGATAAGTGATTCTGTACAAATGAATGGATGAATAAATAAAGATAATATTTAATTAATAAATAATAATATTTAATGAATAGTTAATAATATTTGATTAACAAATAAATAGAAAACATTAGGTTTGCGATTGTGTACTCACAGGAAGGAAGACTCATATCTGTTGTTTTCTAAACTTTTAGATACCAGTACATGATGCAATTATTTACACTGAATCATGTACTGAGATTATTATGTAGAGTATTCACTAACTACTCTCTAGGTGCTGCAAAGGTCTGAAGATACGAGTGTGTTGGGTGGCTACTGTGAAATGGTCTAGCTACTCCAAGATCTACTCTCATACGCGCATGTATGTTTTGCATAGTCTCCCGGCACCGAGTACAGACTTTGGAATATGAATAGGAAGCTATTTCTTGAAGGACGAATCTCTCATTCTTAAGGTCCTTATCACAAGGATGATGACACCTGGTGCAACCGATTTTTTTACGAGCATTCTATATTCAATTTTTTTTATCATTGAGTTATTTTTGAGATCTGTTGGACACACATGAGACATATGCAGAATTTGCTCGCTTGATAATGAAGGATAATAATATGATAGTAAAAATAAATTTGCTTTAGAATCTGTTTGAGCTAGGCTATATTCTGAATGAATAAATATTGAGACTCTCTGCCAACCAAATGAGCGTTACCAAATTGTGTGGAATTGAGAAATTTTCATACACGTCCAAGTGGCAATACCGTTGACACTAGCCGATGCAAACATTCAGTCAAATGAGATTAGGCATGAAAATGTCTAAATTCCACACAATCTGACAATGCCGATATTTGGTCGGCTATAAGTAGAAAATCTCAACTTATTTTATTCACACATTAGTGATTAGTCCTCTATCGGTGAAAATATTACTAAGTATTGTTAGTTAATTACGAGATGAGCTCTGAAAATTTTAAGAGAGAATTATCTACACATACGAAGATTTTAAAATTTTATAATAAAATCAGGATGGTCGACTGTGAGCCTGTAGAACTGAACCACTGCATTCTGTAGAATTCAGCTCATCAGAATCACTTTGTAATTTCTGAATTAATGAATTTTCAAGTGTAATAATAATTTGTTTCATCTTTCTGATCAACCGAGATACAAAACTTTTAGTATAATGTATATTTGGACTGTAAATTTTTGTGATCTTTATAAATGTGTTTTCATAACCTCATTTGGACTATTTTTATCAAAATTAGGGAGAGGAACAGTTTTGGGTTTATCCTGTTGATTCTCTCCCAATCATTAATTTGATGTTGTGATTAAGGAATGTAATAAATGTAATGTAAATGTAATGGAATATAATTGTATACATTGTTAGGAGGCCTATTTGAGCCTATTCTACCGACTAAAGCTCAGCTCGTGATTACTACAATATTGAGATTCACGTTATAAAGTCAGTACCTGATAGACATTGGTTTGCCAATGTTCGTTGTCTTTCATTAGATAAAGCAGTTTACTCTATCATTTTCAAAGTTCACATTGTCGCCAAATTGTTTGTTTGGTATGAAGAAATAGAATGAACTATAAAAATATTACATCTCGATTATGAAAACTCATTATTAAATCATGAGAGGATTATTTTCTTGATTAATAAAATACATTTGAGACAGAATTTTTCATTATTATCAAGAATCAATAATTAATATTATAAAAAATATACAGAACCGGAATAACTTGAATAACAGCTATCTTCTATAGAAGGCGGTGGTAACAGAAAATTGGCAACTCTGTTGTCCTATCATTTCCATTTCCAATATGACCGACTTTATAACGTGAATCTCACTATAGTTGATTCAAAACTACTTCCGACTTGGAGGGATATGCGGAGCAGAAGAAAGGTAGGGATACCGCGGCGATGTTGCCGTGCTAAAGTGGACAGCGTTCTGTAGTCTTTAGTGAGTGTTCAACACCACATTATAAGCATACCTGACATGCTTAGCATATCTAGTTTCCTCTACGAAAGCACTTCATTGACTGAGTCTAATAGTGAACTTGGGAACTGCGCTACATTCTATGACTCTATCACTGTAATGGAGTGGTCCGTGGTCTAGTGGATAGAGTGCTTGCGAAACAGCCGAGAGATCCCGGGTTCAAACCCACTCACGACCAAAAGTTTTCTAACCAGGTCACTACCATGTTATCGGATGGGCACGCCAATCTGTCGGCCCCGGCAGATGTCAATATGACAGTCGTAAGGCCCATTGACGGCTCAAATTATATATTCAGTGGGACCCACCTTAGAAGGTGGGACCTTCCCGCAAGGTACTCCCCACCAACAAAAGCCTTAGGAATTTACTTTACTCTATCACTGTTATTGGCTGATCTCTGCTCCGTATATCCCTCCAAGTCGGAGGTTGCTTTAATTCTACTATATTATATTATATAGACGGCTGAGCTGCCCTTTCACCACTGAAATTACAACCGTTTTCGGATGTTACTGTTACCTTTTCGTTGAAATCACTTCTCTCGCCGAGGTAGTCGCCGATGGCGGTCTTGTTGAGGCCTTCGCCCTTATACAGGAAGGCGGCCACATCGTCGGCCGTCGGCTGCAGTAGGCCATGCTCCAACAGGTATTCGATGCCCTTCTTCGGGTCCATGTTGAACTTCTTCCGGCCGATCGACGTCTGCTTCGTGCGCGTGTGGTTTTTACTGCAACCATAATATATACCAACATTAATATCAATTTCTAAACGATCAGGTAATAGATTCATTCATAGCGACAAATTGATAAATTATACCAAGTATAAACCTCAATACACTAAGTCTATACAATGGTAAGATTCACTTTGAACTGTGAGCATTCACCATCAATAATGACATGTTTTCATTACAAGGAATTTGATAGTTTGGATTCTCAATGTTCACATTTATTTCATATCTGTCAGAAATGTTCACTTTATTGTACAAAACACTGTAATCATAATGTAATTATGACCAAGGAGGAAGAACTAGGCTGAATCTGCACCATTTCACCATCAAATATTGATAGAAAGATATCGAGGTGCCATTTTTGCTATACATTTCTATTAAAATTCTGTATCGAAATCATGTATCACCTTATATTACCTTTTGAAATTCCATTCTTTTAGATAGATTATAAATAAAGAAATATTGATCTTCAAAACAAAAACACAATAAAAATTTTGAGAGCATAACAAGAATTCAATTGGCATGACTCATTCCGCCAACCGAATTCTTCATTTATTCCAAGTTTGAAGAAAAAGCCTGTTACATTATTTTGCTTTCATATTTAATATTTAATCCATTTACACATTATTTTGAAGATAATGAAAAAATCAATAATTCATTTGCTCTTGAAGTTCTGTATCGAAATCATGTATCACATGACCACCTTCCCATTTTACATGTATCACATGACCACCATTAGAAAAATAATAAGTTGGATTCAAAATGGCGAATCAAAGTTGACAGAACAAAATTTTGAAGCTACAGAAAATAGTTTTTCAATTTGAATAGGATTCTCAATAAAACTTATGAAAAATTTCCCTTTAAAAGAAATATTACGCTGTTTCAATCATCTTCACCAACCCTATACAAAATAGGCCGTTATGCTATGATCAGCAGATAGAAATACTCTATTGGATAGAACGGATAAGCACTTCAATGCTTTTAATGAACTTAAGCTTTCATTTCAAGTGTTGGCAATTAAAGGGTAGCTGATTTTTTCTATTTCAAAGTCTATAGTTTGTGTAAAATAAGTTGAGACTTTACCCTCCATCCGAAGAAATTACAGGGTTGCCAATTCGTGTAAAATTGCAACTTTCTCAAATTTCCAATTCAAAGTCAGAATTGGATGTAGAATATCATCCCCTATATCCTAGTAGTGCTAGTAAAGATCCAGGTTCGAATGATCAAAAGGAAATCCGACTTTTATGTTAAAATTGGAAACATCGCGAAAATTTGTTTTTCTTTCGAATATCACTTTCTCTGAATCATGGGGCGTCCTAATGCGTAATAATTCTACATCAAATTAGCGGCAAAAATGTCTCCTTTCTATTGGTGTCTGGATAATTTTTATCCGACCTATAGTTATTTTTTAATTAATGATTATGTTCTTCAGTGACGAGACATTTCAAGCAGAAAACATGAAATTTTCGACATACTGGAAACTTTTTTGTTTCAAAAGATAAGTGGGTGGCGAAAGCGAGAAAGTTTCTCAGAAATAATTGAAATTATTTTTTCAATTGTCAAAAGATCGGAAGATCGTATTTCGATGTCCAAGGAATTTTAAATTTCGGAGAGCGGCTGCATGGGTTGCATTGTGTACCAAATTGTAAGCTAAAAGCTGGAAATTTACGAGATATTTGACTGAATTATTTCAAACGTAAGCAGCTGATTGCCTCTAGAAAGGCTGTAATGAAACACTGCTTGGATTATTCAAGGCGAGGTTGTCATTTTCACTATTTTATAATCATTTGGCTTGCAGTTTCTGAATTTTTCAATCGTTCTGTATTTTGTTTTTGTTGATCCTTGCTATTGATAGCCTATGGTGGCACACCATTCAGCCGCTATCCTTGACTTTGAAACTCCCGAGAGGCCAAAATACGTTGTTCCGAGTACGTTTGACAATTGGAAAAATAATTTCAATTATTTCTGAGAAACTTTCTCGCTTTCACCACCTACTTATCTTTTGAAACAAAAAAGTTTCTGGCATGTCGAAAATTTCATGTTTTCTGCTCGAAATGTCTCGACATTGACGAACATAAACATTAATTAAAAAATAACTATAGGTCGGATAATAATTATCCAGACACCAATAGAAATGAGACATATTCGCCGTTAATTTGATATAAAATTATTACGCATTAGGATGACCCATGATTCTGAGAGAAGTGATATTCAAAAGAAAAACAAATTTTCGCGATTTTCCAATTTTATCATTAAAGTTAAATTACCTTTTGATCCTTCAACCCTGAAACTTTTCTAGCACTACTAGGATATCGGGGATGATATTCTGACATTGAATTGGAAATTTGCAATTTTACACGATTTGGCAACCTTGTAATTTCTTGAGATGGAGGGCAAAGTCTTAACTCATTTTACACAAACTATACTTTTCTTTGGCATGAATACTATCAAACTTTCTTGTATTATGGTGAATTATAAGTGAATAATAACATTAATCATAATAGTGAATATCTACATTTTTCTGTAGTCGTCTGAATATAATTAATTTTTCATGTTGCATAACTTATACTGTAGTATATTTTCAAAGTAGCTATTGTTCCAATTGTTGTCCATATGACACCAAACGTTTCCGCTTATTATTATAATCATTTTTGCGGATGATGCCCACATACGCTTGTAAGAAGCTGGTTGCTCTACATTCACGCTTCTTCTTTCTAATCATATGAACCATATGACTTGTTAATAATTTACTAATGTTGTTTATCAAACTATCATTGAATGTTCATATTTGTACAGTTTAAGTTATTGAGATTATTTATATTATAATTGACATTAAAAATCGATTTTCTAAAGTAAATGAAAATCTTTCGTCAATTATTCATTAATGTGCGAAGTAAGATCATTATAAATCGATTTTTTTGTTCAACATGCCGAAAAAAGGTAAGAGTGAATTTTCAATTGATATTGATAGGAAATTTGTTTTGGAAAAATTCTCGGGGAAAATTGGACAAAATGCAAAATTCTGGCTGGAAGATTTTGAAAAAGAATGTATCCGTTACAATATCCACAACGATGAAGAAAAATTAACATGTTTAAGACTATTTTTAGAAGGGAGTTCTGAAGATTGGTATATTTCCAACAAATATAAATTAGGATTGAAAAATTGGAATTTGTGGTCAAAAACATTTCTCCAAACTTTTTCTAATAAAGGCTGGTCAAATGTGAGATATGCATATTCATTCAAATACATTGAAAATTTTGGATCTATGCTTGATTATGCTTTGAAAAAGGAACGATTATTGCTTGAATGTGAGAGAACTATGACAGATGAATCTAGAATCTCACATATTGTTGTGGGACTACCAGTTCATATTCAGAATAGATTAGATAAGGAAAATATCGAGACCACAGAAGATCTGATGAATGAGATTCAAAAATATGATTCATTCACAAACTCAAACGGACATAGTCATATAAATAGCCAGAAAAAAGACTCAACAAAGATGGAAGAGATAAGAAGAAAGAAGACTCCTTGTTCTGTATGTACAGCCATGGGAAAACCAAATCGCTTTCATCCTGCAGAGATCTGTAGGAATAGAAATAAAACAGTGAATTTCACAACCTGTGAGGAAAATACACTCGATGTTGATAACTCAAAAAACTGAATAAGCCGGCGTGTAAGTTCATTCCATTGATTACAGTTAATGTACTAGTTGATAAAAGAAGATTGTAAAAGGGGTTTATGACAGTGGCTCAAATATCACTCTAATAAATCAGAAAATTGTTGATGAGCTGAAGACAAAACTTATGAACGACCATAACCTTTTTCGAACTATTAGTGGTGTGAATTTTACAAATCGCCGGGCCAAAATTCCAATGAAAATCAATAAAATCGAAGAAATATTAGATGTATATGTTGTGAAGAACAATAATTTCTCTTATGACTTACTTCTTGGATTGGATGCAATAAAAAAGTTCAAATTGATACAGAATGAAAATTTAGAAATTTTACAGAAGGTTGATGACAAAACAGATGTTGAAAGATTGAATTATGAGTCATCTGTCTTCTCTGTAAATATGGAAATAATACCATCACAACTGAGGAAAAAACGAAACTTACAAATAGACAGAGAAGAAGCAATAAAAAATTCCAATTTAAACCACAAACGGAACAAACTGAGATGTGATAAGAACAGAAGAATATATGGTTTCAAGGAAAAAGAACTAGTGTATATAGAAAAAGGGAACAAGTTGAATAGAAATAAATTAGATGAAGTTAGAAGTGGACCGTTCCCCATTATAAGAAGAATATCAAACTCAATGTATGAAGTGGCCTGCGGAATCAATGGGAGTGAACCAATCATCTGTCACTCAAGCAAATTGACACCTTCGAGGAAGTTTCTCGTTCAAGGGGGGGAGATGTAAGAAGCTGGTTGCTCTACATTCACGCTTCTTCTTTCTAATCATATGAACCATATGACTTGTTAATAATTTACTAATGTTGTTTATCAAACTATCATTGAATGTTCATATTTGTACAGTTTAAGTTATTGAGATTATTTATATTATAATTGACATTAAAAATCGATTTTCTAAAGTAAATGAAAATCTTTCGTCAATTATTCATTAATGTGCGAAGTAAGATCATTATACGCTTTTTCGCTTTTGCGTGGATACAATGATATGATGATGATTCATCGTAATCTAGAGGAAAACTATTTCTGGTTTATGATTGTGAGTACAACGGTCCAATTGCAGTGACTAATCTATCATTTTTTAAATAACATTTTTGTGAATCAAAAGCTTATCATGTCAAAGCTTATGATAAGTTGACAGACCAACCGATAGCCAACAATACATCTACTGACATAGACAAATAATGTTTGTCATAGGATTGCTTGTATCATGTTTTATTTGATAGAAAATAGCAATTTTGAAACAGATTCTCTCGGTTGAATCATAAAGTAAGTAAATATTAAAGATTATTTGTGTGATCTCTGGTTGAATTACCTGTCATCGGCAGTGTCCATATTCTCCATTTCGGCCACCACTTCGCCGAGTTCATCTTTGAGTTGCTGTAACAAACAAAAGAAAACCAATGGTCAAAAACTGCAAACAAATAAAATACTGCATTAACTCGTTAACAGACAAGTGATTCTTAAATCACAATAATCTACTATTGAATACAAAATTGATAGCCAACAAAGAAGAATTCCTGAATAAGAAACAAAGATAGAAATTTGCTTGTTATGTATTGAAGTTTTTCAGTTTATCTTTAAAATAATTTGACATGTTGTGGGACCGGACTCAAGATTCTTTGGCATTGTGAATCATTGATGCTTTTAGGCAATAGACGATCATAGTTTAATAAGATTCAAGATTCAAGATTCATTTATTGTCAGAACACTTTAACAAAAATGCAAGACAAAGTCAACAATTCAATAAAAAAAATTCTAAAATATAACAATAAACGTTAATAGTCATCACAGTCACATTGTAATATATAAAAAAATAAGACAAAGGTAAGCAAATTCTATATAATATAAGACACATTTTTAAAACAGGTATATCACAGAATAAGAAAATACAAATACATCACCACAAATCCTCATAACCATATGGACAGCAGTCAATTAGAATCTTTCTAACAGAAACCTTAGAACTATTAATATCACATTCTTTAATATGAGCAGGCAGTTTATTAAATAACCTCTTTCCAAATTCAACAAAACTTTTCAAAGTTAAATGGTAATTGCACTGTGATAATCTAAGTGCTTCTGCTTGTCTTGTAAAATGATTGTGAATATTACTATTTATGGGTAAGATGGATAGATTTTTTCTGGTATACATCAAAGCATAAACAGTCATGATATTTAGTTTTTTAAACAGAGGTCGACAATGTGCTCTACTATCAACTTTACAAATGATCCTTACAGCCCTTTTTTGTACAACAACAATAATATAAGATTCGAAACCTGGAGAAAAATGTACTGAGAAAGGAAAATAGTTTCTATTGAAAAACTGTGAATCATTGACAATTTTAGAGAAAAGAATCATCTATAGCTGAATGACACCTACTTGGTAAACCTACAGTATTGTTGTCTGCCTAATTTATTATTGATTTATTCAGTCAGGTACGTGGAAGATATTGGAATGAAAAATATTGACACGAAGATTTCAGAACACAATTTGAATTATAGTGCTTGCTATTGTTGTCAGATGGACAAATAATAATTAAGAATAAAATGAAACATTGACTACTGGACTTGGTGTAGGAGAGTAGGACTTGCTGTTAGTGGAAATGGCTTAAAATTAATAAATACATTTCAACTTTGAATAAAACTACATAGCAGTCTTTAAAAATTTTCACACTAACAGTTGATAAGCAGTTTGTAATGGAAAATTAAATGGAAAATACTTCTTTATACGGATAGTAAACTATTCTCTATATGGATACATTATTCTTTGTACGGTGTTTGCAATATATCTTTGGCCAAATCATTACATAATATTGAATCAAAGAAAATCAAATAGAGTAAATAGTATATATTATGTGTAAAGTATCAATGTAATTCTCCTTTTCACTATGAGAGAGGTAAAGCATCAATTTAATTCTTCTTTCCACTATGAGAGAGCTATCACCCAATTTTGTGAATCAAATCGACAAGCTGTGTAGAAATCAATGCAGGGCGGGCGATTCGTGTCTGTAATAAAATGTTAAATGGAGACTGAAAGCCCCGGCTGATGAGGTCATAGGGTCCCAACACAGCAATACGGGTGCCCAGTGGCCAGGCTCTATTTTAGTTCACTTCCTCCACATTATATCCAATGAGAGTTTGATACAATAGTCCTCAAATAGTATGGAATCATTCAATACCACTGGATGTGGATACTGTTGAATGACACAATGCTGTTTGTATGAATGGGGTTGTGCAATGATGAGCCAATAATTGGATTGAAACTAGCTACAGGCTGCAGAACAAAACTCTGAAAGTTATCCCTCACTATAGTATGATAATTATTCTCACTAAAGTACAGTAGCCTACATCATCACGGGTGACATTCATTTCATCCTGTATTTCAGTTCATCCTGATTCGCTGTTTGGTTAACGTTTTCGTTCTTTGTGTTTATTATCTAAAATAATCAATAAATTCCGATTGATACCAACATATTGCTATTTAAAAACAAAACCCTAACCTGTTCTTTTACCTTTGCAAGATAATTGATGAACATAACCTTTTAGGATATATTCATATAAATTTATAGACAGGATGAACTGAAATTCAGAAGAACTGAAACCCCCCCTTCATTACTACATTTTTAAAATCCTCAGATAAATTCAAGTATCAAGAAATCATCACCATAATGCAAATTTATTATACGATACTTGACACTTAACATTTCTGAATGCAGTATTATTGTTATTGTTACATGTTACAAAACAATCATCAAACAACTTCATGTATAGGCCTAAGCAATAAGCTGAGTGTCCACAATACTCAAATAGTATAAATAAGAATAAAAGAGAATAGTATAAGTAAATAAAAGAGAATAATATTCATATCATGGAGGGCTGACTGAAGTTTATGCTGCTGGAGAAGAGGCTTGTCAGTGGCTCCAGAATTTACTTCGAGTCTATTACTATTTAACATATCAAGTGTGAAATTATTAGTATTTAACATTAGGTGTAAAATTATTATTTATCCTTGGCCTATGAATGCATATGTATTTATACTTCATAGCATTTCATGTATTAAGGAGACATGAGGGGAAACCTGTTGTCTTCATTCATCAGTGCACTGAACTTCATTTACACTATTGAAAAAATACGTTGCTTCATTTTATATACATAAGTTGTGTGTAGCATTCAAAAGTGTCATTTGTATTCAACATATAGTTGAACAATATTCATTTGAATTCATGCGAAGAGTTAAACTTGATCACAAATTTTGCTAAAATCAACATTTTTACAGAGTTTTACAATTTTCCATTTTACAGTACATTTCGATTGTCAACGTTTGCTAATCTCGTATTAATGATGTTGTTGAAACCATCGCTTATTTTGATGAATAATTCGAGTGCAATAAATTAATGACGTGCATCGAATTCCCCGAGCAGTGTTTTATCACATAAATACGACATACCAGTTCAAAAGCAACAATCACATTCTTATCAGCTAACAAAGCGACCTTCACTGCAGGCAAAAAGAGTACACCTATTAATACTGAACTGGGATTCACTGTCAGCCTTCCTCATAAGTAAAACCAATGCTTATCATTCAACGAATGCTGACAGTTTAAAGTGAATGTCACTGCAGATGATAGCGACTAGTCATCGGCGAGCTTCTATGAAGGCTCAACAAATCATGATTCATACAGGAAACTATGTAGGAACTCAATGAATTTATTGCATGGAGCTTAAACTCATCTCGTATACTAGACTGGATGAGTCCAACTTTTTATTAATAGAATGTTTGTCAAGATGATTAGTATTGTGATATTTCATTTTACAATACTGTATTGTCACCTTCAAATAGTCACCTTCAGACCTTCTGAAAATGAAAGACCTTGACACAGGTCCTTTCCCAAATCTTGAAACTATATACTTCCCAAAATTAGATATTTTATTTGTGTAAACATAGAAGTAAACTGGAATTCGCCCACAAATTGCTTCCATAAAAGTATAATCACAATAATTCATTATACATAAGTAAGGATACAAAAAAGTAAGAATATAAAAATACTACTGAAAAGCAAGGCATAGGAAGAAGACCAAGAAAGAAATGGATGCCGGTACAGGCCAATAGAGCCTAATCCTTGTGTAAGAAAATGATGACTATTGAAAATTAAACACTATACCACAATGAGTAGTAAATTTATATGATTATACGGAAAAAACACTGGAAATATATGGAATACTACATCACTAAAATTTGTAATGCTGCAATAAATTTAGATCCTCAAGACCTCAAGTCTAATAATTCTTATTCCAATAATGATTTATGAATAAAAAATTTAGATGAATTAGACACAGAATCAAAAATAGAAAAACTGTATAACAAAAATATTATAAACTTGTACATTTTCAACACTTTTACAATGTTGATAAAATTCATTACTGTATTGGAATGTCAAAATTCTGGATCATAAATTCCAACAAAAATGAATTCCAAACGTACAGAAATGTGTAAACTTTATCGTATATACTTTCTTTATGTTTGATCTGGCAACTCACCACTGCATTGATATCCCAGGCGGACTTGGTGAGCCGATTGTTCTTCTTACCCCTCCCAGTCGCCGACCTCTTGAGCGACGAGAACCAACCCTCCTTGCCACCCGCACCTCCATGGCCGCCACCAAACACCCTCAGTAGCCGGGAGGTCCGCGCTGTACTTTTCACCACCATACTCAACGTCGATATATTGTCCACTGCTCCCCTCGAGTCGTTCTGCATATTTCACCACTTTCACCTCCCAAAATGGGAGAATTGTCCGATGATTTTCAACTATTACCAAAACTAAACGTTGTATTTTTCACTGATTTTGAAGTATTACGCCCCAATAACAGACGAATGTTCACTTTCACTAATAATAAATGACAAATTTCCAGCTAATTTCGAACCATCACCCCCCCAAAAACAGATGGAATTCAAATTAACACACAAATCTCGGCGAAAATTTGTTGATACTAGTTCTAGACCTAGACAATCCTCATTTTTTTATGACCAGATGTACACTTGTTGGTCACTACTAGAAAATATCGTTGATGTAAGCTGTTGACAATCCAACATTTGTAGAATCGTTTCAGGCTGTTTGTAGAGCTTCCTAATAGAATTGAAAAGGATTTCAACATATAAATTAATTGGAAGGCGTTTGAGCACTTGTAGATCAAAATTGTAACAAATATCAAGAAAAGTCTATTCAATTATTTAGTTAAAGAGCTTCATAATTCCGTTGATAACAGTTGTTTACACTTGTTGTACCATCTGCTAACGACGGTACAGAGTTTGTTGAAAGTTATTGTCAAATGCAACACGGTAACACAGTTTGAAATAGTTGTCAAGTTGTAATAGATGGCTGTGAGACATGTAGCGGTCGCTGTACTGTTTTTAACGTGTTGTCCACTGCTGGCATCACCGCGACTAGAAGCAGTACGGCAACAGCAGCGCGCCAACATAGCATATTTCGGAGTCTAGGTTGGTGCACACCTGGTGGCAAATTTGAATTTAGTTGGCGGTTCGTTTGGGTTTGTTGTAGATCGAATTTGGCACTGGTGGGGTACAGGAATGTGTGAAATGGTGATTGATGATCAACAATATTGTAAAAAATGTCTTTCAGAAATCAACAATCAGCATCCAAGTGATTGACAAAACAGATGAGGATTAAGGAATGTGTGCAACAGTAATCTTAATAAATAATACTCATTTTTAAGAATTGAATTTGAAAGTATTTGCATAAAAAGTGATTAGATCTAGAAGTATTACAACTTCTACTACTGAATGATTTCCAATAATTATAAATCAACATTAATGAGAAGTAAGTGGTATCTTAGTATCTAGAAGTATTAAAAATTCAACTATTAGCATAGTATCAAGAGGTATTAAAACTTCAACTACCTCTTGACTGATTTTTTATAATTATAAATCAACATTTATGAGTAGTAACTAGTAGCTAACAAGAGTTTTTTCAAGGTTTCATAAATTCAAGTTAAGAAGATTCCATAAATAATAATTAACAATTCAAGTAACTGAGATTTTTTCCCAAAAATCAATAAGTCCAATCAAAACATATTTGACCTACCTACAAAATCACGCTCAAGACTATAAATTGATGTGGATTACCCTAATAAAGCTACTCAACTGTGCCTAACAAACGTTTATAAATAATATTTTATTTTTATTCAATATGTATTTTGGGGATTTGGAAAAGTCTCCAAAATAATGATCAATGCCACCAAATAGCTCAACGTGAATAACGACAATAAAACTGCTTAACTGTGCATACAACATAAATATAAATTTGAATTGGGAAATTTCCAAAATTATGTTCATTACTCAAATAACGTGAATTACGACAATAAGCTGCTTGACTTTGCACAACACACATAACTTTAAATTAGGAAATATACGACGTCATATTTTTCACACAGCAATATTATTCAAATCTTTAATCTCAAGCTCATTCACCAAAATGCCCAAAACACTCCGTCTGACTTCCAAACCAAGTTTCAGAAGCTCAAGTAATAAACAACTAGAATTACAAGACTCAAACAAGGTACAACATAAAGCACACCTAAGTTGGCGAAAGCAAGAGAACTCCTACGTTTTCCAATAAACTTGCGAAAAGAACAACATTCTTAAATGTCAGAAGAAAGCTCACAGACTCAAATAATCCGGTCTAGTCTGCCTTTGGAGGAAGCTACCCACTGAGATTCACTTGAAACTGTCAGCATCCCTCATACATACCATCAATCATTATCCTCCACACAATTGTGACAGTCTGGAATGAATCTCACTACAGAAAACTTTTCTACTAGTCTTACTTCATTTTCTCTTTATTCTTAGAAATTATCTCACACGTCTATTCGTATTAATTGATACTAGAGATAACTTTCGAAAATAACATCAACATTCCAAATCATATAATCTATTTGCATTGATTGTATATTAATAACATGGAAGTTGTAACATCCATAGAAGTTCCAGTGTACCATTTCATCAAGTTAGAATTTTCTTTGTTCATACTCTAGTCTAGCTGAATAAGTAGGTATTGGAGTTTCTTCTGATTATAATGCTACATAAGGCTTGTGCGTGAGCAATGAAGGGATGGATGAAAGAATCTATAGTTTTAAGTGGGTCCCGGAACTATGAGAGAATAGTCATGAAGCTCATAGCTGTATGCAAGCAGAGACATTTCCCAATGAGAGGAACGATAGCATCTCTCATAAACTCTTCTAATCAGTGTGAATTGGCGGTTCTACCTATGAGAACCATAAATCCTCTGGTATGGATAATTTTTTGGAATTCACAAATTTATTACATTTTTCAAATTAGAAGCAACAAGACGTGTCTTGAATTTTATCATAAAGGAAGTAAACTCATTAAATCATATGAGTAGCATTATTTTATGAAAATGAGAAAATAATTTATTGCTTGTGATTTATAATTTTAATGAACTGAAAAGACACTGAATCCCATGAGATTTTCTCTGCAAAACAGCTTACTCAACGTCTGCATTCACATAAAAAGTACAGCAATGTTGTGGTCACTGAGTTCACATCTCGCACAGTCACAAGGTGTCGCGCTATGTTCTTGGAAAGCAAGTTGCTACCTCTCGCTCTTTCTCATTCTCTCTCACTCACTCCTCCTCACAGCTTGCAACTCTGTGGAATGTTGCGTTGTAGTCAAAACAAAGAAGCACTGTTACAGCATGCACTGTACAGGAGTACACTCAACTTTATGCTCATTGCATATTTGAATACCATGAAGAAAAATCAAAACTTGCGAGAAAATAATCTGAAGCCAAGCACTGGGCTGTGTAGGTGTTGTGAAAATAAGCATGAAATGCGTGACTTTTAAAATAAACATAAAATATGGAATAAGAATAAATGCACAGCTTGTCCATGTTATTGCAGGAAAATAAAAATGGGGAACGCCATTCTCATTCTCATCAGCCAGTGAACCTAACCTAGACGCTGAACATGCTTTTCAATTTTAAAACAGAATCAAGAGAATAGAGAAAAGTTTCAGTTTATAATAAATGAGAATTTCATGATTTTTCAGTTTGCAAATTTTGAGAGGCTTCAGAGTTTGTAAATTGAACCAAATATCGTCAACTCACTATTTAATCCAAGTTTTACTGAGAATGATGCTCATAAAATAATAATTGATATTGAAATTGAAATGATTTTTATTGCCCTATTCAAAAATATACATGATATGATTTATAATACAATATAATATTACACTAAATTACTATATTATATACATAAAATAATCAGAAATAATGATACAGGCCCTTCCAGAAAAGCTTGGAGCCTGAGCTCTGGAAGGGAGAATGAGCTCTACATTTTAAATAAGCTCTATCCTTGTTCTTGTACATTGGTTATGGTAGGATAATGATGGGGTGGAAGTGACTTAGCAGCTGAAAAAATGGAATTTAGCTTAAAATTTAAACGTATTAAATATTTAATATTAAAAACGGATTAATATTTCTTGACGATTGACAAGATATATCTGTTAAATATTACATCCAAATATTCAAAATGTTCAACACACGGCTATTTTCGTCTCATTTCAAACATATATGAAACCATCTATCCTTTCAAGAGCTTCAATGGCGATATTCCTTCTAAGCTAATGTATATATTATGAAATGTTGAAAGTATTTTGACACCAGTAACTGTCAAATTCACATCAGAGACTGGTTTACAGAGCCAAAGAACACCAGATCAACCAGTTTTCAGTTTCAGAAGTCAGAGAAGGAAGCGGAACCACAATTCAACTCCACAACAACCAGCAATTTTGTAATTTACAACTCTCGACAGGCGTTTCTCGATCTTCTGAGTTCGAACCATGCAACAGAAAATGTAAAATTCTTCAGTTCGAGCCGGCGTTTCGAGAATTTTATTAGAAAAGTAACTGAATAACAGAACTTTATTGCAACAGATCTTATCAAACAAATCTTATATCAACAGATCTTATAATATTTAACTAGTTTATGAGTCGAAGGTTATTAATGCAGTACCAAAAAAAAAATTAAAAAGCAGTATTTTATCATTAAAAGCTTGTTCTAGAAGTTAGTTTCACAAACTGCAGAAATTGATAAGTAGTACAGTAATAACTTTATTACCCAGAAATAAGTTCATATGGATACTGAGATGCTCACAGTCGATACAGCGACTAAATATAGCAATATAGCTAGCGATATAGCGAGAAAATATAGCATAAGCCCTATGATATATTTCTCTATGATACAAAATATTCAAATTTTTAATAGAACCCAAAGAGTAATTGAATGAAAAAGGCACACCTCATAAAAATCACCTCATTTAGGTTGCTAAATGTTTCTGATGAACTCTGATAGTGTTGGAAAACACCTCAACACCCGTAATTACCAGACGAGAAGGAGGAAAATGATTAGCTAAGTAAAGCCTCTTGACAGCCAATGATTGATGAGCCAACGTCAAACTTAGCCTCTGTGGTTCCAAAAGACGATACAGTACTTCCAGTAAACAACATAAAAACTACCGACAAATTATCAAGGATTGAGAGCAAAAACCTCTGATATAGTAGGAATATAACCCCAAATATCCTCACTAGACTCAGAATTTAACATACACAGCATGTTCGATGATCTAAGTTCGGAATTCACCTTATTTTGGAGCAACTTCTTTCTTGTAAAAAGTGAAAAATTCAACTTAAAGAAAATCACGCTAGTAAATTCAAGAGTGTGTAAAAGTAAAACACGAGCTTGAACTAAGTGAAAATTAAATTAAATTAATAGATAAAAGTGATATCATCATAAACTCGTATTTTAAGTATTTACGGACATAACATAGATGGGAAATATATTGTATCTGATGAATAACATGAAACAGGTTGATATTCTGGTATTAAGCATAATAATTTCTAGCCTATGCTTATGGGATATTCCACATTAGTTATATATTTGCGTGTATAATTTATTTAATGATTTGTATGAATTGACATACAACAAGCCCATGACTTATTTTGACACCTCGAACTCATTTCTCATTGTGGAAATGTATCTGATTAATATTAGTTGGATATTTTTGTAATTGGACACAACTTCTAGCCTATAATCATTAAAAATTTCCTCATTATTATCATAGTCAACGAACAGTATTTATTATTTCATTGGACAAATATTGACAGAACCATACCAAACATTCGTATAGATAAATTCTCTAGTAATTGTCTGGCATTTGAAAGGTGAGCTTCAGGCGATTAGACAAGACGCTAGTTTAGCTGAGTTTAGTTTGTTTTCGCACTGTGAAACTATTTTCGGACCAAATGACGTCACAAATAGCTAATGCTAGTCGTCTCAAGTCGGGATCTGTGGACGTTTGGATGCCAAAACAACTCAAGTTATTAGTGTGTTTGGCTGTAATGCACCATAAACCTTGTTAATAAACCTGAATGGAATCAATTTATCGTCACTGGAATTCATATAATAAATAAGATATTAATATACGACGACTACCGGGCTTTCGAACAGATTCTATGATATAAATAATATTCTTTTTCTACCAATATTTCTTCAAAAATACCAATGTATCTAAACAAAGGCGTATTAATAGAGCAACAATACTTATTTATTCTAGAAATTTGTTGTTATAATTCATTTTATTCTACTAGAATTTATTGATTTGTCTGATGCAATATAATTATGAATCTGGGGGGTTGAACTTCTTCAGAACATTCCAATATGCTTATCAACATTTTATTGAATTGAATCTAAATTTGATTATATCTACTTAAATCGTTCAAGGACCAATAATTCATGGAGCATATTTGGAACTTCATAAATCAATAATCAATTACTTTCATTCAGTCCGTGTATACCGTAATTGAAATGACGATATTGCTGCAAACCCTATATTTCTCAATAAAGTTTAAAATATTCAGAATTGGAACGCTTTTATAAAAATTAACACGTATTGATTGATAAACTCTAACAGAGAAATTTTACAGTCTTTAGCTGAACATAAACCATGTTCATTAATTCGAATAAACCTAATTTGAAAGTAATTTTACGATATAGCGACTAAAGTGTTGAGCCACCAATAGTCAAAAACCACTGTACACAATATTTACTACCAAATTGTTCAACTATTTATTTATTGGATAGAACCACCAATACAATAGTCAGACACGAAAAAACAGGATATTGCTCAAAACTTCTTCTATTTCTTAATTTTGCCCCAAATTGTCCAAATATTATGTAGTTTATGGTCATTTTCCATTAATCAATTGTTTTATCAAACATTAGCAGCAGCAATATCTTGATTATTTTGCATGAATTCAAGAAAACATTTATTCCCTTATTAATCAATGATCCTATCTGAGCAAAACAAATAATATTCTCAACAATAAATTATAAATCTTTATTACATCTCATCTAGTATCAACAAACATTGATGATACTAAACATCACTCCCGTATCACCGAGCTTTGCAACGGAGCAGCTCTACCGTCAACACACCTCGCATACTGGTGTTCTATGACCCCGTCCGTCATCTCCCACCTCACAAATTATTTCAGCGCGCTTATCAAACATGCGTGCAATGGATATGAATGAGCCGCTAGCCTTTTTACTCAAGGAAAAAAGTTTTTTAAAGTTTCTCGAGGGTGCCGAGAGGTGGAGGGAGGGGGGGGCAAGGACAACACACCCGTAAATACCAGTGCGCGCGCTTTCAAGAACGCGTCATCTTCCTGGAATAGCTTACAGTTTTTGCGGGGCTCTCCCACAAAGATAAACAAAACATACACGGCTACTTGTGTTTCGGAAGGAAAATTCATTTTTAGCTACTGAATGTGTCACATATTTCGCTACAGTAGGGCATGTAAAGGATTTGAAATGAAATTTTTCTTTCACCTATTCTAGAAACTATTCTCTTGAAATATTATTCTCTAATATTTGGGAGTTGGATTTGATATTGATAGTATTCTCTCTAGCACATAACGACACAACCTTGAGGTGCTTACATTACATTGATCCATCATGTAATATTTTATTTGTATTTGGTTTAAACACTATTCATGCAATTGAACTTGTAGTAAGAACATTTAAATGAGAATAGACAGTTTTTGGATTGCTTTAACTGTTAAGTGTAGTTGACACTCTTTCAGATTAAAAAGCTCATTATTATGCTACTAATCTATAGCTTGAAAATGTAAAAACAGCACTGTACGAATATTAATTCGAAGAACTGTGATAGGAATATATTTTTATTGTTGAAAATTAAACCCATTTTCCCCAAACCCAGACTTGTTATCTTTGTGGGGAATATTCACTATGTATATTTTGTATTTTGTTTGTGCTGCTGTATTTACTTATTTTGTGAATAAAAGTTTTATTTTATTTGATTTGACCTTGTGAGTAAGTGGAGGGAGGGATGGTGATGAGAGTAGAATGAACCAACCTCGGAGAGGGGAAGGGGGAGCCTCTCTCTCTACATCCAGTTCAGTTAATCAATTGACCACAACAGAAAACAACACTATTGGAACAAATATTATCTACAAGTGATGAAATATTATAATATAAAATATAGAATGTATGATGAGATATATTTGAACTACTCATCATTACATAAATCAGTGTATTAAGAGCGAAATGCGTGACTTTTAAAATAAACATAAAATGTGGAATAAGAATAAATGCACAGCTTGTCCATGTTATTGCAAGAAAATAAAAATGGGGAACGCCATTCTCATCAGCCAGTGAACCTAACCTAGACGCTGACCATGCTTTTCAATTTTAAAACAGAATCAAGAGAATAGAGAATAAGGAACACAGCCATATGTAAGATTTGAGAAATAACAAGATATTAGCGTCGATCCCAACACCCACAACAGACATTAATCGATTTTTGCCAAGGATGACGTACACATGAAACTAGTGTTGAATGGATTTCTGTCACTAAAGTCACTGTCCTAACGTCCTAACCTAACAAAGAAGATAATGAAATATGATACGAGTATTCATTATTAATTATATGGAAAGTGTTGGATTATCTTGTGACATACTAGTACAAGTGTATAACTGAACAACAATATAAGGGAATTTTAATCAAAGTAATCCATAAAACTGGTATAATGAAATACCTCAATAGCCAGAAAACTGGACATTTTTCATCAAGAATTCCTTTCTGTTCCTTGAAAATAGGATATTTCCCTCCACTTTAATATGATATAAAAATTCTTGAAATTCTCACATTTTTTTCAATAGACAGACGAAGAACAACCCTGAATTTTAAAGTTCCAACTTGTTCTTCAAGTTGGAATAGTTGCACCAAGGTACATTTTCACAACTACAACCGTGCAATACCATCAACGAGGACAAACCTCTAAAAGTCACTCATAACAGTAAAACAGAAAAGCACTCATAAAGTATGATAGAAGACACTCCATTAAAACTAGTAAAAATAGACCGTAAAATCACTAAATATGACCTTTCATTTTAGACGCATCAAAAATAGTTATTTAGGTATAAAAGTGGAGTCATCCAGTATCTAGAACAATGGCATATCATCTGGCATGTAATAAATATACTTATTGAAGGTCTCATGACTTTTACTACATAAAAAGACAAGAATGAAGACGTGAATGAAGTAATGTGTGTATCTGGGTTGAAATTCAATTGAGATCACAAGAAATTAGGTCAATAACTGATGTATTGTTGTGAAAGTAAATGATTTAGAATAATCAATAATTATTAAAGTGTGCAATATGTTCTATTACTCATATAATTTTCATGAAATATATTTATATCAATTATTAACATTGGTCAGGTTCATTAACTGTATATTTAGTTAGTTATATTTTGTAATATTAAATTGCACTTTCAAAACTCGTGAAGTCATTCTTAACGCGCTCATGTAAACCTTTCTCCAGTTCAGTACTGTATTTGCTTTGTGCTATGTTTTCAAAGAATGAAAAGATATGAAAGTCAATTATTAGTGTTAAATTCATGAATAAAACCTTTCAATAAGTAGTTCAATCCATGAAATATAACTTTATATTCAAGTAATTACTTCTTGAAAGACAGTAAAATATCAGTTTGGTAAAACTTTTTCATTAATAGTGAATAATTCATTCCTGTGATTCATTTCAACCTTTCATTTCACCTAGTTTTTGATACGATAGTAAAACATTGGTATTTCTATAATAATGAGTAAAACTTTTTTATTACAGTAGTAAAGTATTAAAACTGCAAATCACACTTTTCTTGGAGTTGACTGGTCAGTGACATATTTAAAATATCCATATTTTGTCATAAAATACCACTGATAACATTACGAGTACACTAGATGATATACTTGAGTAATTTTTGTAGTAATTATGGATAGAAGCTGTCTATTAATAGTTTAAGTTCAGTGCATATTTACTTCAATTTGGTTACCTTTCCTTCAACTAGTTCTTGATAGCCAATAATATATATGTTATATACAGATCGCAAATCTGTATATGATTTACAACAAAGATAACTCTATCCTATTACAACTTCGACATTAAAAAGAAACATACTTATTACAACTTCGACATTAAGAAGAAACATACCTAACACCCAATCGATGTTAACCTCAACATTCATCTAGAGGAAATCAGCTAACCTAATTGTTTTTATCTCTACGCTGACTATTTTTTGATAAGATAGGTAGTAGAAATA
The DNA here is from genome assembly GCF_014356525.2 of Nilaparvata lugens. Classification (NCBI taxonomy): domain Eukaryota; kingdom Metazoa; phylum Arthropoda; class Insecta; order Hemiptera; family Delphacidae; genus Nilaparvata; species Nilaparvata lugens. The sequence continues at coordinate 21,420,865 of NC_052511.1, read as the reverse complement.
ACGATATAAATATAATGATAATTATGAGTAGAAGTTTCAAATGAAATTTTAAACGTCAATGCATATAATTCAACCTTTTCTTCAACTAGTTCTTGATACCCTGAAATATCTATATTTTGCAATAAAGTATCATAGTTATCAGTCCACGGATCGGTATATGATTTACAGCATCGCTAACTCTATTAAAACTTGACATTAACAGAAGAAACATACTTAGCACCCAATCAACATTGAACCCAAGACCTAATCAACATTCATGAACTGAAAACTGGTTTCTCGCGACTCACGATTGTTGACGCAATCAATCATCAAGAGAGCCAGCCTCTGACGTCTCACAATCAATTTATTGAGGGCCGATTTGCATCAATACACACAATCAATATAATAGGGCAGGCAGTGACCAACAAGCATCACATCCCATCCCATCAACACAAGGACAAGGACAGTACACAAAGTGTATTCGAGAGACCAGCACACGGGAGGAGTGTGTCATTTCTGGATGACAGCCAGAATAAACAACACAGCAGTGCGAAGAGCAAGGAGAAGTATAAGAGGAAGTAGGAAGGAGATAGTGGGAGAGAAATGAATTGGAATTATGAAGGTGAAGAAGAGGAGTAGGAGAGAGAAAGTGATGAACTGAGAAGTGGAAGAGGGACACGATGACGATATCGACGATTGATGAATTATGAGAACATGATAAAGGAGGAGGAGGAGTAGGAGGAGGAGGAGGAGGAGGAGGAGGAGGAGGAGGAGGAGTAGGAGAAGGAGAATGAGAAAAAGAATAACAAGAGAGGAGGAATAGAACATGAAGTAGAAGGAGTAAATAGACGAGGGGAGAAAATGGTGGATGAGGAGGAGAAGAATAATGGTAAAGGAGGATGGAAAGGTAGAGCATGAAACGAAAAAGTAGAGAATATTATAATTGGTTTGGAAGACGTTATTTGAAAGAAGAAGTAGGTGAGACGAGGAGGGTGAGAGTAAATAAGACAGGAGCAAGAATAATAGGAAGCAGAAAAAAAGAAATAGAAGTTTAGATAAATAGAAAGGACGAAGAGAAAGGGAGTACAGAGAAAATAGGAAGGACATGAAAAAAGAGCAGGACGAAGTAAGAAATGCAAAGTAGGAAGTTAGGAAAATAAAGTTAGGAGAATAAATCAAAGTTAAGAAAGTAGATGTAGAAGAAAAGTTAGGAGCATTCAGGGAAGAAATTCGGAAAGGGTGAGAGAAAGAGGACAAAGATGAGAGTAGAGAAGTGAAAATATATTATAAGGGATAGAAACTCTAAATTATATGAAAGGAGGGAAAAAGAGAGAAAAGGAGAAGGATGGTATTGTGTTGGGGTTGAAAGATGAATGAGAAAGTAAAAATGAAGAAGAATAAGATGAAGCAAATTGAAAAGTACACAAATGTAAGAAACTAAAGTAAAGAACAATTAAAAATATTGAAGGTGACAGATGAAGGTTGTGATAAAGAAGCAGGAGGTAAGGTAAAAAAAGAATAGGACAAGGAATAAGAATGTGATCATGAAGATGATTAAATTGATTCAGCAAAGCTAAAGAGAGAAAAAGAGCCCCCCCAAGTGACGAGTGACAATGAAAGTGAATAGTGAATAACATAATAGTAGAGAGTCAGCCAGCAAGCAAACAATGAAAGCTGCCGTCCAATCTGATAGAAAGTGAATAAATGACCCAGAAAATATACAGAATCGGGACACAAAATAAAAGACCAAAGAAAATAAAATAGTGGGCGTCGGCTCTATTCCAACTCAGTACACCAAAGTGCATTTCAAATACAGTAAAACGCTACTAAAACTGATTGTTTCGCAATGTTATACCACAGAAAGCTTACTAAAACCTTTCTATATTATCTGTGGTTATACAATGCTTTAGTGTTAGTACTATTTGTGATAAAACTTCAAGTTTATTAAGAGTATCATGGATCAAGGGTTTTATTGGAAAATAGATCAACTCTAATAATAAATGTAAATCAATGCTTTGATAAATTTACAATAGAACTCATAAAAAACTAACAATGAACTAACCTTAAACTTTAGATTGTGGTTCAATGGTTCCATTTACCGTGGAGTAAAATTGTGTAATATTTGCAATACAACTTGAAACCATAAAATTTCCGTTCAGTCTCGTTATGAGAGAAATTTATTTCAATACTGAACAGTTTTTATTGCTTTTAAATGTGTGGAGAACAACTTCGCAATAAAGCCTTATTATGGGGATATGGGGGAACGGTGGAGCTAGATGAATTACAAACCCCCACATTTATTTGTAATGATAATAATAATTAGTTAATAAAAAAAAAATAATAACCACAGATTAGTGATAAAGTAAATAATACAAGGTATTGTATGTTTGTTTAGTGATGGATGAGTAAAAGAAATGGAAATAGTAAGCCTTCTTTCAAAATGATAAAATACCAAATACTAGCAGACAAAATACAGCGATAGACCTATTACTCTACAATACATCTTCAAGGAGAATACAGTACTTTAAAACAACAAATCCAATAATTGAGATGTTCATTTTTTCTACCATCATCAACAACTACCAATCAAAAGCAATGGGTGATTCAAATATACCATTGATCAATTGAATATTAATAAATTAATTTTGAGATCTTAAGACTATTATTCAATTAATCATCCAAGTATTGGATGATTAAATCCAAATATTGTTCTATCTCAAATTTCAACACATATTTAGATTAGACTTCAAAGTCGGTGTCAATAAATTTGACAACGTTTTCGTCTCAATACAACAAAATCTATTATTTTTTGGCAAGCAGCCGAAACAATTATTATAATTAAAGTGGAAATAATACTTGAAAAATGAAACAATCAACTAATAATTATAGATTTTGGGCACATGTGAGACTTTGATAAGCATTTCGACACTCAATTACAGTGAAAAGTGCAGTCTAAAATGGTGAACCGGAGAAAATAGTCTGATATAGTAAAATGGTTCAAATGCTGCTGTTTGTAAAAGTTAATAGGAAAACAATTATTTTTTTGACAATATGGGGTAATGAGTTGAAAGAAGATGAAGATAATGTTAGGTGAAATAGGAATCGAACCGATCAACCGAGCAGAGAAATTAAATGAAAAAAATTATTCATTTGGCGGAGGTGGGACTTCAAGATCACTCTACAACTCGAACATGACAGATAGATAGGGACATAGATTTCATCAAAGTTACTATTTTTGATAGTATATCCTTGGATAAGTACATAGTTAATCCTTGGATTGAATAATATACTATCCTTGTTTTCAACCAACTACACTATAGCAACCCATGAAAATTTAAAAAGATATGAGAAAATGATAACACGATATCATAATAGACTCACAAAATATGATAAATTCTACAAGCAATATACCATATAGGGTCGACCTTTTTCCCCAAATGGAGAACATTATCGACAATAAGAAATCAATTTTCACAGTCAACATAATTATTTTCAATTCTCAGAAATTTCAGCAATCAATTGAAAGCATTCTACACCCATAATTGGCGTTAAGAGCATTGCAATCAATGAACAGTAGCCTAATTAAATGTGATAGATATTTGGCTTGCAAATTAATTCCATTAGTGTTTATTGGAAATTTTATCAAGTCGTAAACGCTTGCAAACATAGACATCATTGAATAATTACGGTAAAAGTTCATGATCATTTTAGCAAAAACCGATGAGCACATACACATTATCAGGAGATTTAATAATATTAATGGGTGTTAAATTTAGTAATCAGACTGTAAAAACCATGAATTGCTTTTGACGTTTCAATATACAGTATTTATAATTTCTGTTTTCAGAGATACATTAACCTATAAAAACCTATTATTAATATCTTCAAATTTCTTGTTTTCACGAATGTACTATAAATATTCCTCCTTTGGGTAATCATTCTCAATTTCTCAACAGAATGTCCATAATTTATTATATTTTCCTTGTTAGTTGAGGGAAATGCAACAATTTTATTATTTAATTTGATGATTTTTCAGTAAAATCACTATTCTGATAAGTTGCTTTATTTATGTATATTTAAATATGTAATTTTTATGAAGTAGTACAAGTATTGTTAAGTAAAGATGCATATTAAACAAAAATACTTATTTATTCACTAGTTTCGGCTGTTACACCATTATCAATCTCTAGTAACTAAAATCTAGTAAACGTTTTTAATGATGTAACAGCCGAAACTAGTTTGTATTTTCCAATGATTAGATCTGACAAATGTATCTCGTATCATTCTATTTATTGTGATTATTATTATTTATTATCCTATACTATTAAACGAGCAACTTCTGTTTATATGTTTAGATGTTTATGTTAGTATTTCACCGCATCTCAAAAACGGCTCTAACGATTCTCACAAAATTCAGAACATAGTAGGTTTATAATATAAAGATTCGATTGCACTTGGTCTCATCCCTCGGAAAACTCGCTGAAGGACATTAAAAGGATAATTATTATTCATCCTTGGAAAACAGATGATAATAATTATTTCGTCGTCTGTTGGTGATGGAAGTGGGTGAGCGAGTTCATGTGTGTGGGACAGTGTCAAAATTATGACTCAGCTGTTGAACTTTTGTAATCATTCAATCAGGTACTTAGTGCCGGTTGGAAAAAAGCCTGGTTATTTTCAATCCTGATTAATTCCAGTAGATCCATCTTTTTTAAATGGTCTTCTCTGATTTGGTTCACGTGAAGTTAATCAGGATTAAAATTCAACCGGCTTTTGTGCAACTGGGCCTTTGTGAGGGAAATTTTTGCATTCCTCTGGGAATTAATCTAAATTTACTGTTATTAGATAGAACATTTCTGTATGAATGTTATTATAATTTCTTCTTTCGTAATAAATTTGTTATGCTTTTGTACTCCAGAGCGAAGCTCGGTCCCCGATATTATATTATTATTCAAATTTATTATAAACTGTGCTTAAAATTTACTGTAAATACAACCAAAGAGGTTGCAAGTTCAAATTAGAATCATTTTTCTATGATACAACCTACTAGAAACGATTCCAGCTTGATTGGAAGTCTTCACATAGACACTATAAATATAATTTAGTACATATAGAGTATATTGTGTACTTTGATTGTGTGAGTGAGTAGGTGAACCACATTATCACCAAGCCCAGTCATTCTATTCTCATCAATTACTGACTAACAATACAGCAACTTGCAGGAGAACTAATCAACAGTATCTGTGTCAAGACTTGGAAGGCGAATCAATTTAGAACACCTATTATTATCATGAAACAAATGCCACAGCCAGCTATTTACCTTGTAAATAACACTGTCTATAGTGGGATTCAATCTGAACCGTCAGAGTTGGTTGCATGGGAAACATTAATGTTATTAATAAGGAATGCTGAAAGTTTGAAGTGGTCTCATTGTCGTAGCCTTGCCTTGATATTTCGCGTCAATATGAGAAATGGCAACCAAATTCCAGACATTATAGTTTTCGGATAAAATTTGAATATATTTATACATAGTATGTGACATGATAGGTGAAATGGTGTTCTGGCCCGTAAAAGGTTGAGCTGATTCATTGACATGAGGTGTGAATTTGCAAACGAGGGAAAAAATGAATGATGAATGAGGTTAATGGGAGGTGCAAGGTCAATAATTCTTTACCTGATAAAATTAATACATAAATACTGAGTGCCAAGTATACTGTATTGTAGTGAGATTCACTTGAAACAGTCAGCTATGTACGAATGAGAAGCGTCGGTGGTATTGATAAGAAATGCTGACAATTCTAAGAAAATCTATAGATCATATTTTATCATTTTATTAGAGGTGAGTTATTAGATCCTCTTTATTTGGAGGTTTATTGATTTTTGATTAATTATCAATTTTTAGTGGACAAGTTGTAAACGAAACGTTGAACCCGTATTACAATTTGATTATTCTAAGCAATGTCTATGAACGTTATTGAATAGTGTTGAATTTTGATTATTCAGAAACTGTAAACATTATTAAGGATTTATGGCATTGACCTGCTGTATCTCAGTGTAATTTATTATTTTACATTTAGGCTAAATCTCAAGCAAAACAAGAAGTTCATTAACATCAAATCTAGTTTAAACTACAAAAAGAATTTGAAAGTCATCTTTTTCAAAATGATAAATATGACATTAGCACAACATAAGGTTGGTTATAATAATTATTGAAGCATGAAAATTTGAAGTTTGACAATTTTTTCATTGAAGAGGATACTACATTAGCCCTATGCTCTATGCGTGGGTTATGGGAGGGTTAATGATTAGAATATTAGCCTATTGTTATAGATGAGCATATTACCACCCGGAAGGGATGTTGTGGCTTACAATTATTTATAGGGCTCAGTGATGAAGTAAAGAACAACATTTATTGATAATTCACAAGATTCCACTCAAAGTAAGTAATATTATATATAAGTTTATCACTGTAATATGTCCCAAGAACCTACTTCAGTTTTAATCTTTACTTTAAAAATCGACTGGTTTTGGCACTAATTGAATAATTAAGCCAACTCAAACCTTGCGATTTGATATAACTAAAGACTAGAAAATACAGAGATCCAAACAATTTTCAGCAAGTAATAAATTTATTTTAAAATCCACTAATAACACTAATCAAAGATAAAAAGACACTTGAAATGTAAGAGGGATACATGATAAAACTTGAAAACGCAGATAGCAGTCAACAAATTCAGTTTATGAAAATATTATTCACTTTAATATGATATTATTGTTAATATGAGTAATATGTTATTGTCTTTCGATTGTTTAATTAAGGGAAAATGTCAAATTATTCAGTTGATAAACAGTGGGACTTTCCCAGACTGCAAGACTAAATTGTTTGCTCAGAAATTCATCAATAACTCCTTATTTATATGCTCTAATCACTGATTATTAGTTATCACAGCATGAATATATGGAAAATTCTGGTTTCATCTGAATTTAATCTATAATTATTTTTATATCCGTACTATTTAGACTTTTTGAATACGGTAATTTTATTATCAAGTTACTGTTCTGGATTTTTTGATTCTAGACTCTAATAGTATCTAATTGATTCAAAATTTGCTCGTTTATCTGAGTATTGAAGAGCGTGAATTGTATTTTGAAAAGTGAAAGTGACATAACAAAAATTTTGATTTGGACAGTATAGTATAAATTTAAAATGGGGCATTTTTGGGCATGAGCCTGTTGTGCCTTTCCTCATGTTGAGTATTTGTACACAATGTGATAAATAAATGAATAAATTCAATTTTTCTTTTGTAGAGAATTAAAAGTACTAGTTCTTCCAAACTTCATCAGAATAAATATTGCACAATTATAAAACTTTATGACAACTAACGTCAGTTCAACTATGAATAAAACTACTCAAACTTTCATAGCCACCTATTTTATTGCATAATTGAGAAACTAGATTTTACACCATAATCGATCTACAGTTAACTAAAATCTTCAACGTGACATTACAGAGTGTATACTATGAATGAAGCCACATGATTGGTAGTTGATTGGCCTATAAAGGAGAGAGGCTGTCATTGGCTGAGACATGGCCATTGTGTGGGGGTGAGCACTCCTACTGTAGCTGCCCCGCCCACAATGAGAGTGTCTTGTCTTGGCCAATGACAGCCTCCTATCTCCTTGATAGCCAACTACCAATAATATGACTTAATTTGAGGTAGACTAGGGATGGATACTGGTGTAACACACATAACTCGTTTCTTGCATTTTGAACTAGTGGTTGCAACAACTTCAAGTAGTTTCATTCGTAATCAATATCTACCGAAATAACACCTTTACAATTTGATATTAAATTGATATCACTTTTATTGGTTTATTTCAAATTTTTCAGAGTATTTAGTGAATTGATTGAATGAATATGTTGTGGAATCGTATGGATTAACAGTATACATCCTGAATAAGAACTGTCTATGTTGGTAATTTATTGAATGTTCATATTTTATAAGATAAGTACTGCTTATAGTATCTTTTAAATGCTATCTTCACTCTATGATACTGCACTCTGATGATAGTTTAAAAATATCAATAATAAAGAACTATTGTTCTGTCCGAAATTCATGCACACGAATTTGTTTGAAAGGAAGAAACACATCATAAACTGCTTTCAAACTAAACAAAGGACTGTAAAAGAGTCCTTCGACAACAGGATGCGAGCAAGTGAAATCTTGGGACAAGATTATCCACTCAACTGGACATTTTAAAACTATCGGAACAATGTTACAATTCAAAGCTAAGTTGAAAGAGTTGTCTCTTTATTACAATATAATTTGCAATTCTAAATACGATTACGATCAGAACGAGGTCAATAAACTGATTGTTTTCAATGCATGTGGTTGCTGGAATAAATATTTTTTGTCCTGATTCAGTTTTGATACCTATGGGTTGGATCAATGCACAACAAAAATCTTTATAAAGAATGGCGGTCTTACAGGAGCTATCCATGTGCGGTAATGATTGAATATCGTATTTTTTAGGACGAGCAAGGGAATAAATATTTGAAGAACTAAGGTACAATTTACGATTTTTTGCTTGTTGGTAAGATGAAATAATCAAACCAACCATGTGCTCAGCATCAGGGTTCGAACCCACGACCAGGCACAGCGATAGCAGACTGAAGTTTTCAAATCCGGTCCCCAAAAGTTTCAAGAACTGAATTTTAATACACTAAGCATTTTTTGAGAGTAGAAAATTATGGATAATGAATTATCCATTCCAATATTTTTTTCATTTATCAATAACAAAACATTCCAATGAATTTCTATGACAAGCTTTAGAAAAAATTCAATGAATGAAATTACAATCCGCAAAATCATGACGATTCTGAACTGAGTGAATCATAACCGAAATCACAGGAAATATGATGCGAATATCATCACTCTCATGGAGAGGAATAAGGAAATAATACGTCAACAAACGCGAAACATTGAAAATCCCTGGACGTGAACTGTATTTGTAGTGATGTGGGTTGGTTTTAAAAAGGATAAAAGGAATTGTGATAGTGATTAATAAAGAAGTGTTTTCCTTATAACTTCAATGCTCGGAATATTCAACAAATGCTGACGGTTTGAAGAGAAATTCACGTGATGCAAGATATGTACTCTTGTTAAATGTTGCCACATTCTTCTTAATTTGTCTTTTTTCCTATGGAATTGATATTCCTACTCGAGAATTGGTTCTCAATTGATGTGTCGATGACAGTTTTTGCTTATAATATGAGATTAATGTTCCCCATTCAACCAATGCTGACAGTATGAAGTGAATCTCACTTGTGTTGCAGAGGAACTGCACCAGGAAACATGCAATCATCTCACAGAATCGGACTTAATCATTGGTCTAGCAAAGCATCAGCTCAAGGAAAGATGCATGTACTTGGAAGCACTGTTGTATTACAACACAAGTGGCCTAAACCAGAAAACTGGTAACTGGAATTTTACAATCTTCTTCAAGGTTTTGATTGCAGGGCTGTATCAAGTTCTAATTTGTATGCACTAGTTCATAAAGTATTTCAGTTTACAGTAGAATTTATTTCATTCTAGAATCAAAAATATCGGTTCCCATGAAAACGTTTATGTGGAGGAATTCAAACATGATTTCATGACAGGTAGAAGGATGGAACTCAAGAATATGAACAGTTTTTTCGAGATGATTATTTTTATCTATGATGAATTTTAGGGTATTCAACTCTAGCTTTAAAACCCAACAGGTTACCAAAAGCGAATTCTTTGGATACAAAAATGTATAGTCGTAATAGTATATTTCGCACCTAGGGTCGAAAATGTACGTTTTCCGGCTCGAGATCGCGGTTTTCAAGTTCGAGACGAAGTCGAGAACTTGAAGCGTTCGAGAGCCGGAAAACATTTTTGCCCGTGTTGCGAACGCTATTTTTCGCCACACCAAAAAAAAAACTTCCCAATATATAAGAAATTGAAAAATAAATAAAATTCAAACAGCCTATTTTGATAGTTTGAATCTTGGTTATGACAACTTTCACTGTCAATTAATTTCAATATTACTAATTAATAATTTACAATAGTGACAATATTTTTATACTGTTAATATTTCTAATAATTGTTTGAATTTTTAATAGCTCGCGCTTTGCGCCTGGTGCAATATCTCATGGATAGATGGATGAATAGAATTTCCATTACTATTTTGAAATAATGTGATTAAAAAATTAATATAATTGCATATTTCACAGTTTTGTCTCAAAATATATCTAAAAAATTGATTGAAATTCAATTACGGTAACTAATATAAAAAATAGCTAATAAAAGTCGAAATTCATCGACAAACAAAAATGTCATTGACCGAGGTTCGAACCTAGATCATGTTTGTAAATTCACTGAGCTTTGAATTCTGTTGTATTACGCCTTTACGCTCTCGGCTATAGCGTATTGTTGATCGTAAGGGCCTGTAAGTCAGGTAACGTATGTAGGCTACTATAATATAGTGTATACGGCAAACTTGAAGCCGGTTTGCCGGCATTTTCACAACAAAATATTGCTCTGAAAATAGTTAAATCATAGAGAAAACATTCGAAGATTCAATCTTGAGTGGGCCTAATGTTTTCTCTATATGGTTTGATATTGAAGAAAAATTATCTAAAAGTTTTAATAATGAATTACGGAAAAATTACTAGGAATTTTTCAGTCAAGGCTGAGTTTCACCAGTAGGCTTACCTTAAACTTCAGATCTCTGCTGTATTTTCCTATTATTATTGTTGATTGTATTGCATTAAGAAGTGGAATTCGATAATAAAAAAAAACAATTATTACTCTACCTCACTTTTAAATATTGATACAATTATTGTACTTTGATTTCAAATTCGATTCTTCACTTTTAAATACTTGCGATACGTACCTTTCTGACAATGGACAATGCAGCCAACATTATATTGTTGAGGCTATGGAGATATCATCATATTCTATTGTTTGATATCAAAAACACAATAATAAATTTTAAATTATGAAACAGTAATTTATAAAATATATTATAGACATGATACCGCGATTCACGATACATAATTATATAGATTATTACAGTCGTTATGAGATTATCTCTATGATTTTTGTGAGATCGGACACGATCAGCTGTTATTCAAGGTCATTTTACAGCCCTAGGGCCGTAAAGTTTTACCGGCCTGGTCGGAAAACAATCACTTTCGGCCTCCATATGACGCACGTAAACCAGCTCATTACATACAAGTGTGGCGAAAATTAATATAACTAAACATAAATATCTCCAAATTCAAGAGTAAACCAGTAACTAATTATGATGCCTTGAGCATTGAAGTCTAGGTTTTATATCCATAAGATCATTTCAGTAGAATAGACAACTTGGTGATTAGAACTGATAGTGTTAATATTTCATTATCAAAAATAAGTGTTCGTGGATAAATGAAAATCTATTCATTGATATTTCAAGTTATTTGAAAATAAACAATTTTTTCTTGCTAGATGATAATATATATTTTGAATTGAACTGTGAAATGTCAAATCCCATTCAACAAAATACGATGTTATGATAATGTAACATGATCATTATTTCGTGTCACCAAATCTGATACAACTTGAACAGGAATGTTTGAATGTGAGATGTGAGAGACGACTTTGATTATATTGGTATGAGATTCAGTTACATGAGTGCATGATCTGTGACGTATCCAGTTTGTCAAGTGAAATTCCAAATTTTTTTAGTTGATTTACAAGTATGGGAAGGTTTCAAGAGTGAAAATAGATTCAGTGAGATTCAACAGTTTTTTTAGTTAATTTTCAAGGACTGCATGGAAATTGGGACGGTCCTAGGTACAAGGAGAACAATATTTAAAGTCAGTCAATTTTCAATATCAATATAAGTTCATTTTATAGAACTGCGTAGTTCGATAGAATTTATCATAGCTTCAACAGTAAACAGTAGGAAGCAGTCATTTGAATTCCAATTGGAATCTATTAAAATCACTTTCCAACAGCAGAATGACATACATTACAATTGTTATTCATAACATAAGAATTGCAAAGTTCAAAACATTTCCATGTACTCAAGCATAACAAACGAATGTATGGTATCTACATTACTACATAGAATGTTTCTTTACATCCTACTCAGAACAGTAGGACGCAGTAATTTGATTTCAAATTGATCTTTGAGTTGAACATCTTACTTGAACTCCAAATCAACCTACAGAACATCCAATCAATAGTAGTTGATCAACTTTATAACCAAGTAATTGGTTCCTGTATCCAATCAGGCCTACATTTTAGATTAAACTGATCAAGAACAAGGTTATTTCAAAAGGTTGTTAACTCCAACTCAAAGATCACAGTAGGATGAATGCGAGGTAGTGATGCAGTAATTCAAATTCTTTCAAGAGATCAAGATTATAACAGTAATCAAAGTAAAACCACAATATACAATGTTAAAGAATCACAGTGGGACGAATACAAGATAGGGATGCTTTAATTTGAATTCTTTCAAGAAATCAAGATGATTTCGCAACAGTAATCAATGTAAACCCACAATATACAATGTTAATTAATGGATGGTAGGTATGGAAAAGCTAAAATACCGTCGAATACAAGTTTTTTTTGAAATCTACAGTATTGAGTCAGTGGACAATGCAAGAATTGTAGGCGTGGCAAAATAGCTATAAATAGAAATAGAAAAGTAGATAAGTGGAAAAACTGTAAGTAAATCGCACAAAATGAAATTCAAAATAATATTAAATACAATAAATAGTTGCACAGAATATACAGTACAATACAGTCCTTAAGTATTCTGTAGAAAGCAAATTTCAGAAGAAACAGTTGTACGTACTTGGTAGTTTGAGTTTGCCTGTTTCAGGCTATTAATTATTATCGAGTTACAAAAGTAATTCAAAGCTTGGAGAACATTCCCAACACTCCCACCGAAACTTATTGTTGCTAATTATTGCCAGAGTTTAGTTAATGATGTACCCAAACTTGGCTCAAATTTAACTAGAAATCTTCTCTTTACAGTAAAACTGGAACGGAAATTCGGAAGCGAATTTGAAGAGCTTCGAGAAAGTTGCTGAGAACTTTTGTTCGGCAATCAATAGTTGGCAGTTGACAAACTTTTTCGTCCTATTTCTATGGTAAAATATTGTGATTGTGTGACGGATGACATCGCTAATCTGGTTTCCTGTTGAGAAATTGTCGCCGGATAATTTAAAGGAAGTTTGCGTGATAAAAAGCGAAATACTTCAAAGTTGAACGGACAAAGCGAAATATTCTCAAGTTTTAACTAACAGTTTCGACATCTCACTGCGGATATGGATTGATATAGATTTTGCTGGTTTAATTCGCTACAATAATTGTGTCTGTGATAAAATGATGTACTTATTAGCAAAGTGATCATGGACTGGAATTGGAAGTTTATTCAATTCTAAAATTACTACAGGAATGAAATGGGACAAAATTTACATACGTCTTCAAAATACAGTATACTCTATTCAAGAAGGTTAAAACACAATGCAAATAAATTATGAAATACTTTATTTTATTGATAACTTGTATTTTAATAATCAGTAGCCCTAAAAAAGTAAATAATCAAGAAGGTATTGGAATTGGGGTAACGTGAGTAGCTGAATTTGGAGTTTGCAATTTTACAAGTCTTTCCTCCAAAATAAAAAATGTTTCACAGTATTAAAACTTGAAAAGGGATAATTTTAGACTAAAATACTTGAAACTATCATAACTACTCATTTATTGAAGAATTGATAAATTAATTCAGATTTCTCACATGCATTGAGCTACAGAATAACTTATATATAATGTGGCCTCATGATTGGTAGTTGTTTAGCGAATCAACGTGAGAGACAGTCATTGGCCGAGACAAACACGCCCATATGGGTGGAGCTTTTCAAGTTACACACATGAGACAGAATAAAACAATATCACTCACTACAACTCAAAAGTTGGAGAGATTTTTATTTATTTAGAAATAATTTTCGAAGATCATTCCCGTACAAAATAACTAAATCAAGTTACAAAACGTGATCATAAAGCATCGATAAAAACTAAATCAATGTTAAAATTCAAGTCGAGCAACATGTGAAAGGAAGCAAGATTGTTTCGTCTAAAATCGGTTGCTTCAAGGTTTGGTTCCATACGAAAAAAGTTATGCGAAAATTATTTTTACCACGCAACTTCATCTATCTTGCTCCAACTTCCTCTTAATTCTATACTGCATCCTTTTCTATTCAATGTTTTTCTTCTACATCTTGTTTTATGCATCTTCCACATACCGACAACTGTTCCCTACTACAGTCATATGCACTTTATACTGTCAGCATTCCTTATGCATAGCACATCAGCGCTTCCCATTCATCTAAATCTGACAGTTGCAAGTGAATGTGACTAGAGCAACTAGTGTCTCGTGAGAACTATTCAAACCAACCAAGGGCAAACCGACAATCAAATTCCCACAGAATTATTGTTCCTCTTGTTAGTTCGCCACAAATATTCGCAATTTAATTATTATGAACATACAGCTCAACAATTTGCTATGATTTAATAAGCCGAGTGGGGATTTCTGAGAATTGTATTGGAGAGGTTTGGTCTATAACAATGCCTCCTCAATGACTCAGTCTGACTTGGACTATGTCTACTAACAATGAAGTAAGTATGACAATTAGGTTCATTAATATTTGGATATGGTTTGGTAGATTCATGTTATTAATGGGTAATATGTTGTGATAGATTAGTTTATTATTAGAATATCAGTATTATAATAGACTCGTGTGACAGATCATATTAATAATCACGTAAATAATGTGATGTGTGTAATATTAATAATCACGTTAATCACGTTAATCACGTTAATAATGTGATCTATGTGATTATAATGATACAATTACCATTAATTTAATAAGGACCACCCAGCTACAGTTAATGAACTTGAATTGAAATATATTAGTTAATATGCTTATTTGGATTCAATTCCTTTTACCTAGTCACAGAAATACTTTTGAAACACACAATTTACTTCTCACAGAAAACTTTTTTCACAAATTGAAATCTTTTTTGACAATAGGCTACATTTTGGAAAGTGTTTCATAGATAATATTTGAGTTTTGTAGAGCTGATACACTTATATACACAGTAAATTTCCAACCGAGAAATATTGTTGTATAAAATCACTGCATATTAAAATATACATGTATTTGTATTTAAAGTTCTATTTGAAATTGAGAATATTTTCCTCACTTTAACTGATTAGTGAGAGTTTTTAGCTTGGAAAATGATTATTGATACCATATCACTATTTCATGTTCTGAAGTTGGTATAGTTGACATTCAAACAAGGTAATTAGCAAATAGTTGCAAATAGTTATCAACTAACTGAAATTTCCTCCCAATTCCACACGGGCTATTTGCGTGGTTATTCAAGGACATTATATTGAGATTCACTTCTGACTGTCAGCATTGGGAGGATGACAAGCATTGGTGTTATTTATAAGTCTAGAAGCTTATAGAAGCAGTGAATTATCTTTACAATTTCACAGTCTTTATGTTTTCAAACCACATAACAGCTTTTGGATGATTTGTGAATCATTCGAAACTCTAAAAAAATTGAACCGGTGAAGCAGATGAAATTTGCGTAGAGCAGATGATGGTATTTACACAATATATTTTGACACCTGTCCACGAAAGAAAAGGCAACACATATTGGCTATCAGAATTACAACATTGAGAGTAGGCCAGAGACAATATTGAGAACAAAAAAAATATCAAAATTGTGCATAAAAATGACTAAGAACTAAATTGTACATAAAACAACAACATTGAGCTAAAACTGAACTAAATGAACAAGGAAAATGCAGAATTGCCTTCCAACCAGGATTGTGGATTATAAAGACAAGTATTCAAACGACCTTTGGAGAGGAAAACAGCTGTGAAGTAACCAGACAGTGTGGAGTCAAGAACTATCAATATCTTTCTCTCAACCTTCAACGAATTTATTGCAACTTTTCTTCCAACATTCAACCGGTTTTCTACTAGCAATACTATACGTATTCCATTGAACTTTCAACTTCATGGTTCACTACGACGTTCAACTTTCAACAGATTCACTGCAACTTTCCTTTCAGCTGGTTTCTTCCAACCTTCAACAGATGCATTGAAATTTTTCAATTATCCATATATTTTGATGCATCCAAATTTCAATTATCTTCCCACTTGCGAGGCTTACTTTCCATTCTAATTTCGACGAATTCAATAATACATTTTCTCTTACCACATCTTTTTTTTATCATTCGACTTGATACTTGAAAGACGTGCTTGTGGAATGAAACAGTGCATGCCATAAAATAAACCCTTCTCCTCCATACAACTTGAATCATTCTACTGAACACCAGCAGTTGAGCAAATTCATAGCTAGTGTTGGATTAATCTTTAGGCATACAAACAAATCACTAGCCTATCATTTCTCACAACTTGAAGCAAGCAGTTACCAACAATTGTTCATTTTGGTAAAATTTGAACAGATTTTGAAAATATTGTTAATCACATTTTGTGTTCAACGTTTAAAAGCTTTAAGGCATGCTACCGCGTATGCCTCATTTGCCTTCCTTTTCCACAACTTGGCAATCATTGAACGACGACTATAATAGTGGTTGACAGACCTCCACCAACAGAAGTCCTGTCACAATGACAGCTGGAGAGACTGACACCGTGCACTCTTCACTGGAGATAAAATTTCTCGCCAACCGGTTTTGAAAGACGACCGGCCGAATTTAGACCTCCGCGGCACTGGCAAATCAACAACAAGGTTATATAAGTGCATCTTCTTCTTTTTCAAGGCAACCAACGGTTTCCCCGTGATGGGTCCACTACCGCTAATCTCCGCTCGTTTCCGTTCTGACTCGTAGATATGCCATTTGTGTGGTTCACATACTATTCGACTCGCTCATGAGATCTAGGCTTGTGAATGGGTGAATAGATTTAATTAGTATGGATTAGTGATTGGAGATACGTCATTAGCGATGATTATTCGATACTGGAAATTATTTTGGGATGAATGCATTGAAAAGGGTTGTCAACGTTGTTCTGGGTTAAGGATGATGATGATGATGATGATGTAGAAGATTGAAGATGCATGATGATGTTGTTAGGAGATGATGATATTGATGATGATCACTATGATGAAGATAGTGATGATGAGAGACAGAGAGAGAGGAGAGAGATGATGAAGTTAGTGATGAGACAGGAGGTATAGGACCTGCAGGTACAGGACCAACAGTTTTAGGTGGGTTTCGAACCACCTGACAGTAATAGCAATAACTGTCCGTGTTTCGTACGTAAAGTACGGTATGTTGCCAGTTGTGGTTCTCGTATCTCATGTCTCATACCTATCTACCTATGTCATATCTTATAAAAACCAACATACATATCCATAAACCAACATTTCATATCTCATCAAACCCAACTACTAACTGGTGGAGCTAAAAGTTAGTACTAACATCTACTAACTGTCAGTTATTAGAGCTGGCTTCAAGCGCCCACCATTCCAACGGAATAATTGAGGGCAACTGTCTTCTAAAAGGTTGAATTGAACGTTGCTGAACTCTCCCAATATTATTGATCGAAAGGGACAGGTGTTGATTATAAATGTATCTCTAAGACAAACATTCATATTCAACATTTATGAATACCATTATCTCGATAATGAGAGTTCTTTTAAGTATGGCTTCAAGAGACTATTACAAATGGGTACAAATGAGTCCTGAAAAAAAAAGCTACAATGAATGGTTTTTGGAAGTCAACCTACTAGTAAGAGACCAAAAGCGGAAATTGGTTCCTGAGTAGTAGGCAAAGTAGAAATACAGTTTCAGTCTAATCTGCAGAGAATCTATCAATCATATCAGTCTAAATGAGGTTGAATTGTTGAATGTTACATGGGTATTGAATGTTTACAGTCTGGAAAATGTCTATCTTGTTTGCTCCACACATTAAAACATTTATTTTTCACTCATTGACAGGACTATATTCATTACATTGCTGTATGGGAATTTAAAAAAATCTTGATCATCCCTACTATATCCTGATTGGAAAACAGTTTGTATGTAATTTGGAATTTCGACAGTAGACGGCAGCAAATGTTGGGTAATATTTTCAACTCTGCCTACTATCTCTTCGGATTGGTCGACTTTTTCTATAATTAAACTTTTCCAATAGGTAGCAGTATTTGCTGAGTGATATGTTCAAATAGAAGGATTGTCTATTTTTATGAGTCTTCAATACTTTAGCAAAACGTAGAGAAAATTGAGCTTTACAGAAAGAAATGTTATTGTGATATAGTTATTGTACATTGTCTTCAAGTAATATTCAACATAATTCATGATGAATTTTACAAAATGATAGGTCTATTCCTTTCTAATTGATTTTTTTTCAATTCATTCATCCATCAAAATAATATGCTGAATGCGTATTGCATACAATCTGTAGTCAGTCTTTTTAGAACTCATACTACTTCTTATACCCACAAAATATGCATGCTAAACCATTCTAGATGTTGATATAATTGTCTGTATACAGCCTGCAAAAAGTCTCCCCCTTTAGCTTTCACACCACTCCTAACCCCTTCAAAAATAAGCTGTATCATGCACACAGTCTGCAAAGAGTCTGTCCTTGTAGCGCTCACTATACGCACAACCCCCCAAACATAATATGCATGTGTTAGGTACAGTCTGCGAATAGTCTGTCCCTTTAGCACTCATTCTACTCACAATTCCCCCCAAAATATGCATGTGTTCTTCATACAATCTGCAAATAGTCTGCCAGCCTAGTCCCTCCTGGAGCTTGCTAATAGAGGCAACACATGTCCGCCGTTTCGTCTCATTAATTATTTCTGCTCGTTTTAAAAAGCGCCGTCACATGTGGGAGAGACCAGAGACCAGAGACCACCTACAGTGGCGGCCAAATTACCGTTCAACACTTCTTCTCACAAACATAATTTATCATACTGTGTTCCAGATTCACTTTCCCAAATTGCAACATGTGAATGAATTTCAATTTTTAGCAAATTGATGGGAAATTGTGACAGGAGTATTACAAGATTGGAATTATTTACAGAAAGTAATCATCGCGATCTTACAATTTATCATACACAGTGTTCTAAACTCACTTTCGCTAATCACAAGAAATGAGTATATCTTAATTTACAGCTAGTTGATAAGACATATATAGCAGAAATTTCTATATTGATAAATTTATGAAAGTTTAATCATACAAAGTGACCAGTTTCAGTATCCCAGATTACATCATTCATCACCATGAATTAATTAATTAGCTCAAATATCAACTATTTGATGGGAAAATGTAACAGAATTGGTACTATCCTAGAAATTTGAACCATGAACGAGATAGATTTGCCTTGAAATCCAAATTGAATTATTCTTCATATACGTCCTAGACTATATAGGACTACGTCCTTTTCTTGATTACAGTCATTAGACTAATACCTTAATTAAGTTAGAATTCTCTTCTAGTTATTCTAGCTACTCTTGTTATGACATCGTACAAGCAGATTTATAAAGAAGATATTACTGTAAATCAGTTACGGGTAGCATATGAGAATAAATTATTGTAACCAATTTCCTGCGAATCATTTTTTCCAAGAGTAACATGGAAAACGAAAGTAGAAATAGGGAGGAGTGAGTATATGGTAAGAGAAAATGAAGGACGTAGGAGGACATGGTAGACGAAGACAAGATGGAGGGAGATGGGAGTGGAGTAGAAAAAGAAAGGAAATGAAGAGGAAAAAGAGAAGGAGGAGGTAGATGAAAAGGAGGAGGAGAAGGACAAGGAGGAAAGATCATGAAGAAAAAGAAGAACATGAACAAGAAAAAATACAAGAAGAGCAAAACCAAGAAGAAAAGAAAAAGAAAATGAATAGGGAGAGTACAGTATCATGGAATATGCGAGTGAAGAACTGAGTACAGGGACTCCAAATCTCTGTGGATCAAGTAGTAAAGCATTAATCACTGGGCACTTTATACGGCTATTAAGAGGACAGCACTGCTTAGCGGGTGATGTGTAGTATCCCTTTTAAAAATAGATTTCCGGATTGGATTGGCATTGCATTGGGCAATG
This sequence comes from Nilaparvata lugens, assembly GCF_014356525.2. Lineage (NCBI taxonomy): Eukaryota > Metazoa > Arthropoda > Insecta > Hemiptera > Delphacidae > Nilaparvata > Nilaparvata lugens. The sequence continues at coordinate 21,400,716 of NC_052511.1, read as the reverse complement.
ATGATAGTGGTAGGATACTAACCCGTTAAGGATGAAGAGGTACGGTTTGATCCACTAAATCGTTCTTAAAGTCAGTCAGTATTCATTCTATTGTTAGAGGGAGAATCTCACAAATAGATCGTCGGTTCAAGTCATAAAAGAACAGGGATAACATGGAAAAGAGTGAGCCATATTTTTTATTGTAGAGAACATCGACTACTGAAGGAATATCGTTGACAATTCTTTTCCAGTTCCCTGTTTCTTCAGCACTGTATAAAAAGTAATAGAAGTAAATACACTGTTATTCTATACTCAGGGAATTTCTAATTCTTTTCGCTCTCGAACTCTCCCCACCACAGTATTCCCGATGAATATTTTAATTTGTTCTTTGTGTGGTAGAAATGGGGTGTGATGGCTTTGGGTTTTAATCTCTAAACTGCGACCCAAATTTGAATGCCACAGGGTTCGTTGATTACTGAGAGCTTGAGAGCTCGTTTATGTATGATGGCCGCGAGAGAGAGAGAGAGAGAGAGAGAGAGAGAGAGAGAGAGAGAGAGAGAGAGAGAGAGAGAGAGTACAGTGAGTGGGTTGTTAACGATTTTCGCTCAATTTAGTTTTGTTTTTGGATGCAGTAATCCGTGACCTTCCATTTGATTAAGTTTTGAACAATTTACAGAAATTGAAATATCCACCTGAATATAATCAACAAACCAAATATACATCATCATAATTTGTAACAAGTAGTTCGGTATGACGTTTCAAAACGTTTCAATTCAACAATAATTATTTTAAAATTATTGAATCTTCATCAATCCACAGTAGACTGAAACCATGAACATGGAGCAGCAGAATATATGCTGCGAATGGAACACCATGATTGGTGAATGAGATAACAACTCATGGCTTATAAAACCATTAAAACATCTTTGTTGTTGTAATAATCTGAAATGAAATTAATAATTCCAAATAATCTCAGCTGCAATATGAATGACGGTATACGAGTACCATTTGACCAATGGCAGCCTTTCAATGGACTTGATAGCTCCATTGTTACAGTATTCTACTGTTCCAAGTTCAAGATTTGATTTCTGGTGATTGATATTGAAACAAGTTTCTTGATTGTTCAATTAATGAGTGGTTGTAACAACTTTAGCTAGTTGTATTCAATACAGTAGCATACTAGACTAGACTTCACTAGACTAGAGTTGGACTGATTTACATCAGTCTGAATAGTCAGAGAAATAAGACATTTCCAGTTTTGAGTCAATTTGGAAAAAATTGGATTTCACCCTAAACGGCATTAAAATAGACACGTTATGAATAGGACAGAGGCCGCGTAGTAACGCGTAGTCTACTCTACCAAGAAGAAATTGGAAGCTTTTTTATTGGTACAGGGACATTTTACTGACAAACCATATAAATCGATCTGACGCATTGAATGTCATTGTCATACTTAACTTGTAAATGTCAATGTCATTGATGTTGTTGTTTGTAGTCGTAAAATTGTTTCAACAGCTTTGTTTTGGTCCAAGAACCTCATGGAGGAAATAAGGTAGTTTGCTAGTACAGTTCTCAGTCCCTTACAAGTAATACGGTACAATCGATGTATAAACACAAAATCACGAATTATATTTCTGCCTATAAAATTCTTCAATACTTTATGTTTCGCGATCATCTTCCAAGTATATTAATGAAATTTAGTTCATAAATAATACAGTGTTTTTATTGATACAATGTATTATATTCAATCTATCAATAATACATTATTATTTGTTGAGAGAAAATCGGAATCTAACAATAGAAATTTCCGTGTTCCCTCAGGCAAATATGACCGATTGATGATACAGTATCTACACAATAGAATGCTGCTAATTCCAATACAGTATCATTGCCCTTGAACTTGGAACTGTGTAGGCATATTATTTCGTACAAACAGAACAATTTATTTTAGTCCTATATAGTAGCAAATTTAACGGAGTTAAATATGAATCATATTCATACTTGATATTATTTATCTATTATTTGTAAATGGAGAGTCTATTGTTATACTGTGGAAAGGTCGTATTATTGTTAACAGTATCATTATTGATCATTGTAGATAATATGGACTAAAATTGAAAATGCGTATTATTTGGTACAAACAAAACAATTATTTTAGTCCTATATAGTAGAATATCTAACAAAGTTCAACGTAATGAGAAAACATTGAATTATATTTGAGATTATTTATCTATTTATTTGTGAATGGAGAGTCTCTTTTGTTACCCTGTGGAAAGGTCGTATTATATTTGTAACGATATCATTGATCATTGTGGATAATATGGACTAAAATTGAAAATGGACTTAATTTCAGATAACTTTAAAAATGGTATCTAAATTTGGGAGAGAAATAGTACTAGCTACAAGGAGTATCATTAGTTTTTCTCTACCGGTCAGTGCTTTCATGCAAAAATAATAAATGAAAAAAATTACAGTGCAACCCCTTACAACGATTCTCGAGGAACCAAAAAATGAATATCTCAATAGACCAAGAGACTTCTGAAACACAAATCTCGAAAAAATCCTTAGTTTATAGTATTTCAGGAAAAGCCTAGGAAAGGGTTGTCAAACTTGTTTTCGTTTTATGATGATGACGATGATGATGATTATGGTGGGAAGAGGAGGGGGTCACACATAGCAACATTAATTTTGGTGAAATTAGGAAAAATGGCACCCGCTCTCAGGGGAATTTTAGGGGAACTTGTGTCACGCAAAGTGGTGTATGGTTTTGTCGCCCGATCCCTCGATTTTCCCCACAGATTACAATAACAGACATAGCAGACGAGATCGGACAAATTTGAACGTCGGCCATAAGAGGGAGTACTGAGTTACAAATCTCACCATCCCCTGAAAAAGATAGCACCTTATTTTAAGTATACCTGTAATAATAGTAGTGAGTAACCTGCTTTCAGTAACCAGAACGTCGACTTGAGTAATGAAAACCAGCAAGAGGAACAGAAAACATATGTGCTATGCATATCAACTATTGAACAATAATTATAACTATAAAAAATAATAATAAAAAATAGTTCATTAGACAAGCTCTGGTTTTGATTGTTGACAATGGTTTTCAAATGGCAGCCAGAGCACATCTCCTGGTGAACTATCTATAGTCGTCACAACACAAGGAGGTCCGTGGATTGCTGGCTAGCCATAGCCAAAGCAAGCATAGCATGGCATTTCATCGACTATACTATAGGCCCGTAATGTGATTGGTCATGAAACATCAACGAATCCCTCCAATGTCCGATCCTCAATTCAGAACCCTTACACCTACATTTGTCCGTCTCTGTAATCTGTGGGTTTTTCGTGCACTTAGCGTGAGCGCGGTTTGTTTGAGTGCTAGCTCAACCCCTTCTCAACTCCGGGTCCGACTGTCATGCCTAATTAAAGTGGCTCGTGTGCGGTACACCTAAAGGGTGCCTGCCGATTTCAGCGGTAGGGGGAGGAGTTTTGTGGTTAACAGGGGGTTAGGGGGGTGTTTTTTCGATCACGTCAAAACGCGTGGCGACTTGAGTGTGTTGTAGTGCAGGGTAACGCCCTCTTTCTGTAATAACCCACGTTTTATTTTCAGTCAATATTTTTTTTCTGCTCACTACCTTTTTCATCTATATTCCAGTTACTTATTACTCTTTCGCTTTCGTCAATCATCATTCTTTGTTACATGCTTGTTTTTAGCTCCTCCTATTTCTGACAGTTCATTTCATGTTCGACTATTTCTACATCTTTTTCTTTTTCTAGTATTTTTCTTTCAAAACTAAACTAAACTTTTTTCAACTTTTTTTTAATTTGAATTTTGTATTCTCTACTCACTCATCATCTTTACTTTCTTGTACATCTTTTTCTTCTTGCAACTACTTCCTTACTACCTTATTCGTCTATACTTCCTCTTCCTCTGCTTAACCTATTCCTCTTCTTCTTATATCCTGCTGCTTTCTCTTCTTCCAGATTTACATGCATCCTCCTCTGATCCATTTTCAGTTTTTCCTGTTTTTGCATCTTCCTCTCCGCTTTCTACTTCTGTCACTCTTCTTTCTCTAACCCATTCTCTTTCATCTTTTTCCTCTGTCACTTCTTTCTCTACTACCTTATACTTCTTTCTTCTTCTTCATCTGCTTCTCCTTCACCATTTTCTTCTTCTTCCTTATCATTGAATTTTTTCTTCTTCCTCTTCTATTTCCGTTCTTCTTCCACATTATCATCTTCCATATTCCCTTCTTCTTCAAATCCCATTGCATTACTCTCCCTGTTTTTGTACTGTCTTCACAATATTCTTATACTTTTTGATGTTCACTCGATCTTTCTCTTTTTGGAACATATTCTCCTTCTCATTTTTTATTCTTTCGTACTTTTCTCTCCTTCTTCTTCTTCTTCTTCTTCTCCTCCTCCTCCTCTTCTTCCTCCTTCTTCTTCTTCTTCTCCTCCTCCTCCTCTTCTTCCTCCTTCTTCTTCTTCTACTTCTTTCCTCAGACGAAAACTTAGTGCCAAAGTTGTTCACTCGGTCTTTCTCTTTTTGGATCATTTTCTCTTTCTTATTTTTTATTCTTTCATACTTTTCTCTCCTCCTCCTTCTTGCTCTTCTTCTCCTCCTCTACCTCCTTCTTCTTCTGCTTCTTTCCTCCGACGAAAACTTTGTGCCAACGTTGATTTGAGAGAGTGTTGTCTGCCACAGCAAAGTTCAAAGCCATTAATGAACGTAGTCTGTTCATCTCCTGTCAGATAGCTTCGAAATAGGAGGATATTTGTACAGGTAGCTACTATTTTTAGATTTTTTCATATCGTCCAAGTAAATATAGATTGGTTTACTCTTTTACTACTGCACTTTCATTCTCTTTCCCACTCTTCTCTTACATCCTCAACTCAAGAGGAAGTAAATAATCTACCAAAAGTGGTGAGCTGGATAGGGTTGCTATTAGATAAGTTGAAAAATGATCCCAATTAGTGAATGAAATTTGTTATATTTTGGAACGCTGTTCTAGTAAAAGTAAAAAAGGGTGAATCTGACACCATACATCCACCCTTATTATCACTACCGTTCTATTTTAAATTCTTGTTCCTTCCAATTTCAACGTTCGTTCTTTTTCTTCTTCAACCTTCAATCCTTTTTATTGATTTTAAATTTATTTACTTAACTACTTATCCATATCCTTATTTATCCTTATAAAATTTATCACTTCCTTCATTCATTAGCATGGTTGGCATGGCAGATTATTACATTCTCATTGTATTTTTCTCAAGAAGTAATATTAAATTTGGTTTGTGATTCGTTACTATGCAGTTCTGTATATTATAAACTTGTTTATTAGTTTTTGATATGCATGTATATTATATTTTCTTGTATTAAACTTATTGAGAATAAAACTTCATTCATTCATTCATATTCTTTCATTGATTCAATGATACACAATTATTTTTTTAAATAATGTGGAGGAGGATCAACAGACACAGCCCTAAACTGTTCCTCTCCCGAATTTTCATTCATTAAAATAGTTCAGAAAATAGGTTACGTTTTCTCCACTTTATAAAATTTTGTATTTAAAAAGATTGAAATAAAAATTATACAAGTGCATAAGACAGTGTACATTGTTAACTTCATAAATAAATAAATCCAATCAAATCTTCTGAATGACCGCTATTTTATTTATTTCAAATATTTTTTGCACTTGTTCCTTTGAAACTTCTCTTTTTCTTCCGAATTCATCCTTCTTCATCATTCCATCTTCCTCTTCTTCCATTTCTCCAACTTTCCCTCATTTTCTCTTCTGCTCCTTCTCATTTGTCTTTTTCAAATTGACTTCACAGTACTTTCTTCTCATCCTCGTTTCTTATATTTTCCTCCCTTTTATCTACAACTTTTATATTCTCCAACCCTTCTAAACTCTTCCTTATTCATTTTCTCTCGTCTCTCTTTTGCTCTTCCATTTACACTAATATTCTATTCCATATTTCTATTTCTATTACCTAATTCTATCTGTTCCTAAATCACCTCTCCACTTCGTCATAATTTCCATTCACTCATTTGTTTCTATTCCCTTCTTCTCCCTAAATAACCCTTCTCTACGTTATCCAAAAGACTCCTCATCCGTCTCGCACTGTCTCTCTCTCACTCCCACTTCAAAATCTTCTCCGATGTTATCCACCCATAAACGAGCAAAAGCCTACAACTGCATCCAAAGCCAAGCCAGTGATTTGTGTCAATGTATCACTGAACCAATAAATCTAACCAAAAAGACGCTTCCCTTCCATAAAATCGGCAATTTATATCTATTTTTGTGCGCCATATATATATAGCCAGCACTCCAAAATAGTTGAAATACCTGCTACAGTGAAATTCACTCCAAATTGTCAGCATTGATTGAATGGGATGCATTGATGTTATTCATAAGGAAAACTGACAGTATCAAATGAGTCTCACCATTGAAACCCCCGTTTTAATAGCCTATTAGGTTTTCATGTTACCAACTAGGTCTATAACCATGTTATTGAAAGGATTTACTGCCTTTATTTGTAGAAGCTATAAAAAATTAAGCCTAAGAAGTTATTTCAGGACCGTTGACGAAAATTTATTACTCAATAAAATATTCAATTGATTGTAGAATCAATTGAAAAGATCGAACTTCGTCGATTTATCAATCAATAAAATACTTAATGAATCAAATATTAAAATTAAAGGTTCAAACTCTATTGCTTTATCAATAGAATATTAAATTAATCGTACATTCTATTGAAAGGTTCAAATTTCATCGTTGAGGAGAAGGTTTATTACTCGTAAAATTTTATACTCACTATGTAAAGGAATTTATTAAAAAATGACTTCCGGCAGTTTCAAGACCAGTTAAAATTACCAATGTCGGTAAATTGACTCACATCCTGAAGAATAGAGAATATACCAATAGAAATGACAAGGCATCATTAAACATCATACCACTCGTTTCAAAAGGTTGAAAATCTATTGCCACATTACCTGTAGGTTACTCAAACCTAATTACAATGAAAGAAACCTAATAATAACAGCAACATTCAAGAGACTGAACTAATTTGCTCATTTAAATGAATCAGCTACAATGCTTTAATAAGGCACAGAAATCAGACTTCAAACTCCTTCAAGAACTATCATAGTTATTCAACATCTCAAACTGACAGTATTAAATCGTAGAAGATAGTTGTTATGATGTAACTATCAAAGTATCAATGGCTCTCTCAGCTGCTGTACACAGAATTACATCACTCAAATTCCTCAAGAATTTATCATTAGAAATTGCACAAGCGTTGTAAGAGTAATCTTCACGACAGATTTGGAACACTAAAACCAGAACAGAATATACCAATACTCAACTAAGAGATGGATTCTTAATGAAATACGTACTAAGAATGAGATGAACAATAGTTTTACCAAACACAAACCTATGTTTTCTCTATGGTTGTCTAATTTCGTTAGGGCTACACTTGAATAAAAATAAAAAATAGGAATCTAAGTACCCTTTTTACTTTGCTTGCCCTATTACCATAGGTAAGGAAAGTATTGCTTTCCGAAAAAAATTAAGGTACCCCAATTTCTAAATTTCTATACGTTCCCCTGAGTCCAAAAAAGTGGTTTTTGGGTATTGGTCTGTATGTGTGTGTATGTGTGTGTGTGTATGTCTGTGAACACGATGACTCCATTCCTAATTACCCGACTGACTTGAAATTTTAAACTTAAGGTCCTTATACCATGAGGATCCGACAAGAAATTAAATTTAAGATGGCTGACCAAATGGCCGATAATGACTAAAAAACCATGTTTTTCACGGTTTTCTCGAAAACGGCTCCAACGATTTTCTTTAAATTTATAGCATGGATAGCTAATTATAAGCACCATCAACTGACATGAGTCTCATTTCTGGGAAAATTGCAGGAGCTCCGCAATATTCTTGAGAAAAATGGTGGATAAGTACTAAAAAACATGTTCCTCACAATTTTCTCGAAACAGCTCTAACGATTTTCTTCAAATTTATACCATAGATAGCTATTTATAAGCACTATCAACTGACATGAGTCTCATTTCTGGGAAAATTGCAGGAGCTCCGTAATATTCTTGAGAAAAATGGCGGATAATTACAAAGAAACCATGTTTTTCACGATTTTCTCAAAAATGACGACCGATTTTTTCAACTTCATACCCTGCGGATAATTACTAAAAAAACAAGTTTTTCACAATTTTCTCGAAACGGCTTCAACGATTTTCTTCAAATTTATACCATAGATAGCTATTTATCAGCTCTATCAACTGGCATGAGTCTCCTTCCTGGGAAACTAATGGGGGGTCCAACCCAAGAAATGGACTTTGTAGAATCCTTCTCGTGCATGAGGTAGGTAGGTAGGTAGGTAGAGCAATTTATAAAAAGAACACATAGTCGAGATATTTCATCTGTAAAACAGTTGTTCTGACGACTTTTAAAAAAACCATCGAATTTCACAATACACAAAGGAAAAGTACTCTGAAAACATATTATATATACACACATATTATACAGTAGTCTGATCGTAGTTCCAAATATGTTGCCAATCGTCATTATGTTATTCCCCTAAATTCTCTTTAGAATGAGGCTTCCAGTTCAATGAGCAAAGGAAAGTTATGTGAGTGTACCACACTAGATTTTTTAAATTGATTACTTACGACATGTTTCGGCCATCACGCCATTAACAATTTCAAAAAAGGGTACATACTTGGATTTTTATTTTTTGGTTTTTCTATGGTTATATTGAAGAGGACCAATCTGAAAGATAAAAATGATCTGGTTTGGTATATTTATCGATTGTATCGAATAGTTTCAAATTAATTGGTAATCACAAATTTAGGAGTTTTGCGTTTATGAACAATCTTCAATATCGAACTTCTTATATTCAGCCTTCATTGCCTCTCAACCAATCAGTGTGATTCTAGTAATTGGTTACTAGTCAAAATAGTCGAACTCGTACATGTAAGATCTCAATATTGTGGTTCACAAGAAGATAAACCTAAACTATAGTGTATTTACATACACTTTAGAATCGTTCCATAGAAAATTAATTATGAATAACAATGTTTGTTTCAAATTTATCAGCAAAGACTAAAAGCTTGTAAAATCAACCAGTAACTCTTTCGAGAGACTTCTAATCTAATCAGGACACATGTCTAACCTTAATACATCTAGCCGATAATACTATTTTCTAGACTGATGTGTAGTACCAGACACAAAATCAATATTAACAACAAACAAATACAACTCTTAATCAGCTACTCAAATATCATTGATGGAGTTTACAAATTTGCTTTAGACTTTTCCTGTAGTCAATCAGCCACAAATGAAAAATAGAATAAAGTTCAATAAAAACTGCATACCGTAAAAATAAATATATTAAAAAATAAATTTGATGAGAACTCTGCTGAATGCAAGCTACAAATTGGAAATAGTACGGAGAAAGGAGATATCTGTACATATGTACGGAGTCAGTAATTGCAGTCAATACATATCCACAAAAAAAGGAGAAAAATAAATAAATTTTAAATTGACTTGCCCCTATAACGAGAGTGATGTAAACCGTAGTGAAAACAAAGAACAATTTGCAAAAAACGATGATTACAGATGAATGCAACCTGAATTCACAAGGTATCTGACTGCAGTTAATTTGACAGCAGTTTAAATCTGACTTTCCATTAACGTCGATCGAAATAACAAAAATTCCTAAAACCTCACGGTGTACCTAGCCTATAGCACAGAAGAATGAACTCATTTGTTCTTTGAAGGAACTCAGAAGGAACCCCTATGTTCCTTCCTTTGTGCCTATAGCTACTAGTACACGTTAAATTTGACTGCAGTTAATTTGTCAGCAATTAAAACCTGACCTATTAGCGTTGATCAAAATAACAGAGGATTACCAAAGCTCAGCGTGAAACTGAAGCTACTTCAATGTTATATGTATATGCAACACCTAAATCTGTATACATCTCTATACCGTATATTCTATGCAACACCTATTACTATGGTACTATGCATAGCACGAGTGTCATCCAAATTGCCATCATTTAAAATCTAGTGCCCGCGGTTCGTTTGGAAGCAACAACAGGAAACTGAACGTTTAGTGAGTTTATAAGTTACATTAATTCGAATTTACAGCTCTGAAAGTAGATGGTGAAGGTCTTTTTAAACTACAGTATTCTTCGGCAACACTAATTACATTGAATAGATGCGTATTATGTCTTACGAAAGCGCGAAACAATTAAATTTGTGGTGTGCTATGAAAATGCCTACTTTCTATCCGGGTATCTTTAGAAGGGAATAATAGAAGGTTAGTTTGATTATTGTGTAATACTTTTTTGTTTCAACAAGAGGATTATTAGAAAGGAGATCGAGCATAAAAGAAATGGGATTGAAAAGATATTAATTGTTCCGAATAAAAAGGCTGGAAGAAATAGTTTAGAATACGTCAAGAAGGATATTTTTGTTAAAAAAGGAATTGAAATAAAAATTACAAGCACATAAATAATATTATAATAGAACATTTTATCAAGAATGTTAGAAAGATAGTCATTGGAATTAATTTGTAAGAATGAGTTCTATTTCATGTGTATTATAAGATGCCTTGAAAGTATGTAGACACAAATTTGTGTTTTGCATTTATATTTCTAGTTTCATATTTCCATGTGATATGTTTAATTAATGAATCTATCGATAGGAGAAAGGACTTGAAATATGAAAAGTAAAAATATAACCTTAATTTTAGATTCGCTTTATTAATCAAAATTAGGTATAGAAATAGTTTTGGTGTGAGCGAACAGTTCTCACCCGATCATTGTAATAATATACCATTGATAAATATTTTGCTTGTATAAAAATGTACATAAAAATGGAAAATTGGGAATCAAATTAAGAGACTAAGCACAAATTATCGAGAGGAATTTGAAGTTATCACTCACATTTTGCTCTCAAGTGTGAAATTGTAATCATTATCAAGCTGTTTCAAGTCAGAAACTTTCTAATCAACTTCAAATTTCCAATAGCAACATTTCTACACTCAAACCAATCTGAAAAGTACGAGATTACTAAATTCCAATTGTAATAATTAACAAGTAGTCATTGAACTTCGAACAATTTACTATCGACAGTTGTAGGTTTATGAGTACTTTACAGTTTACAGGTACTATTTTTTTATTACATGTGACTAACAAGATATCAGTTATCAAATATTATTGGGTATCAAACAATAATAATTTCATTACAAAATCACTATAATCACTCGTGACAGCTTCATTATTGCATAACTAAATCGAGAGACAACTTGAAACTAATTTACTACCACAATTATTCAAGTACAACGTATTACTTTGATACTTTTTCAGCTTTGAATAGATTCAAAGGCCGTTTTTCATAAATGAATTCGTGAGACATTGGCAGTTGAAATTCACAGTAAACTATCAATTGAGACAGATAAGTGACAGAAAATAGCGCCATAAAAATATTGATTGCCAAATAACAATTTGTCACGCCATCATGCTAATGACAGAATTGACAGGTTTATGCTTGAAAATAGAAATCCTATTACTACGTTCTCAAAATGAAACAATACTCCAATCATCAATTAGGAACAATACTTATCACCCGTTATTTATACTTATAACACTATATATACTTATAGTGCGGTGATATTAAGTGAAATATTCGGCTATAATTTGTTATTTTAATCATTCTAAATTCAAAAAATTTAGCTCATATATACTTTTCAAAGAACTTTGAACTTTAACTTTCCTCAGTAAGAACATAAACTATTTTTCGGACATTTTATTAGTTATAAAAATTTGGGAACAGAATAGTTTTGGCTATGCCTGTTGTTCTATCCCGATCATATTCATATGATTTGTAATTGTATCAAAAAATAAATAAAATAAACACGGCTATTTTTTCCTCAAGCTTTCTTCATGAAGTATCAACTGTAGTTTTAACTTTCTGTGTGGTAGGGAATGTGCTATGGTAGTAGATATTTATCTATAATATAATAAAGAAAAGAATTGGCCTATTTTAAATTCTTCCAGATTTCAGTAGGTCACGTTTTTAATTAGACCCTTGCGGAGCACGGGTTACCAGCTAGTATCGAATAAAAACTACTTGAAATTGTCACAATCACTAATTTAATTTATCTGAATAAAATAAGTTGAGACTTGAGCTTCTAGTCGACCAAATATCGGCGTAACCAGTTTTTTTTTTGAAATGGAAACTTTCTCATGCATATTTTGTTTTTCATGCAACAAAATATGTGACGACACTGCATGTTTTACCAATAGAATATATTCTGGCACATGGACGTGCATGAGAAAGACGAGATTTTACAAAATCTGGCTATGCCAACTTTCAAGTTTCACTTAGACTATAGTTTCAGTTGTTACACCCATATTAATCCCTAGTAATCAAGATCTATTGACTGTCTATTGTAAAATTGACTGAACTTTCAACATTCCTCGTGAATAGCACTAAAGCTCCCAAACAACCGATTCTAACAGTTCCAAGTGAATCTCACTATAACAACAAATCGGAACATCTCTAGTAGATGATTGCTGCTTGCTGGGCAACCAAATTTTGCTTGGCGTTATTCAAGAATACAATCATGTTTCAATGCCCTTCTTAAGAATAGTTCATAAACAAGGCACCCCCTTTAGACATTCAAAGTTTTCTTCCAATATATTACCTACAATTCTACATTTTTTTTCAAAATCTACCTACGTTCTGGAACTGTGCTACGTTGTGAAATATCTGTCCAATGTCTTACTTAAAGAATGTCTGTGAAGTACAGTGTGTCTGTCGATGTGAAAGCGGCGACCATACCCTGCAATGTTACTTTTCAACCGAATCCCAAACCTGAAAATAGTTCGATCTCAACTACAAATACATCTCAGCCAACCTAAGACAAGTTCGGCTATGGTGAGATTTCACTTTTGTCAGCATTCCTCATACCTAACATCAACGCTTCCCATTCAAGCAATGCTGACAGTTGCAAGTGACTACAAGAAGGACCCTGGGCCCAGCCAATGAGGTTGGACGTCTGCCAATCCATTCCAATAGATTTATCTGCGCTGTTTTGCGCTGCTGATAGAATCTCTTTGCCTCTCTTAATAACTCGGGATAGCAGCTTCAAAGTGAATCAAACAGCTCAGCAAATGAAAGAAAGGAAAAACAGTTTGCAGCATGTTATACACTGTTTAAATTTTAGATGCCATTAAAGTATTGATTGGTCCTACTGTGGTCAGTACCAATGAAAGAAGTTAATTTGTAAATTCAACTTTGTAAAAACAAATAATTATGTTCTTAAATACCTAATGGATCTAATTTGTCTTTGAAAAATGAAATTAATAATTTTGACCAGTAGTTAGATATTTGTTGAAGACCTGTTGTAGGTTTACTATCAGATACCACTTCCAGTATTCCTCACTATGAATATTTATCTAAACAAATTAATGCTTCTAGAAGTATCAATAAATTAACCCTACCATTCATAATTTGCATAGTTTGGTCTAAACCCCTGATTCTCAAAAACTTTCTGCTCTGACAGACAGAGAATACCATTTGTTGCTATGGGAGTGTTCAAACATTTGCAGTCTTCCCGTGTTGGAACGCAGCTCAATGCTGAACACTCAAAACCCTTATAAGAACCAATAGCCTAATATTGTTATTATTTTCCTGCCCAGTAGCGGAGATTGATTGCGAAGCAGGAGACTTGAGTGACTAGTAGCAGGAGACTACGAGAGTGTTCATGACACTTTTATCATAATTTGTTTTATAAAAAATAAATATAAACTATTGAAACTTTGAAAAATTTCAATTTATGTATCCTCAACCTGTTTTGCGTTATCATAATTTTTGAATGTGTTTTCAAAAATACCAAAGAATATTATTTTGTTGTGTTTTTTCACTATAAAACCTATAGTAAGTATTAAGTTAACCTTCATTTTTTTTAAACGGCCGGTTTCTTAGACAAAGGGTTCTATGAACCTATAAATAACTATCAAGTAGACCACTAGAAATTGTTTAGTCTATACGTGATGAACAGCTTACAGAAAGTCGAGTAAAACCTGACTAATTTTACACATTTCTGTTGTGAAAAATGTGCAGTGAGAAGTAAACAAATTTAAATTTACATGAAAAGACGACACAAAGAGATGACTGAGCAAGACATGAATAAGAGGAAAACGAAGGGACCCCGTCGTAGATCTCTATTAATTTTCGCACATTCCTGTTGTAAAAAACATGCATAATGCATGTAAACACATTTTTAAATGTTAGTCATTTCACACATTCCTGAATTTAAAAATAATATTGTGTTTTGAAAAAACGTCAAATATACAAAAAAAAAACATTTCTATATAACATTATAGCATGGATTTATATTATACATAGGTTAAACATTAGGACCCCTATTCTATTTTTCACACATTCCTGTTTGTATGATAGGGAGAATGCTTCAAGAATTGTAAAAAAGATGTTCAAACAAAGGAAACATGGGATACCTATGTACATTATAATAAACGCCTTGTTACACACATTCCTATAGTAAAGATATACAAAATTAACAATCTTGTAAAATGTCTCACATTGATTTCAATGCAAGACATGAAACATTAAATAATTTGTGCCAAGTGACAATAACAAACCCAAACGAACTGGAACGCATCCAACATAAAGCACGCCGTATTTTCAACAAAAACAAACTGATCACAAAATGCACACACTTGAAACACCACACAATTTTGCACAAAACACCACAAAGAGGGTATCTACACGCCGAGAATATAACCTAAAATCTCGAGCACTTCCATTTTTCTTCTTCTTCCGGTACTGATAACACGCGATAACAAACTGATAAGGAGCAGAAACCAGAATATCAGTCACTATACAACAGCGGATCTCTGGCACTACTGAAAGTTGACAAAACAAACTGGAAACTACAGACAAAACCGGCGGAAGGTCGACGTGATACAGACAGGACGCTCACGTTGCTTACCTATGATACGCAACATCCCTTACGTATCAAACTAACCTGTTGGCACTCCCAATCACAAACGGGAACGGGATAGCGTGTTAATGCATAATTCGATCCAAATTACCAATGAAACTGGTGATTTTCGTGGAAACTTGCTTCATGGACATGCGATAACTGAATAAAATCAATCGATAACGGGATTTTTCGTGATCGGACGGGTTCACCAATTGCACAATAATGTGTCCTCAAAAGTTCAAATTATTGCTGCCTAAATGCAATAACCCATATGGACTGATTGGGATAATCTATTCAATGGCACACTCTATTATGAATAATGTCAATGAACCAGTATGCATGTTGTAAAATTTACAGAGACTGCTCATTGGTGAATGAGCACATATAGTTTAATTTGCTACAGGTGTACGGTATACCAGCACTTGATCTCATTCAAACAGTTGTTCACCTAAATTATTTTTGATAACGTTCAACTTTTGAGGATTTGCATACTCTTCTAGCTTCGAAAAGAATCACTCTAGCTCCACTGAGAAAGTTCTTCTCCCCACAACGTGTGATTATTATCCAAAATTATAGAATATTTCACTACAACAGTTGAGTACGGACGCGTTAGTAACTATATCCCTTCTTCTTCAGCATTATGGCCTTGATACTCTCACAGTATGCAGAAGATGTGGTCCTTGGAAGTACTCAACATGTACAGTAAGCACTTCACTGTACTTTTTCAAAAGTGAAATTCTAATCTTATTAGCTTGTTTACCAACATTTCAAGTAAGGATGAAAACTTGAGAAAAAAAATCCAGATGAAATACTGTGAAGACTTCTGCGCACAATTCAATCATTCATAAAAAACACTCAATTGGTTTTTCATTTCATCAATAACAATATTGATTATTTTTATTCTATTAGCATTCTAAAAAAAGAGTACCGCTACCCAACCATTCAGCTATTCATAGAATTTTCGTTGTTGAACATAAAACAACTCTAAATAGATCTTTATCAATAATTATCTCAGAAAGTCTACATTAAATATTGTGCCAGAAATAATTCCTACTTACCCAAGAATATACAGGATGAACTATGGCTTTGTGACGCCTCAAGTGGTCCATGGATGAGGGTGTAAGATTATTATGTGGTCCATAATGAGAATACCTTACAAGCTCATATAGTACACAGGAATTTACCTATTCATATGAGGAATGCAGTGTTACTGTATGTTGACCAAAACTTTTGGACCCCATATAGACCTTACCTAGTGACATTGCCAACAAGATGGTGACGAATTTGGGTGTTTGGTGATTATTAAACTTATTCTCCTAAGCATACACTACCGGCAATTGTTTTGCTTGTTTTTAATGCAACTTTGCTTTAGCTGTGTTTTATGGATGTTTGGATTACACATTTAGGCATTAGCGAGACGGTCTCTTTTAACAGATTGTGAATGAGATTGACATTGCTGTAGCCAATTGCAAACCATTTGAATGAGTAATAGTTTTTCAACGTTCAGCAAACAATATAGTAGTGAAAACAAATTTGAGATCATTTTTACATAGTATATCTTGGATCTTCGATTTTTGAGGCCTCTTTTTTGGGGTTCATGTGGGGGTTGGTTGTTAGCTGGAAACATCCTTCCTTCGCTACTTCACTGCCTATATTAACCCTATTACCTAAAAACCCCTTAAATTACCTACTTAATTAACTACTTAAAATACTCCTACAGCCTAAACATATACGTAAGTTATAGTCTTGGTCGGGGGATTCCGGTAATGTTGAGAAGATTATATAATTGATGCAAACTGCATTATGGAATAAAGTAATATTTTGGTGCAATATCTCCCGCTCCTTACCTCTCAACTAGTCTTCAATACAAACTTAAATCCTATTTATCCTTATATCCTATTTAAAAACCTAAAAACTTCGAATCCTGTTTTATAAAAATGTGTTAGCCATGTGAATCGGATAGATTTTTTTAAGGTTGAAATATGATAAGAGCTGTACTCAAATAGGTTGTGCACACACTAGACAAGCCCTACTAGATACACAGCCTGCTCTATGCTTCTCTAGTGTGTGTACATCCTGCTGTCAGCTGTTCCCGTTTCACGACACTTTTGAATTATTTTAAAACAGGTTCCACAAATACTTTTACATGAACCACAAATTTAGGATGTGGAAAAACTTAATGTAATGTGAGTAAAGTCTTAAGCTTTATTTTCTTGATTTAATATTAATTCGAAAGTTTTCAAGATTTGAGATGCAAATTTGAAATATTTCATAAATTTCGAAAATTTTCACTCCATCACTGAGAACAGTTTTTAGACAAGTGCAGCCACGTTTTGATTGCGGCCACGTGATCCCCAAAATCCAAAATTTGGCTTCCCGACTGGTGACTCTATTAGTGAGGTCCACGTTATAATTGCAGTGGCGAAAGATAGCCGAACAGCGTTGCCGATTCTCTGTCTTGCTACCGTCTTCTTTAGAGAATAGCTGATACCGGTATATCTGAAGTAATATCAACTGTTCATTCTTGTTTAAAATTATACGTTTTGTTCTCCGAGAAATTATAGTTTTCAATGATTCAGTACGGTAATAAATTTTCACAATTAAGATAAAATATTTTGTTGATCAATTATGTCTCTACATTGTTGAAGACCCGATGTGGAGCTAGAGAAGGATAGCGCTCTGCTTTGTCGGATGATAGACAAGGATAGCAACACCAATGCTAATCAAATACTGCCTATATAACGTGGACCTCACTATCAACAATGCCTGGTAAGTGACGGAGTGAGCGACCGTCCGCCCTGCCGAATGCCTAGTCTACTAGGGACCTAAGGTGAATATTGTGAAAAGTCTTTGGTATCTTCTCTTTCCATTAGTATATATTCTATCAATCTAAGGGCATTAAAATGTTGAGACCTGTAGTGAATAACAGCTTTTAAAATAGGGTACTTAGATTTTTAATTTCAAGGTAGCCTACTTTAATTTTTTTTCGAAATCGGACTACCATTTAGAATAACCATGTATCTACAATGTGCTCCACTATACGACTTCGGGATTGATCATTAACTGATCATTGGAATTGATCTAAAATCTTCACAACTGACTTCCTCAAATTATAAATGTGTATTGTGACTAAAAACAATCATTATTCAAGACTGATATTAAGTCAGATAAATTGAGTTCTAGTTAGAGAGCGTTGTCATATAAATGAAAGATTGCTAATTATGACAGAATTGAGAAGTCTGTTAAACTAACCATTCAATTCGTTGAAAGTGAGAACAATGAATGGAAGAGAGAGATGTGCGGAAGTGGAAACTCATTCAGGTATTCAAATTGAGTAAAACATTCTTACTACGCAGAAACCACATCTCTCACAAAGTCAGCACTTGGAGCTTCAAATTACTTTAATTAATTAAATGTTCCCAAGATACTGACGATGGACCAGATTGGAGAGCTCAATTGATATTGCAAATATAATAAAAGTAGTTCACCTATTATAGTAAATCTACCCTTGTAATTTAGTGTAAAGTGTAATTTACACTTTAGTAATCATATCAAATCTCAACACTTTCTTCCATACTTTCAAGACATTTTTCTATTGTATCGACACTAATCAATCAAATCCAATTGCTAACACATATGATCACATTTCAATAATATTTTTCAAAGATTTCTTCGCTGGGAACATTTACCTCGTCTTAGCAATGATATATTTCACATCCTAGTATAAGATTGTTGTATTATAGTTCAAGTTCACAAAGGTTACTTAGGGTTGATATTCTAATAATAAGACAATCAATATTTTCATATTTCTCAAAGATTTCTGTGCTGGGAAGATTTAGCGCGTCATAGTGATAATATATTTCATATCATAATATTTCATTGTTAGATTACAGTTCAAGTACACAAATGTCACTAAGGTTAATATTCTAATAATATTACAATCAATATTTTGTTAGGTAATCTATTTAAGATAATTGGACTTGAGGGAGTCTCAATGTCCAATTCCTAAGCAACTCTGGCTCCGCTTTATTAACAGCCATGAGTTAACATAGTCTATTACTGTATATTTTGTGGGCTATGTTCGACGTAATAGACCACAATAATGTACATTAATAGACTTCAACTGTTTATAAAGCGCAAAGTTGTCTCATAGGAATACAACCTTTACAATGATTCAAGGGTAGGTACCATAAAAGTAAAAGGGTAAACTGACTGTATGTCGACAAATTTAGCGAGTAAAATAAAACATCTTATTAGAGAAGCTACAAGTCCAAATGAGTGAATAGTACAATACACAGCACAAATTCTTATAAACATAGAAAAACTAGTCAATAATTTATTCAGATATCTAGTGGGCAGCAAATGAATTAAAATTTCCATAAAACTGGATTTCAAAACAACCTGAATTTTACTGACCTGTATTTCTAGCAGCAGCTCTGTTTTACGTCTCCTAATTTCTATGAGCATTTTTTGTTGCTCAGGGGACAAATCTGAAAATTAGAAAATAATCATTATTTTACAGGTATATCCTGAATGAACTTGGATCAAGCATTAGATATAAAGCAAAGTATGTATTAATAAGTCATTATAGTCATAAGTTTACCAAATTAAAGAGTACAGTATTGAAAGTGTATTTTTCAATTATTGATCATGAGATTAAGTTGAAAGTTTCAAGGGCTATACTTGGATTGGTGACCGGCTGCAATAAGAATTAAAACATAGAAAGTAGAGTGTATCAAAGGATGTAGCAGAGTGTTAAAACAATGCATGTATCAAAATGTCTCTCCTTTAATCTATTTGATACATTTAAATACATAGGTCTACATTACGCTTAAAATTCTTAGCTACCTTTACGTAAATACTTCACATTTGCCACTCCACTATGTTTTAACACTTTTTTATATTGATCACCTCTAGTCTACTACAGTATACTGTCACGGAATAAGCATAAAGTTTAAAGTAGTGTTTCTTTCCTCTGTGATACTGTATAGCATAGGCTCTATGCTAGAGCCTACCTAGAATATTATAGTTATAGGTTAGCCATGTCTAAAATAAATAGATAAGTCAAAAAATCTCCCTCAACACTTTCTCAGTACGCATGTAATTATCAATATTGACTAATTCATTTTTTGGTACATTTAATGTTAAAAGTTTTAATATGTAGATTCTTATTTTAAGAAGCTAATTACTGCTTAAATTAGCCAACAAGAAATCAGTAGGCCTACGGTAGTCTATTATATTCAACATGGAGATAAAATGCAATTTCAAGCTTAAGGAAATCAATATATTAGTCTATTTGCAAATACTTTACAATGCATAGCATAAAACTCGCTTAAAAATACTAATAATTTAAGTGAAATATGTTGATAACCAAAAAGTAGGCTAGACAAGTGAAAGGTTAGATTTCAAGAAAATAGTTTCCACTCACCGTTTAAATTGAAGCTGTCAGAATTGTGAGGATTATTCATTGTCTTATAAAACTAATTATTAGAAAAAAATCATTAGAGTCAAGAAATGAAACACAATAAACACACTGACACAAACAAAACATTGTACTTTATGTCATCCATCTTTGTTTTCTTTCAATTTCCAGATTTCAGAAGAGACAACTTCAGCTGCGTCAAATACTTTGTGGCCAGAGTGCAGCACTTTACAAGAAAAATGGAATATCTATTATTAAAAATGTGTTTATATTGATTAAATTATTTATCTTAATAAGGTTTAATACAAAAAAATAATATTTATACAGTCAACATGTTATGAGTATATTATGTGGCGCCATTTTCAAACATTATTTGAACTTGATGCAAGCTTGACTTGCTTTTTCAATAAGAAAATACAGATACATGTAGTATTTCAGATTAAGGTGCGTACAGACTTTCGCTCTGCTCCGCAATCGAACGTCACTCGAGCAGATCGATTGATGATCGACCGGGGAGCAAGAGTGGAACGCGAGAAGAGCTAACATCTTCCATAAAGTTCATGATCGGAGCGATTGCGGAGCGTGTTGGAGGCGCGTGTATCTGTATGCACCTTTAGAATAACAATTTTTATCTACAGTATAATTATAATATTTCCGTTAAATAATATTATTTTTGACAAGATATTTTACCAAGTTTTTATTTATTTTCCAAACTTTCTTAGTCTTCACAAAAAAAGGAATAGAAACTAAAAAATTGACACTTTTGAAATATGGAACTAAATTACAACTAGAAATACTATAATAAAAGCATTATAGTCTAACCATCGCTGAAACTTTCAAGAAGATTCACAGAAAAAGATCACCGACATCATGTTTTACCTTCTAGCATCTCATAATAGTCCAGTCAAGGAAAGGTTATAGAGGGAAATGTTTGGAAGACATATTATTTTGACCCCGCAGTTCTTTTTAGGGTAGTAAGAAGGTAAACATGTCAAAAGTCCTCACCCCTATCCCTTGTGCTAATGGGGGTGGGGGTGGTTCAAAGGTACCATTTTTTCAGTTTCTCGAATATAACCCGAAAACTATGCATCTTTTGGACATAACTGTTATATACAAAATTGAAGCTTAGGCTACCGGTACATAATTTCCTATAATATTCATCTCACAAGTTTTTCTATATCTTCTCTAGTTTTCGCGATATCCGCTCTTGAAGGTGTGACATTTTTGAAAAAAAAACACGTCTGCCTCCACTTTTTTCTATTTTTGCTCTTATAACTTTTCAAAAATCGATGGGAAAAATTCATGCTGATTATAGAGTATTAAATTCTCTTCAATTTGATGTATAATTTCACACTTCTTCTCATTTCCCTACAACTGTTGCAGCAGCATTAGTGTTGAGTGTGAAATCTCCAGTTTTGCAACATAAACAAATTGACAAAGGAATTTGGAGGGAATTTTTGAACACAATTTTTGACTTTGCAGCTTTGTTGAGACTAGTTGGGAGGGGAACATATCAAAAGTCCCCATTCCTAAGGGGTTGATCGTGGTTTAAAAGTTTCATTTTCAGCTTTTGCTTCCATGCTCATAACTTGAGAACAATGCGTTCAATCAACAGAACTAACTATTCAAGAATGAAGCTTGATAAATTCCCTACATTTTTTGTTTAGTGTAATTTTGTGATATTCTCAACAGTTTTCGAGATATTGGCTCTTGAAGGTATGTAATTGTTAAAATAACAGGTTTTTATCCTATTTTTTGCTTTTGCAGGGCTTATCAATCTCCAAAAATGCATCGTAAAAATTAATGCTTATCGCAGGTTTATAGAGCATTAAATTCTCTTTGAAATGATCTATTATTTCACTATTCCAAGTTTCCTTTACATTGTTATAGCTACTTTAATGGAGGGGGTAAAATTTTAATTGCTGCAACAAGTGTCAACTCTGCGGTTCCACACCTACAACAGAGGGAATAAAGATGCGCACTTTTGCTATGTTCACCTAGTAACTATTCCAAATGAAGCTACAAAGTCAATAATTGTGCCACAGACAACCCCTTCAAATTACATTGTCAAATTATCAATTGTTGCAGCATTTAAAATTTCACCCCCTACATTAAAGTAGCTATAACAATGTAACGGAAACCTGGAATAGTGAAATGATACATCATTTCAATTTTGTATATAACAGGTACGTCCGAAAGATACATGGTTTTCGAGTTATATTCGAGAAATTGAAGAAATGGGGACCCCCGTTCGACCACCAACTACATGACACCAATCACCAAACACCAACCTGATTGAAGTTTTTAATCAGAAACAACATTTGAGAGCTTTATTTTTCAATATTAATTTAGATAATTCGATTTGTTCATTCAAATTCCAAGTTCACGATTCTAATTTCTACAGTAGTAACAGTAGTTTTTTTTATCAAATATCACTTGAAAAGACCCCCTAGGTCCGCACCTGAGAATAAGTTACTGCATAAGTAAAAAAAAATTAATCACTCGGCTAACTATATAATTATATAGCTACAGGATTCAAGAAAAAAATAAATTTGGAACATTTCATAGAAAATATATTTCACAGTATTTCCATACATAAAATATTATTCAACTAGAATATAGGCTATCCAGATTCTAGTAAGAATGTAGCTGCACATTTTATAAGACAGTTAATGTCTTCGCATTTTCCTTAATTAAATTATTTTACATCTATAAATTTAACAACAATATTAAAAATAGATAAATAAAACAACATTGACATTTTTATAGTGAGTTTAGATGGTACAAAATCCTTTCTATCATGAAAATAGCATGATTGAGCAAGTGTAAATTATGTTAATACACAGACTGTTGTCTTTCACTTATGATAAAGTTTCTAGAAATATTGTTAAGAATAATAGACTACTAATAGAGATGTACTGTACTAATGGAGAGGAATGAGCCTATTCTCGTAATAAATTATTAATCATCATAATGCCGGTTTTCTTATTGAATTTACCATCACAAAGGGATCTTTTCTAGGATATACAATTAGATGTGAGATATTGCATTACGTGATAAATAAAACTCAATGGAAGCCAATTTTGAAAATGGAAATGTATCTAAATTCAATAGAGACGAGATTACCAAATATTATCAAGTTTTAAAATTTATTATTTTTAAAACATTCATAAAAATATTTAAAAAACCGTGTAGCCTACTTTATAAAAACATTAAGCTGAAGAAGTCTTATTCAAAGTTATCATGTAAGAACTAAGACATATCAAACATTTAAAAATTACAATTACATTTTTGAAACATTGAAAATACAAAGAAGACTTATTCCATTTTCTGTACGAAAATGCGAGGAAGGTTCCTGTTACAACATTTATTAAGATACAACAACTTGAAAAAATGTTCAACATACAGTATTACAGAACATATTATGGTTTTTTTTTTTAATTACATTATAATCCTAAAAACCGATTTTGGTCGACTTCTGGTTTACATAATGCTAGTTAGATGACAAGTGGACTTTCCCTTCAAAGCTTCTTTTTTTACAATAGTCAACCCAATATGGAACCTAGTTACAAGCTCCAAGCTACTTGTTCTGTCTAAACAACCTTTCTAGACTGGAATATAGTTTTATCACAGGGAAAATTGAAAACAATACAAAGGAAACAATATAACAATATTCTAAAATATAAAACGTTATTTGAAAAAACTTTTCTACAATGATAAAAGATAATTTAGGGAGCCAATATTTTCTGCAGGAGAAGTACTTTTTTAAAAGTGTTAATTTATACAAGTGATTGTTAGGACAGAACAAACAACTGGGAGGAAGTATAACTAACTTGATTCTAAACAAATTTGCAGACCAATATTGTACAAGATAGAAAAGGAACAGCTTAGAGTAATTCGAATCAAGCGCTAGGCTCCTTGCCTTTCAACTCAAATCAATGTTTTTGACAAATATGTAGAACCTATATAAATCAATATGAAGAAATCTCGTTTCGTGTAAACCAGACTTTAGTACAAATAACTTTTATTTGAAAACTATAGGCTTCCTTTTTAAAAATAATAAGTGATATTGGTTTCAGACTAAAACTGTAGAGGATACAATATGCCCATTTTGGTATTATAAACATTATGTATTTAAGTAATTGGAAGCAATTAAAACAATTCGTTGATTATGATTTCATAATTTGATCATTCATAATATGATTTGTGTAAATTTCCTATGTAAATAAATAGATAGATGAATAAATGCATACATTGATAAATTAAAAAGCACTGTTTTTTCTTTACTCAGTACTACTTATTGAATATAGATATAAGTGGATGATTCTATTTCATCCAAAATTAAATTAGGTATCTAAATAAAAGGTGAGAATGATTTTTTCTTTTTAATGTCTAATGGACTAATTCGAAGTTTTTGGGATACCCTGAATTTAGCACAAGGGCATTTTGCAGGGAAAAATTGGTTCTGGACTTCTTATGTGTATCCAAACAGAATATTATTTGAAAATTATAACTACAACATATTTTGCAAGCACCAATGTCAACTTATATAGTGGATGGACAATATTTTGTGCAAGTCTCAATAACTGGTTTAATTCAGAGTATAAATGATATTATCAGTCGATTTTTTACTATTCCGAATGCAGTTCAATACATATAAGAGACTAGACTAACATCTATTTAGTTTGAAACAGTTGAATCACTAGAATAATAAAACACTGATATTAAGGAATTTCACTTTCACAACAGAAAATACAGATACAAAATGGGAGCGAAAATACTTTGACATATATAGAAGTAACTTTAAAAATTTCAGTACAAGTGAGGAATAATAGATACTTTCATTTTTTATCATCTAATCCGGTGTTTTAGCTGAAAATGATACACAAAATTATGAAATTTTTACGTGGGCAACAAAGATGATTATCATGAGAGATAATCAATATCTTGATTTTTAGATGGTTTCCGAACCATTGGATCTCTGGTTATTTCTGTAACGGAAATCGATGATAGACTCTTCCCAATAATTGTAATTATTGTGCTCTAGGTAGTGTGCGCAAAGCTTTTTGTTTAGTCACATTTCACATTAAATTAGTCTTCTGAGGTAAAAATAAAATTCCTTTACATAATAGTTTCATTCTTGAAAAATAATAACAGACAACAAAATGCTAAATATATAGACTTAGAAGATAGTTTTTCAACTGTTGGTGGAATGATAATTAATTATCACTGATAAACCTAGTTCAATCAATATTTGATCAGATTGATTGAGACAAAAGTGATACAAACTATTGACCAGCAAATAACTAGAACCAACCAAGTGGTCGATCTAAAAGGAGATGCAAACGGATTCCTATAACGAGCTAGCTCAGGAGGAACAGCTGATTTGGCTGAAATCAGCAGGAATGCTGGAATCAGATATTGGATTCCTGTTCCAGCGTAGGATCCAGTGAAACCAACCTTCAGCAAAAATATTGGATTAGTTCGAGCACACACTAACACTCTACATTAATAACACAATACATCATCGAACTTGATCAAATTGCGGTAACAAATACACACTAGTTGGACGATACAATCTCTGTCTGAAGTATTTTGAATGGATATCAACGAATATTGTTGAGAATCTTGAATCCAGTATATTTCAATCTGAATGGAAACACTAGCTAAAATTTAGCTATTTCCTATTTAATAGGAGAAGACGAATTCCCACATGTAAGTATATTTATATTTTTAAAGTATATTGATTTAAAGTATATTTGTGTCTCTACTTTTGTTATAAAGCCTTTTCGTTTCAATTTCTAGTTTTATTTTTAGGATTTTTTAAGCAACTCTCACCAGCGGGCAAAGAGTAATCTTTTTGCTGGTGATGCCTATTATAATTAATTTTTCTTCTCTGCATGTATGTGTAATTGTATCATGTAAATTTTATTTTTATTTTTGCTAGTGTATGTATGTGTATGAGTAAATTGTTCGTTTTCTTTTTGGCAATAAATGAATTTGAATTCGAATGAGTGTCAGTGTAGATGTTCGGTACAGTGAAGATATTATACCCATGAGCTCTAATGGGACTATCCCCACCAAGCCCGGACAAGCGAGTATGAATAGTCCTATAAGAACAAAGAGGAATAATATATTCACTGTTCCGTGATACTGATACGTGGGAATCTCCCTTTAAAAGATACGGGATGAGTACTAGACGTAGAACCGAGAGGATTTTTATCATAGAATCAGCTTTAAAACAATGGAACTCATCCCGCATCGGTATGCGTAAGGCTCTTGTGTCATGAGAGTGTAATGTATGAGATCTCAAAAGGCTGATATCAAAAGAGTACAAATGTAATGAAAACGTGAATATATTATGAATTCCAATCAAGAACGATTCTTCACTAAGAAAGAGGAGTTCCTTGAATTCTCTCACTGTTTCTCCCTACAGTAGGCTACTTATTGAATCATTACTTGGTAATAATCCAAAATAATGTGTACATAATATTTTGAATATCGGGGCACCGAGCTTTGCTCGTTATTCATTTATTGATAAACAGAACTCAATTCTTTAAAATGATTGGGGAAGGACTGACAGGCACAGCCCAAAACTTTTTCTTCCCCGAATTTTGATTTATACACTATAAATATTCCAAAAAAGTAGGTTATGTTTCGTACACTTGAATTCAGGTCAAATTTTCAGTTCAAATATTTGAAAACAGAAAAGTTCTAATTTAGATAGTTTACATACCAAATTGAATAACAAAATAACACTCACTAATCACTTAGAACTGTAAAATAATGATTAACTTTGAATATTATGATATATACCATCTCATGTCAACAAATAAGATTACTGTATTTTGATCGAGCCAATTAAAATTTCTAGTTTTCTCGCGAGATACGGTAAGCTAATTGATTACACAGCTGATCTCCCACACAGGCACACGCATCTTTTGTTATCGACAGACGACGAAATCATCATCTGTTTTCCCAGGATGAATTATCCTTTTCGTGTCCTTCAGTGAGTTTTCCCAGGGATGAGACCTAATGCAATCGAATTTTGATATCATAAACCTACTACATTCCAAATTTCGTGAAAATCGTTAGAGCCGTTTTCGAGATCCGTA
Organism: Nilaparvata lugens; assembly: GCF_014356525.2. Classification (NCBI taxonomy): domain Eukaryota; kingdom Metazoa; phylum Arthropoda; class Insecta; order Hemiptera; family Delphacidae; genus Nilaparvata; species Nilaparvata lugens. The sequence goes on along the minus strand of NC_052511.1, from coordinate 21,373,158 downwards.
ATAACCATATAACCAGATAGCCAGATATAAAAATATAAACAGATATACAGGAATTGCTCGCTTAATATAATAGGATTTGGTTCTTCAACTTTGGCCCTGTCAACATGAATAACACTGTACAATATGTGTTACGAGATGTATGTAAATAACTGCGCAAGATCTATTGCCACAGAACTACTAATTTGAAATTTGTAATAAGTGAGGATTAGCTTACCAGAGTATTGACGTCATCAACAACCACAGCCAATAGGACAGGCGCAATCACACCGAAAGCTGGTACAATGATTTGACGGATGCAATAAGGAGTGCTGGGAGATAGCAGAGCCTGAAATCGAAAATTAAAATGGTGGCTTGGAAAAGTTTATCCATGGGGTATTATCACACAAAATTTCAATAATATTTACTAACTGAAACATGCTTTCTAAGCGCTTGGGATCCACTGTCAACAGTATACATTAAACATATAACATAAATACAGCGATCCTAAAGCATGCTGCAGTCAGTGGATAAATATTTCACATTGTTGACGCGATTTGCGTTCAAGTGTGCTGTATAGATTCGTTTTAGTAGTTTGTCCCCACCGCTGTTGTTGGAGTGGTCTCGCTTATCTATCTCATTGAGCTCCCGGCAGCTTGTTACCCTGGGCTCAGCCCTCTCGCCCCGGCGATCGGGGTCGACCGTCGACTACAACCAGTGATTGCAGAACTGTCGATCGGAAAGCATCATTCGCGTATCGTATCGTTGGGTTTAGTATTTGAGCGATTCGGCTCAAATCCAACCTTTAAATTTGTGCCCGGGAAATAATCGTCGTATATTTCCTGGAGATAAGTCATTCTCCCAGATTAAAGTATAGTATCACTTAATAATGAAGTGAGCGTCTAAGTATCAAGGATAAACTGTTTACTAAACAATCATTCTTAATTTTTTTTCATCTATCTATTCGAGTTGAAAATACACACAAATAAAACATCAGCAGAAAAATAGTGCTTCGATACTATGTGTAAATAGTGAAGAAGACCAGCATCTAATACAGTTCAGAAAACCCTCTAGATTCGTATTCCTCACATACGTCCATTCCATCTATAATAAATAGGAGACTGCAAGGCATCAACCAAGTATTGCAATCTGGTTAATATGGTGAGTCTATTCTTTAATTTTATGCATGTTGTGTTGCTTGCACCGGATTTCTGAAGAGATATTTCTACATCGTTTACAAATTATACAGTCCACATAGTTTTTCTCTCAAGATCAGTACTTCTTTGTAAAAATTAAAAATAAATAAATATATATTATTATACTAGAAATTAAAGCGTTACACATAATCCTATACGTAAAATAGTCAGCAGGTTGTCAATATAGTTTTAAAAATGTGATTTAGCTTAGTAGCTTGTAATGGAATAAGAAATGAAACTTCACACTCTGATGAAGGTATAAGCTACATTCTGTGAATCAATCTACGGTTACTAGTATTGTTAAATGTATCAATTACGGTTATATGTATTGCGTACGTTTATTTTCTTATGCGCTCGACTTTATTTACATGGGTCCTCTAACAAATAAAATTATTTATTGATTGATTTATTCATTCTTTTATTCATAAATTAATATTTGTATTGTGAATGATATTGAAATCCTATACTATTAAACGAGCAATTTCTGTTTATATATCTGTATGTGACCGGATCTCGAGAACGGCTCTAACGATTCTCACGAAATTTGGAACAAAGTAGGTTCATGATATGAAAATTCGATTGCACTAGGTCTCAACCCCGGGATAACTCACTGAAGGACATTGAAAGGATAAATACGTCCTTGGAAAAACAGCTGGAAATTTTGTCGTCTGTCGGTACCGTAATGAAAGTGAGTGAAAGAGTGCATGTGTGGGATCATTCAGCTGATCTCACGAGAAAAAAAATTCAGCAAGAAAAACTTATTTCTTTTTTTTGGAAAACATGTTTAACTCAGAAAGTCCAAAAAAGTAACTAGATGCAGTTAGTGTAGAATAGCACATACAGTAGTATATTAACAAATAAATATTGTCGCAAACATAATATATCATTCTAAATCGAATTCATAGTACCGGTATATCTATTTGTGATTGTTGATGTGTTTGTTTTTTGAAGTGTGAATAAATTGTTATTTTGATGAGTGATAGTAGCTTAACCTAGATTTTGATTTGGACTGTAGTATAAATTTGAAAAGGGACAGTTTTGGGCATAATCCTGTTGTGCCTCCTCATATAACTGTAAAAAATAATTGTACGACTGAGAAAATGAATAAATAAAAATAAACTATAAATTCAATCTATCGTTACAAATATTCTATGCTTTTACACCCCAGAGCAAAGCTCGGTCCCCCGATATTATTTCTTCATAATGAACTAAATAAAACTAGAGCTAGGATTCGAGTCAGCTGTATAATCTTATTTGTTTAGCTAGAACCAATGACTATTTGCTGGTCATTAGATTCTAGTTTTTATTCAATCGACCAAATATGTATCATTGAATCAATAAATGATGTATTATTATTATTTGTTATTGAAGAATGAAACTCACCTGCAAGTTACTCCTCAATGTGACAGCGATGACAGGAAAGCTGGTGGACAATGTGAAGACAGGGAAGAGCGCGAGGAAGTAGTCGACGGCCCTCAAGTAGCCGCTGTCACCGGGTCGCGGCGTGAAGTTGAGCGTGTACAGCGGCTGCAGGTCGGGAAACGCGAAAATGCCGGTCAGCACCAGCGTCAGGTAGAACAGCAGAATCAGCAGATAGTCGGCGGCCAAGCCTGGCAGCAGGCGGCGCTTGGAGGTGGCGTGGATGGGGGCCAGCAGGCCGGGCAGGGAGTGGTGGCACATGAACGAGTAGATGCAGGCGCCGAACAGCGTCGGGACGCCGTGTAGGTGCGCCGGTGTGGGGTCACCATGAGGCAGTGACGGCGATAGAAGGCGCCGGATGGCTAGGGCTATCATTGAGGTGAACGCTTCAAGGGAAGGAGAAGAAGAAATGGCGTTAGGTACGAGTATATTACAAAATGTTAATAATAACTGCGATGATCATAAGTTGAAAAACAAGAAGAGGAGGAGGAGAGGAGGAGGAGGAGAAGGAGGAGGAGGAGGAGGAGGAGGAGGATGAGGAGGAGGAGGAGGAGGAGAAGGATAAGGAGGAAGAGGAAGAGGAAAAGGAAGAGGGGAAGGAGGAAGAAGAGGAGAAAGAAGAGAAAAAAGAGGAGGAGGAAGAGAAAAAAGAGGAGGAGGAGGAGGAAGAAGAGGAGGAGGAGAGGAGGAGGAGGAGGGGAAGAAGAAAGAGAAGACGAAGAAGAGGAGGAGGAAGAAGGAGACTAAAAGAATGAAGTTGTAAAAGGAAAAAATAAAAATTTGACCACATTACCGCTAACATCAGTAAATTTGAACACCATCATAAAGAACTATTCTTCATAAGCCTCAGTCAATATGAAATATCTTGACATACAGTATATCTTTTACCTCTACAAATATAGCCTATCAGGTTATGCTGTGATGCCGTGTGATTCGACGAACTGATCGGCTCAACTTCCCACTTGTTACAGTTATCATGAAATAGTCAACATAATATGCAACGTGATGGACCGGGATCCCCTCACATTTAGGGATACTCTCACATTTATAATTTAGCTTACTTGCAGAATTCATCACTTCTATCGGTACCGTATTTTAGTTAAATTAGTTATCTCATTTATTCATTCTTGGCTTCTTAATTGGTTGTGGTAATTACAGTATTATTGATACATCTTTTTTCGTCCAAGTGTGCTGAAATATTCAAATCTTATTAAGTACACGGATTTGATTTGTACAAAGTGAATACATACCTAGCCATCTTGTTAGAGATGTAAGAATCTGCAGATACTTTGTCTTTTGTACGTTGAAGAAAACGAATGGTCCAAATACGACTAGGAAGGCACTCTGGAATAATTCAAGAATATGAATTATCAACCATCAAAAATATCACTGCATTAAAAAAAATCACTTTTTTAACTTAATAATTAAGTGATTTTTTATAGTTATTATAACTTAATTATAAAAAACAATCCGAAAATAATCAATCTAATAATCAAATTCAAAATGTTAAAATGATCAAGCTAACGCGAATAGAAAATATATTCCAGCTCATTTATATATTTTGTACAATATTTACAATATTTGAAAAAAGGTACTTACAAGAAATAATCTATAAGCAGTCTTTTGTGTGATATTGTAATTCTCAAAGCAGGGCTCATTATCTTTCAGCAATGATGAATTACGGTCAGCCTCACTGTAATAAATACATTATTTTCATTAGAAATCAATTTGTGAACAATACTAAATGTGTTAGTAGTTATGAACATATTAGAATCTAAAATTAGCTTTGGAATTCAAATTTTTTTGATAGCAAGAAATACACCGTTTTTACAAACGATTAATTTTGATAGATAATTATAATAATTGATTTCAAGATAAGAAAATACTACTGTATAATATGCTACAGAATTTTAAGCAAAGAACAGACACAAATTACAGCATACTCTTAATAATAGATAGAAGCACTATTTATTCGAAAAGGAAGGTTCCAGCTTATGAATGTTTTTAAATTAAAAACATTTCTATACATGTAAAGAGCATCGGACAATAATTGCTTAATCCTGAATACTTCAAGCCATTAATTAATAAAGATGAAAAAGCATGTGTTGCAAATCATGTGTACCGGTACTGTATTAGTAAATCTAAAAATAGATTCAGTAATAGACCAAGCAATAGATTATAAACAGTACAGAGATACAATAGATAGAGAATAAAAAGTACAAGTAAATCTCAAGTAGAGTGGTATCTAATTATAAGACAAGAATAAGAGTTACTAATTATAAGATAAGAGTTTCAATTATGATGAGCAACACAACATATAATAACAGTTACTATAATATCAGTCTACTAACAAATAACATCTGATGATGTAAGAATAAGAAAGAATGCCGAAATAGAAGCCATCCTGCAAGGTAGAAATATTCTCCGGTTCGTCAAGGCAAGAAGAATAGGGTGGCTTGGACATGTTGAAAGAATGGCCGATGAACGAATACAAAAAGGAATGCTATATAAGAAACTGGAAGCTGTAAGAAAAAGAGGGAGGCCGAGGGTTCGATGGATGCAGGATGTGGAGAGAGACTTGAGAGCGATGGGAGTAAGAGGATGAAGGCGAAAGGCAGCAGAGACGCTTGGAGGCAGATTGTGGAGGAGGCCAAAGCCCACATCGGGCTGTAACGCCAGGATAAGTAAGTAAGTAAGATGTAATAATGTAATGAAACAATATTAACTAGACCTATCTGAATCCAAGAGATTATCACATTCCATTTATTCAATTTGAAGAACAAATTTGCATCCAGCTTTGCATTGATGATGATTTGAAAACATGTTTAGGACTGATGATGGATAAATGCTATTATCTAATACATATTATGAGTTCTAATTGAGGTGAATTATGTTGACTAAGATCCACATAGAATGAGACGACTTGAAATAATTCTAAAAACAGTCTCGAAAGAGACAGAAGCAAATTTCGGATGCCTCCCCATTTTCATATTTAATTGCAGTTCAACAAACAAAATCTACTCACCAAACTACATCAACAAGCGATTTACTAATAGCAGCTGAATAGATAGACAAATCGCCGAATAAGTACAAGCAGAAGGTCAAATAGAAAAGGAATTGACCCACTTTTGGAAAGAACAATCTTGCCATCTGTCCCTGAAATTTAAATCAAAAATAGAACCAATCAGTTACTGGCAATAGATTATGATCAGACAATATTTCTCCTCGATGAATACAATCCATTGGTTTGTGGAAAAACCAAATGATGAAAACATAACAAAATATTTTCCAGTTTCGCTCGTAATCTGGTAACCATTGGAGGTATATGAGTGTAGATAACCTCATTGATCATCATAAATCATAACCTCATTTTAGTTTAATTTATTGAAAGGAATCAGTTTTGTATGATGTATTAGTTTAGTTTATACAATTTGAGTTTCATTCATGATGTTTGTAATTAATTTACTTTTGCAAATAAATTTCAATTTTTATACTGTTCTGTTAATTTAAATAACTGTTTCTTTTAATTTTTATACTGTACCATAGAGAAACAATAGCGTGAGTAGATATCCCATGGCGTTTATGTCGCAACTTTTACTGTTATCTCAAGCCGATTACTGTTGATTATTGTCGAATTTTACTGTTTTGTTGGGGTGATAGTGTATGAACGGCACAGTATGAGAGACTACCAGTGTCACACAGCTTTACGGGAAAGAATTACATGAACTAGCGGCTTGAGATAACAGTAAAAGTTGCGACATAAACGCCCTATACCATGGGATATCTATTTATGCTATTGTTTCTCTATGACTGTACTGACACGGTAATTATTTTTTTAAATTCTGGAGAGAAATGGATTTCGGTCTTCAACCGTTTGATTGGTATGTTGTAACTTCCACATTAGTAAATTAACATTAATGAGTAATGTGAATAATTGCATATAGAAATAATCGCATAGAGGAAACTAAAATTGAATTGGTAGGGTGAGAAAATAATGAAAAGTTTGCAAAGCTAATCCTATACCTACCATTTCAACTTTTTCATCAATTGAGAAGAATGTGACAGGCATAGGCGGGAAGTTGCGAAGAGTTCCTGAAAGAAAAATATGATAAATTAGTTGAAAAATAAAATAGGCAACTTTAAAAATAATTAAAACTATAACTTGAAAAATAACGAAATTTGGGAGAGGGAAACAATATTATAGATTGAGCCTTGTATCTGTTCTCACTACCAATCATTATTAGACCTATATGGTTAAGGGTTGAGGGTTAAGGTGTAAGAGAGGGCCGACTGCGCACTAACTTCGCCCTCCTAGGTATAAAATAAAGGCAGTCATTCTATTCTATTCTATAGTTTGTGCTAGAATGAATAAATTGGAAAATAAAGTTATTACTTACAACATAATAATAATGATTCTTGTAATGAATTAGTGTGGTTGAGACGATTAAGTATGAATAACATCATTAACTTATATAGCAATAACTTCATTATCAAATTATTATGATAATTAAAAAATGGATTACTCCACTAAAACACCTATGAATGGAGAAAAAACAACGATTACTAAAAAATAATCAAAATGACAAACATTTTTCAATAAATTTTTGAAATTATCAACTATCTTCCAATCAATAGGTTCTAATTGCAGTAGCCTACTGCTAAAATAAAGAGGGTGAAAACAGTGAAAATCAAAGAAAATTTTTGAACATACCAGCACTGTATAGAGGAGCATCTTCGGATGAAAGCATGGAATCATTTTCATCATTATCGTCATTAATTCTCTCAACATCATCATCGTCGTCATCAACATTATCATGATCATCATCATCATCACCTATACCCTGATTTATCTGCAGCATAACACAAAATGAATATTAAAATCTAAGAAGTAGTTTTATAAAAATTGTAATCAGATTATACTTGAATTCAAGCATACAGTAATAGATTGCTAGTGTTTGTACTGTATCTTAAACAAAAGGCGAAAATCATTTTTTTGGACGCATAGAAAACTTGAAATTTGGGTACCTTAATTTTTTTTGGAAAGCAATACTTTCCTTACCTATGGTAATACGGCAAGGAGAGTAAAAAATACTGTAATTGAGACTATAGAGAATTGCTTATAATTATATATATACATGAAATAAATAGATAATACAATATGCCAATATTAACAATATATTGATAAACGAATACATGGACCAGTATAGTATTATACTATAGTTTTATACAGTATAATAGTACAGTATACTATTATAGTTTTATACAAACCTGATAATAAATTTGATAGATGGAAATCACTGAGATATTGCATTTATTCAAATGAATTAATAATTATTATTAAACGAAAATCCAAATCTAATGCTGTAAATCACCCCGAAGACTTCTGCTACTGCAAATGACTTCTGCATAATGATTTACAGCATTTAATTTGGATTTTCGTTCAATAATAATAATAATAATAATAATAATAATAATAATAAATTTGATACTTTAATGGAAAGAATAGGTACCATGAACATGGAGAAATTGAATAATAGCGATAAGCCATTATTTCTTGTAATATAGTCTACAGTATTTTCATTGTGGGCGCGATAAGTGCACTAAATTCAAAATACAACAATAGGTAGCCTATTATATTCAAACACCAATGCTACTACTAATCAATGCAAATCTATTTTTTTACAGGTGCATACATGCACAATGGAGCAACTATTGTAGAGTGGAACTAGAAACATAATTTTTCATGAATATAATTAAAAAATTGATAATGAATGGAACATTAAGAATGAAATGTGAAAACACTGAGATACCAGAGTAAGAATCCTACAGACGGGTTTTCATCAAAAAATCACAATATTCATGGAGAAGAATCTTCATGAATACTGTTCAGAGAATTAATAGTGAATATAAATTTTCAACCTGTAAGTGATCGAGTAATTTCAGTAATAAAATAAAATAACAAAGTTTTCATATTCACTACGGTGACAATATTAAAAGCAATACACTGAGTACATATTTAGAGTACAGCCATTCAATAATCAATACAACATACATAAGTGTAGTTAGTAATATAGTTTATTGAATTGTAGTTATTCTTCCTTCCATTCATAGTGGAAACGTGAAAATTTAATAGATTCAATGGCAGCAGAAAATGAAAAGGAGGACGTATTATAATACAAAATGGTTCTTTTCCAAATTTGTATAAATATATCCATGACAATCAATTATAACTAGAAGATAAAATATTTACAACATGCAAAGTAAGAAATAGAAAACATTTAACGGGATACAACATAAATATAATATAAAAATACTATCAATATTATTGTAATATATGAAGAAGCAATAAAGCACATGCAATACGGTAGTAATAAACGACAGTGTAGAAGAATACATCCATGACAATTAGTAAATTCGAAAATTAAAAAAGCATATACAGCCTAAAAGATTGAGTGGAAAGTCAAGTTATAATACAGAAACTGTGTTTTTATTTCAAGTAACTTTTAGTTACTTGAGCCTTGAACAACAATAGGCTAGTTTTTACTCATCAGATAAGAGTAGCTTTTAGATTTGAATTATATTTATAATACTTAAGAATTTGATTAAAAAAATATTCAAGCCACTCAGACAAAATACAGAAGCAGTATTCACATTCAATTTTATAAGTGAAAAATACCTGTAGATTCAACAGGAATTGTAAATTGAATTGAAAACGTTTAGGAAAAGGGAAAAAGTTTAGGAGCTTGGTAATAAAATGGAAAAATATTTACCACCATGCATAAATTTTGGCTTACTCTCTTCAAACGCTTCATCTTGTACCATTGGGTGATAGCATTTGCAGTAGCCATAGCCTCCACTACAAAAGTCAGTGTGATGTAACTGAAAAAAAAAACAAATTGATAAAATCTATTCAAAAAATCAAATTTAGGTTTAGTCAAAATCAAATTAAAGCTTTATTCAATAATCAGAGCGTGGCAGCATTAGATCATTAGCAATAACTAATTTGATATAACTTATTTGAAATAGGGTTTTTGAAAGCTAACCTGACAATTGCAAGAAAGCACAGCATTGCTATACCAACTATCCATCCTGCTTTCAAAACAGCCGCTGGAAGAGTGAGCGCTCCAGTGCCAACAATCAAATTGAAAACATAGATCAGACCAGTCTGCAAACAAAGAAGAGAAACTATGAATCAAAGTGAATTGAATCATCAAATGAGTACCAATAAGATGATTGTTAGTAACGTCCATTAAGAGAGGATCCTCACCGTCTTCTCCCTCTATGTTCTTCATACCCTTTGCAGAACACATGCAAATGTGGGGTTGCTCGTAACCCGACAGAGGTTCCACCCGTATGAGACTAGGGGTAGACTCAGGCTGAATTTACCCTACCAGAGGCTGAGCAGAACTCGGGCTGGTCTGGCTCATATGTCTATCAGCCTCTATAACAGGCTGCCTCTGTTGGCCAGGGATCTGCCTGCTGTGCGGTTTCGAGGGGCTCTGAGGAGCCTGCTGACGGATCACAGTCTTTACACACTCCGTGAGTTCTTTGTGTTGGAGAGCAATGTGGTGAGTGCCTATTTTCTTATTTGATCTCTGCCATAGGGCAGTTGTTTTTCTTTTACTTTTTTGGCGTGTCCCAGTGGGCTTCACTTTAGTGATCCCTTTTATGGACCTAATTAATTAAATACTAAAATACTAAAAATACCATTACTTACTAATAATTATGAAGCTACTTGAATAATTTAATAAAATATTTGAAAGCCATATTACGCTCTAGACTAAAACAATTAAGAATAATTCAATAAGTTAATAATATGATAATTTTATAGTATTTTATATGAGAATAATTGAATGGTTCAATTAGTGCCAAAAAGCAAAAAGTAGAGACCTGTTAAGCAATATTATTATGCGCTACAAGCTTACATAATCATGTACACAGTGATGAAATGAGGAGCAAATATTCGGAATAAAATTATATCATTCCGAACTCTCTATCTCCAATGAGCACTGAGTTAAAATTTTTTCCAAAAATGAGTGAAATGTTGATAAAAAATCAATTTTGATGTATTTTAGTTTTTGATCAATAATATCTTCCGATTGTTAACATTTAATATTTATAATTCAAAATCCCTCTGGGCGTAATTTTGTGTGAATACAGAAGAAATTGGATTTTTTTGTGTATTGAAATACTTATTGAAGTACAATCAAGGATGGATTTTCGATTTTTCAACCGAATTTGACTTGTGATGCATGATTTTCAACCGCATTAACGAGCCGAGAAGAATGAGCTGTAGTACAATGAGATCCGATGTGTCAAAAGTTACGAGTGTTTGAAATTTTGACCTTCAGGTGTCTTTTGCCTCTCCACTTAATTAAGTGCATCTAACGAGTGATTCTCATGGAATATCATATAATATAAAATCAATATCATATTCTCATATCATTTATCATTGTGCGAAATCTAAATGTGAGTACAATGAATGTGGTGATGATGATTGAAATTAAAAATGAGGTGTTTTTCAAAATACAAGGAACATTGTCAGATATACCTGGAAATCTATATGAGATAGAGCGCTCTACCTGGTCACAGATTTTAGAGCACAAAATTACGCCCAGTATGTAATTAAACATTTAAATGGTAATAACCGAAAGATATTGTTGATAAAAAATTAAAATTCAAAAAAATTGATTTTTTTCTTGAAATTTTGCTCACTTTTAAAAATCATCACTCAGTAAGTTACTCATCGTAGATAGAAAGTTCCCAATGATCTCATTTTATTCAGAATTTCATTATCTAAAAAATTAACCGGAAATACGTGGTTTTTGGGCCACGTATGGTTTTGGCTTTTTAGCAAAATGAAATTTTACATGAAAGAATTGGTTCTAGTTCTAGACTTCTCTTATCTATCCAAACAATATATTAAAAAATCAAAACTACAATATAAATTGCAAGCACAACCCCTTTTTTATGTCTATATTGACTGGACTCTTATGATAGTTTATGTGCTCTTTTTGAGGCTCGGAAGTCGAAAGACATAAAAAGAAGGGTCCACATAACATGGTTTGTGAAAATTCAAATTGTTATTTGTATATCTAGAGTGAAAAGTGCTGTTTTTTTCTCCCTGAGGGAAAAGTTTGAAGCCCGAGGCGAAGACGAGGGCAGCAATTTCCCTGAGGGAGAAAAAACATTTTTCATTTGTGATATACACAACATTTTTTTTTCCTCCACCTACATTTTTATAAAAACTACAAATAAAATAATTTTTTAAAACGTACGTGACCAAACATTGTGTTACAACATAATCTAAAAAGTAAACAGAAACAGCTGGCTTGTAATCACAGTTCTCCGCCGACAAATTTGTAACAACAATGGCCGCCACAACTACAGCTATGATGAAGTTCCCGTTTCAAATTTGATTAGTTAAAAGTAATATTCGTTGGCTGGTATTTTGAATAGCATGGAATATGAAAAAATATTTATACATTTTTTTAGTATTAATATTTTGATACGGTCTTTGCTGTTTAATTTACTGCTTTGAGTTTAACCAAAAATGAATTATTATCTCTTACAGATTAATTTAATAGTCTTCATTGGTTATCATAATCTTCAATAGAATATTATCCTCTTTACAAAGTAAATTGAAAGTTTTAAATATTTTGTCTATATCTTAATCAATTTTATTTGTTAAAAGCAAAAACAAGGTGGAATCTTTGCTGAAGAGATATTTCCTCACAGAGCGACCATACTATATTATGCTAAGGGAATTTATTAAAAACCATACAAGTCATTCCAACACATGCCTTGTCGAGAAGCAGAAACCACAATACCTTCTCAAAATTACGATTCCCCGGTCTCTGACTACAAAAAAAGACTAAACAAGTAAGTAAGTAAAAAGGTTTCTATATTGCAATAAAATTATAGTTGGTATAAGTAAAAGCAAGTAAAGTTGAAAATAGTGTTAAGGTTATTTTAAGAAATATGTTTGTGTAAAAATGAAAATAGCATTGCGCAAAAATTTATCCTTACCCATAGCGAATAGGTCTCTTCCATTTTTTAATTACACTAGAAAAGCATAGAAATTAATACTAATTTACAACAGAACATTTTCAATAAATTTGGTTTTCTTCAGTCTACTAGGTAAGCTACTATTATGATGAACTACATCGTAATCTAGAGTAACGCTTATCTTGTTTTAAAGTTCACTTTCTAAAATCATGAAATATCTCAGTCACATCTCTCAGTGCTATTGTATTACTCATTAATAATTATTCTGAATTTAAATCACGGAGATAATAGATAGCCTACAAATTCTCAGACACATACATCGCAGACGGCAATGAAATGAAAACGTAAATATTCAGTTATAAAAACAGCTGATTGTAAAACCAGCTGAACGTTTCAAGGTTATTGCCAAATGCCAACATAGCGATCGGGTTGATTTTGCTACGAGGAAAACAGGAAAATCTAGGCGAAAACTATTTCCACATTCGCCACCCCTTTATCATGATTGTTTTCAGGTTATTATATTTTTTAAGAGTTGGTGAAAATATTATGGAAACAGGTAAATATTTCTTTTACAAGAATAATTTGACAGTGAGTTTTAATAGGGTCTATTTCATTGAATTTACTTTTCTGTTTTATTTTTGTATGATTTACCATAATATTAGTATCTTTAAATGTGAGTTACTATGGAACGGTTTGAAATTCTGTATCATAATCAAAAACCTTAAAGATGCATCTCTTTAAGGTTTTTGATCATAATGATCACTTTCCAATTTAAAAAGATGAAGTTGGTTCCATATTGCAATCATGGTGGATCAAAATGTTGAAGAGACAGAACACAGAAAAATATTAGAATAGGATCCCCAAACCCCAATAAAACTCACTGTAAAATTATCCTTGTGTTTGTGAAAGAAATATTAGGCTGTTTCTATAATTTTCAGCTACTCTGTAGAAAACTATGTTGCATAAAAATGTCAATAAATATCCAAAATATGCGATCAGGAAATAAACTATAAAAATGATACCTATAGGCCTACTCGGTATATATTGGATAAAAAGGAATACTATTAAGCTTATTTTATCAAGGCAAATCTAGATCAGGAAGATTTATTGATTCAGATCAAATTTATTTTATCTGAAAATTTATTTCAAACAGTGACGATAATATTTTTTAAAAAATTATAAAAAACTGTAGGGTAAAATTCTTAAGGGAAACTCATTGCAAATAGGAATGCTAGAATAAAGAGCTTGATTTAAAATGAATTTAAATTATTCAATATAAAGAGAATGTAGGAGTCCACATTGAAGAGAAAAAATAAATCTGGTCTATTTATTATAATCATAGATGAAGGATAAGTAAGTACTATAAGTACTATCTATAAGTATATATACGTACTATCTATAAGTACTTATACGTACTTATCGTACTATAGTACGATAGCGTACTATAGCGTACTATAGTACGATAAGTACTATATTATTCTTGTCTCTGTTATAATGTAGCACTGTATATTAATTATGTACCATATTATTATTATATAATTTGCATTGATAGTTAGAATTTCGGGGCTCTCAATTTCATCAAGAGTTGCTTTTGTCAACATTATTTAGTACGAAATTTTAATATTTATTTATAGTAATATTAATGAGAAGAAATAAAATTTTATGACAAAAGGATGTAGCCTACTTTTTGCAGCCAGATATATCTAAAAGAAATAAAATACCCTACCAGAAATGTGTCAATATTCATCTATTGTTAGATTACTGATTCCTCATAATATAGTTGGAACAACGAATCTTGAAATAGATGAGGGTTGACACAATACGAATCGATAAGGGGGTTGAATGAAGCGCCGAAGGTTTTAAAATAGGCAACAGGAAAAAAATGGGGGACTATATTATTGCTTTCATCTTCATATTTCCTAATAATATACACGCAGCTTAAAATCAATTCTTGAGTTTGTAATTAGTTCATTCACAGAAACCATTCGAGTTGAAACATTGATTACTTGCCTGTGATAAGGGGTTGAAGCCTGTCAAGTTGGCTACCCTGATGTTCGATATTTTCAATGGGTAGATTTCATTAGTCGTGCTTCAAAGACAGCTAGCTTTTTCAATGAGTTTTGAGTTGATATCATCTTAACAGTTCGCATTTCTATAAGGTGTGTGTATTTGTGAGGAATAGCACGCGAATAGATTCGAGTTAAGTTTTAGGGGAGGTTTTTTTCGGAATAATTAACAATGGATGCTGGCGGAGCTTACGGGGGAGGGAAGGCAGGAGCCCCTTTCGATCCCTTCACATTTGTGCAAAGGCCTCAAGTTATTCTGCGAGGGGTGTGCTTGGTGAGAGTTTTGCACAATTTCATTAAATAAAATTTAGTAAGAAAATTATAATATAACAAACAACGGAAGTTAAGTTATTGATTTTTATAGAAAGCTATGAGCCAAGTGTGCGTTCTACATAGCTGACAATGGATCTATGCGTGCAGATAACATGATCTGCATTACAATGTACAATTCTTTCTACTCATTTGTCTCCAAGTAATAAATGAAAAATAGCGTGAAATACTTTATCTCAATTTGATATAGCTGATACATTATATTCAAATATACGGTGTTATATTTTCCATTTTCGTAGATATTAACTGCAATAGTAAGCGGATGGTCTATTTTCTATACTCTATACTAAATCCATTACAATGCCACATAGCCTACAATAATTTTTGACATGCCAATCTTCTAGAATGAGTGAATTAAGTTATGTATAAATACAAGTAGCCTATAGGTATGCTAATGTGATCACAATTACAGACAAAATAAATATATAACTATTCTGAAAACAGTATAATCAATCAATCTTTGAAACATTGCTGTTTAAACAGATTATAAATAAAAAAACATAAACAAAAAAAAATTCAAACTGTTTCGAAAAAATTATTGGTTTTCAACATCCACTATGAGCTCTCCTTTTCTGTTATTGAATATTTAATATTCGTTTTTTTTTCAATACTAGAATGACAATTTTCATTTCATAAATTTTTATGAAGAATGTTGAAATATTATACTCCTAAATATTCGGAGTTCTGTCGTCCATGAGGGAGAGTTTTATAAGAGTGATTATTTTGAACCATTTTTTTACAAACAAGTAGAAGTAGTTTGTACCAGCACCAAAATTATAAATTTCTATAATAATATATTTATTTTCGTAAAAAAGAACAAAAACAATACAGCCTACTTGTGCAAGTACAATAAACAATAGAATAGAATGTAATAATAATAATACATGAAAATTAAGAATACCAAAATAAGATGAATAACAATACAGTACCAGAAAAGTGGATTTTTATAAATACCGTACATTTCAATTTATAGGGTAATGGAGTAATGGACTAATAATTTTCAGCGAATTCCAGTCCAACCCTATAGTGATTTGTACAAACAAATTTGCATTATTGTGTAAGTTATTCGCGGTCACATTATTCACAGGGTAATGAACAAATGTTTTTCAACGAACCATTGTGATTTATACATAGGCTACGAACGAATATCAATTTTTCTAGCACGAATAACTTTCAGAAAATTGCAGTTCAACCCTTTTAATTCATATAAACGAATTTCCATTTTTAGTAGCTCTTCACGATCATAGTACCGTATTTATAGGGTAATGCACGAATAATTTTCAGCGAATTCCAGATTAACAGTTGTAATTTATACAAACTAATTTCTATTTTTTTGTAGCTGTTCGCCATCATAGTATTCTCGTGCATCAGCTCGAACGGATGGATATACGACGACTCGGAGAAGCAGGAGGTGTGCCTGTTCAACCGGGATGCCAGCGCCTGTCACTACGGCGAGGGAGTTGCTCTGCTCGCATTCCTCGCCTCCGTCGGCTTCTTGGTCGGCGAGTACCTCTTTGAACAGATGTCGTCGGTCAAGACCCGCAAGCACTACGTTCTGCTCGACCTCGGCTACTCTGGTCAGTTGCCATTCAACTTACAATTAGTGCAACACTTTATTTATTATATTATCATAGGGATTAATGTGATTTCTAAACAATATTTATTGAATTTTCTTCAGTTACCGGTATGGCTTGATAGTTTGACACCTCACGAGACCGGACTCCTTATTATTTATTTGTTTCATTTATTGAAAATCACATATAATTATATAATATACAATAATATGATGTAGAGAAGACTTGGCTCAAAACTGTCTTCCTCCCACTGTCGATTCAATAGTACTGTGATCTTAACTTCAATGCATAGTATTGAAGTGAGGAATATATAGTGACAATACGTCTAGTTCCTAGGACACTTATTAAATCAAAATGGAATATTAAATCCATATAAAATATGTAGGGGTTATCCAGATGGATTTCTACGGGTTTGAAGATTTGACGCCTAGTGGGATGGGACTCTCCAAATATTTAATGGTCTATCAGATTTAACTAATGACTAATCTGACTTATGAACTATGAACCTACAAACCTGACATGTGGGAAAGAAAGTATTAAGGTCAATAAGGGGAATCTGACTGTTGTGGTACATAGGTAAAACGTGTTTGAGAAACCCCTAGTTTTATGAATCTCAAGCTCCACTATTATCAACTGCTGAGACTCCAGATCATTCTGGAAGGGATCCTGGCATTACAACACTATTGAATAGCACCTGCCAATAACAGTCTAGATTATAACATATAATATGTATTATCATGGCCAATCTATAGTTCTCTTTTGGCTACACTATAGATTGGCCATGGTATTTATTTATTTGTTATATGTATGTTTTTCTAAGTTAGGCTAAATAATTTTTTACAAGCAAAGCTTATTGGTATAGTATATTATAGTCGAGTATAAAAAAAAATAATGGAAACATGAAACTAACTTTAAGCTATATCATCATGCTTTGCCATGCGGTGCTGAATCAAGTGTTTGATGTGAATTTCAAGTGATTGAAGGATGTGAATTTGAAATATAAGATTACTATCACAAGAATTAAGAAATAAAAATTCATAATATTTTTCATTCGGAGTATTCGAATAAGGAGGCCTGCATTTCCTGAATATTTAGTGTTATTAGGTATAAAATTGACGTATCAATTACTTGTGTCTACACAAGAAAATAAGTAAACGATTTTGAGCAAACAGTGAAACAAATTACGAAATAACATTCATTCCAATTCCTTAATAATACTTATATTGAATGTAATAAGTTATATTATGTAATACGTATATTGAATGTAATTAGTTATTACTGAAAGTTGTAACAGCCATTTATCAATTACAGTACAAGAAAAATAAGCAAGCTTTAATCGCTATTAGTCCAGTCAAAGAAAGGTTATAGAGGGGAAAGTTTGGAAGACAATTTTTGACCCCGCAGTTCTGTTTAGGGTAGTAAGGAGGCAAACATATCAAAAGTCCCCTTTGATATGTTTACCTTTGAATCACCCCCTACCCCCTGTGCTAATGGGGTGGGGGTGATTCAAAGGTACCATTTTTTGGTTTCTCGCATATAACTCGAGAACTATGTTTCTTACGGACATAATTGTTATACAAAATTTAAGCTTACATAATTTCCAATAATATTCATCTCTCAACGTTTTCTATATCTTCTCTAATTTTCGAGATATCCGCTCTTGAAGGTGTGACATTTTTGAAAAAAACACGTTTGCCTCCAATTTTTGCTTTTATAACTTTTTAAAGATTGATGGGGAAAATTCATGCTGATTATGATCTTATAAAGCATTGAATTCTCTTTGAAATGATGCATTACTTCACTATTCCCAGTTTTCCTTCCATTGTTATAATAGCTTCAATGTAGGGAATGAAATTTTCAACTCTGCAACAAGTGTCAACTCAGCGGTTCCACACCTTCAACAGATGGGATAAAGATGCGCACTTCTGCTATGTTCACCTACTAACTAGTCTAAATTAAGCTGCAAAGTCAAAAATTGTGTCACAGACACCCCCTCCAAATTTCATTGTCAAACGATCAATTATTGTTGCAGCAATGAAAATTTCATTCCCTATACTGAAGCTGTTATAACAATGGAAGGAGAACTTGGAATAGTGAAATAATACATCATTTCAAAGAGAATTCAATGCTCTATACACCTACGATGAACAATTACACACTTTCAAGAGTGAATATCTCGGGAATTGTTGGGAATATCACAAAATTCCACTGAACAAAAAGTGTAGAGAATTTATCAAGCTTCATTTTTGAACAGTTAGTTATGTCGGTTGACCGCATTGTTCTCAAGATATGAGCGTGGAAGCAAAACGCTGGAAAATGCAACTTTTAAACCACCCTCATCCCCTTAGCACATGAGTTAGAAATGGGGACTTTTGGTATGTTCTCCTCCTTACTAGTCTCAACAAAGCTGGCAAAGTCAAAAATTGTGTTTTAAACATTCCCTTCAAATTCCTTTGTCAATTGGTCTATTATTGAAAAACTGGAGATTTCACACTCAACACTAAAGCTGTTGCAACAGGTGCAGGGAAATTCGTAAAAGTGTGAAATCATACATCAAATTGAAGAGAATTTGATGCTCTATAAGATCATAATCAGCATGAATTCCTCCCATCAATTTTTAAAAAGTTATAAAAGCAAAAATTGAAAAAAAATTAGAGGCAAACGTGTTTTTTCAAAAATGTCACACCTTCAAGAGCGGATATCTCGAAAACTAGAGAAGATTTATAGAAAACGCTGGGAGATGAATATTATAGGAAATTATGTAAGCTTCAATTTTGTATAATAATTATGTCCATAAGATACATAGTTCTCGAGTTATATGCGAAAACCCAAAAAAATGGCACCTTTGAACCACCCCCACCCCCTTAGCACAGGGGGTAGGGGTGGGGACTTTTGATATGTTTACCTCCTTACTACCCTAAACAGAACTGCGGGGTCAAAAATTGTCTTCCAAACATTTCCCTCTATATCCTTTTTAGAGCATTCATTGCCTGGACTAAATACTATTATAATTCCATAGAAAATTTAGTTTATCCTGAAGATTGATAATGGTTTAACAACTGAGACTAGTCACATGTTATTTCAGAGAATTAGGGTCAAGTCACATGGAGCGTTTTTGCACTGGTGGCGGACAAGTCGGTAGGGCAGGAAGCTCTCACATTGGCTGATTATAAGCTGATGGGTTGGCGTTTGGGAATAAGCTCATTATCAGCCAATCGGAGAGCTTCCTGCCCTGCCGACTCGTCCGCTGCCAGTGCAAAAACGCCTGAAAAAACGCTTCATGTGGCTTGGCCCAAGGTGCTTGTGATAGCTTCAGATACTTTTATTCAAAGTCTATGTAATTAAAAACAAAATAATTTCAATTTTTAAAGATAAATTATTATAAAATAATACACTGTGCAATTTTTCAGGATTCTGGTCTTTCCTGTACTTCATCAGCTTCTGCTACTTGGCCAATCAGTGGAGCAGCGCCCCCCCTCCCCCCGAGACCGCCGGAACCGGAAGTATTCAGGCCGCCATCTGTTTCTCGTTTTTCTCCGTTATAACTTGGGTAAGTCAACAAATTCACCAATATTATAAAAAATCGAGAGCAAAACCTCATCATTATACCACAAGTAGGTACTGTATACCGCATAATATATACCGTAAGCTTCAGATAGAAGAGTCCTAATGAGATATTTATCAACCAACTATTTTATCAAAAAGAACACAATTTAAATGATCGGGTCAACTTACCTTGAGCTCTATTGGATTTAGATTGAATTAACAAGTCCAAAAGCTAATAAAAAATATTCCTGTGAAATAATTGTTTTCCCATAATCCAGCAATACGCCTATGTCAATTTGTCCTCTGAAAAGAAATCATTATATTTTGTCATGACTGTATCGAGCCAGCTAGTTGATTGACAAAAAAAGTGATTATTTGAACTTGGAGAGGTAAAACTTCCTTCTTGAATGAGCAACTAATTTCAAATCATCTCATTACTTCAAATATTTGAATAATTCTTCATATCCCTATAATAATTGATAGAAAAGTTCCTGATATTTTCCATGTACCATACACTAAAATCTAAGCAGAAATATAATGTTTCGTAGACCCGGTTTCCATGAAACTTTTTTATCTGCCATTAGATCTATAGGTTTAATGGTCCATATTAGATTTGATAAGTGTCCTAGAAACTGGGCCTAATGTAATTTATGAGGTAGTATTATATACTATTTAATCTGATGCACCCTTATATTATTTAGTAAATATATCTCTAAAGCTTGGTAGCAAAGATTTATAATAGAAATCTTATCAATCCATTTTAATTGAAATTAATTTATTTTATATAATTTTATTAATACATTAATTTAAATTTTAGGCTGGCTGCGCGTGGTTTGCTTTCCAACGATTCAAACAAGGAGCTGACTCAGCATTCGCTCCGACCTACGACGCTGACCCAGGCAATCTATCCGGAGCTGCATACACTTCATACCCAGGTACATAATATAGTCACAAATCACCTGAATACTATTTTGAAAATAATGTTACTAAAAATACCAAAATTCTTGAAATAAAAAAAATGAATGAATTTGAAATGTTGACTAATTTAGAATCAGGAACAAAAGTTTTCACTTCTTCTTCTTTTTAATACCCTTTTGCCGCGTCGGGATCCTTCAACTATTCTCTAAACTTCATTCGATCCTGTGTCATTCTTTTACTTCAATCATTGTCTTTCCTCTTCCAGCAGCTATACTCTCTACATACTGATTCCATTGCAGTTGTGGCCGTCCCCTGCCTCGTCTTCCTTCCGGTGTTGCCTCCATAACCAGCCTTGTCTTTCGTTCATCACTCATCCGAACTACATGGCCATACATACCATCCAAGGGTTTTTCGTTGAACAGTGGTAATCAGTTGTCCAGTCAAGGAAGATTTGTAGAGGGAAAAGTTTGGAAGACAATTTTTGACCACGCAGTTCTGCTTAGGGTAGTGAGGAGGTAAACATATCAAAAGTCTCCACCCCTACCCCTTGTGCTAAGGGGGTGGGGGTGGTTCGAAGGTGCCATTTTTTGGTTTCTCGCATATAACTCGAAAACTATTCATCTTACGGACATGTCTGTTCTATACAAAATTGAAGTTTACATAAATTCCTATAATATTCATCCTACAAGTTTTTCTGTATCTCCTATAGTACCCGAGATATCCGCTCTTGAATGTGTGACATTTAAAAAAAACACGTTTGCTTCCAATTTTTGCCATTTTTGCTCTTATAACTTCTTAAATATTGATGGAAGAAATCCATGCTGATTATGAGCGTATAAAGCATCAAATTCTCATCAATTGAACGTATAATTTCATACTTTTACGCCTTTCCCTACGACTGTTGTAGCAGCTTTAGTGTTGAGTGTGAAATCTTCAGTTTTGCAACAATAGACCAATTGACAAATGAATTTGGAGGGAGTATTTTCACTTTCAGCACAATTTTTGACTTTGCAGCCTTGTTGGGACCAGTCAGGGGGTGAACATATCAAAAGTCCTCATCCCTACCTCATGTGCTGAAGGGATGATGGTGGTTTAAATGTTGCATTTTTTAACTTTTTGCTTCCACGATCATATCTTTTTCAACCATTATGACTAAATGTTCAAAAATTAAGTTTGATAAATTCTCTACAATTTTTGTTCAATAAAGTTTTGTGATATTTGCAACAGTTTTCGAGATATCCGCTCTTGAAAGTGTGGAATTGTCAGAATAACAGGTTTCTATCCATTGTTTTGCCCTTTCAGGGCGTATAACTCTCCAACAATACATTGTAAAAATTAATGCTCATTGTAGGTTTGAAGAGCATTAAATTATCTTCAATTTGATGTATTTTTTCTCTATTCCAATTTTTCCTTCCATTGTTATAGCATATACTGATATTTGACATGAAATCTCAATCTCCGGCTTTAACTCGTTCCGCTGCCAGTGCCAACTCCAACCAAGATAAGAACCTGGCTATCGCTCCGTCACCGGCTAAGCAGAAGCAGCAGCATCAACAGCAGCAACACAAGAAGCAGCAGAAGTGCCAGGCCCGGCCGCATTCTGCAGACGGCGTCCCGGTTGCTATGACAACAGAGAACCAGATAGCAGCCGCCCTTGAAAAACTGCTGTCAAACGAAGCCTTCGTTGACAAGATTGCTGCCCGCCTGGAGGAGCTTTTGTGCGAGCGACTATCTGCCGAGGTTAGCGCTAAGGTGCTTGCCGAACTTGACGGGCGACTCGAGGCTATGGCTGACGAGACTAGGAGGCTCGCGAGTGAGGTGGATACCCTCAAAAGTAACATCGCAAGGCTGGAGGAGGATTTCGATTCTCGTCTAGACGAGCTAGCTCAGTACTCGAGAAGAAATAATATTCGTGTCTCGGGTATTCCGGAGGTTCAAGGTGAGAATGTAACCGCCACCGTCGTTAGTCTCCTGAATGAGAAGCTGAATGTGGGAATCTGCCCGGACGACATCGACAGATGCCACCGTGTCGGTCGCCCGACCCACCTCCACCCTCCTGCTGCTGATGACTCGTCTTCTACTCGTGTGGTTCACAGACAAATTCTCATCAAATTTGTCAGCTACCAAAAGCGAAACTTAGTCATCACGGGCAGACGAAATTTGAAGGGTACGGGATTCTCCATTCATGAGGACCTTACCATGAAAAGACGTACGTTTTTCAAAGATTTGTGTATCAAGATTGGATTTAAAAATGTGTGGAGTCGAGATGGTGTTGTGTTTTGGAAAAAGAATGGGAAAACGGTCTCTCAGTTCTCCAAAGCTCGCATTCGTATGAATGAAAGTGAGTGAGTGTTTGTGCCCTAGTCTACTACATGATTAAGGTATCTATATCTATAGCCAATTTTGTTTAATTCATTTTTTTTCTAGTATTTAAAATTCTTTATTATTCTCTCTTCAACTTGTGCTCGCGTCCTGGGTGTCTTGATTTTTCTGTTAAACTACTCAACGAGTATTTTCTATTAGTTTTATTATAAAGCTTCTATTATTTTTATTATAAAACATATTTATTATTATTTTCATTATAAAACATCTTTTTATTATTAGTAATCAGGATTTCTTGATGCGTGAGTGTCTGGTTGGAGATTAGGATTTCTAAGTTTAGTTTTCATATTTTGCCGAGGTAACTACGGTAGTTTCGTTATTTTATAATTGATTTTATTTGCATCAGATATGGTCATCTTTTTTCTCTCTCTAATATGAATCATTACGATAAGATTGTGGAGACTCAACGTGCATATGTTGGCTTCTTCTAAGCTTTTTCATATCTCCTTCTTAACTTTCCGTTTTCTTCTTTCTTTCTTCTTTCTTACTTTTTTTAAGTATGGTTCTTGTCAATGACGTTGACAAACATATTTCCCTCGAATGTTACAATACTATTGAAATTGAGAATATTTTCCAGTGTCGAACTGAGTTGTTTGGTAATAGAGAATGCAACTCTTTTTTTAATGTCATCCACTTAATATTAGAAGTTTGAAAAAAAACTTCGATCAGTTCTCTTACGTAATTAGTAATTGTTCAATTGACTTTCATATTATAATTCTTAGTGAAACTTGGGTGGTCGATGATGATGAATTCAATTTTAACCTAAATGGTTATTCAGTAATTAACAAAATAGGAAAAATCAATAAATGTAACGGAATCTGTATATTTTTTAAAAGTAACTTGATTGTAGATGAGCTGAATTGTGAGATTAATGAAGCCAACACTGTTTGTTTGGATGTACAAGTGCCAGGAATTAGCGAAAAGATAACTGTTATCGCTGTTTATAGATCGCCTTCATCCAATGTTGATATTTTTCTGAACAGCTTGAATGACTGTTTGTTAACTCTAAGGAATAAATCCAACGTAATATTCGCTGGTGACATGAATATTCATTTGAATAGAAATACTAATTTAGCCAGTGAATATTTTGAAATATTATCGTTAAATGGTTTGAAATCCTACATAAATAAACCTACAAGAATTTATAACAATACTGAATCATGTATCGATCACATTTTTTTCAAGAACTCTTCGTTCAATTCTGATAATGTTATCAGCTCTATTATTAAAACTAATATAACTGATCATTTTTGTACTAGTGTTCACGTTGATCTTGCGGCTGATATTGATGGGTCTGACAAACCTATTAATTATTACAATAAAGTTGATTATGATAAATTATTGTCTTCTATTCAAAAAGAAAATTGGAGTGAGGTGTTAAGCCCTAATTTACACTTGGATGATCAAATGCTTTTTTTGACTGACAAGATTTCATCCCATGTAGAACAGGCTACAGTTAAAGTACATATTCCACATAGATTAAAACCTTTGAAGCCTTGGATCACCAGGGGACTTATTGTGGCAATTGCTAAACGCGATAAACTTTTTAAAAAGCTCTCTAAACAGCCTTCTAATGTAATATTAAAAGCCGAATACATCTCTTACAGAAATATGCTTAATAAATTATTAAAACAGTGTAAATGCGACTATTATAAAAACAAGATTGATCAGAATAAAAACAATATTAGGAGAGTTTGGGACTCGTTGAATGAATTATTGGGTAAGTGCCGTAAAAAGGTTGTTCCTAAAATTGATGCAGACATCTTAAATCGTCATTTTGTTGAAGTAGGTAAAACTTTCGCTGAAAAGCTGATAAGTAATAATCCCAATGCATCTGATGGTAATCTGTTCATGAACTCTTCTGTAAATGGTCATGGCTCCTTTTTCCTATCACCCACAAACGAAAGTGAAATATCAGCTATTATTAACTCTCTCAACAATAACTCTGCTCCGGGAATTGACAAAATAAGCAATAGAACATTGAAAATTATACTTCCACACATTGTTAAACCATTAACAGTAATAATAAACCGTTGTTTTTTAGAAGGGCACTTCCCTGTTAGTTTAAAGTTAGCTAATATTATACCGCTTCATAAGATGGGGGATCCTAAGGACCCAACCAATTACCGCCCAATCAGCCTGTTAAGTGGTTTCTCAAAAATAATGGAAAAAGTAATCAAGTCTAGATTAATTGGTTACTTAGTCAAACACGAGGTCATTCATAAACAGCAGTATGGCTTTCAGACTAACAAAAATACAATTGATTCTATAACTCTCTTAACTCAAACAATTGCCAATAATTTCACTAATAATAAGAAAACAATAGCCATTTTCCTGGATTTAGCTAAGGCCTTTGACACCATTCCTCATTCAAAATTACTGAACAAGATGGAGAAATTAGGAATTCGTGGTGTACCCCTCAGATTATTCACCAGTTACCTGAGTGATAGACATCAAAAGCTTACCTTAGAAAATAAAACTAGTTCTAGACTTTTGAGTGATTTTGGTCTCCCACAGGGCACGGTGCTATCTCCTATCCTTTTTCTCATTTACATTAATGATTTAATCAAACTTGATATTGAGAACTGTGTGACACTTGCTTTTGCAGATGACACCGCCTTAATATTTACTGGTAATTCATGGGAAGAGGTTAAAGATAGGGCTGAATCTGGATTGAGAACTGTTAAAGCCTGGTTAGATGAGCATATTCTTACCCTCAACGCAAAGAAAAGTGTATTTTTAGCCTTTTCACCGAATGTTGTTGGTTTGCCGCTTGATCTCACTCATATTCATATTCATAGTCCTGATTGTAACCTTTCAGATTCATCAGATTGTAGTTGTCCAAAATTAGGTAGAGAAAAATTCTTCAAGTATATGGGTGTCACTGTTGATCAACATCTTCGGTGGGATGTCCACATCAATGTCATTTGTAATAAGCTTAAACACTGGATCAACAAATTCTACACTATCAGTAAATTGAGTAACATAGCCGTTTCTAGATTGGTTTATTGTGCTTACATCCAGTCTTTTCTTCAATATGGGATTATCGTTTGGGGCGCTGCCTACATGAATCACTTGAATAAGATAATTGTTATTCAGAAGACCTTATTAAAGGCAATTCTTGGAAAGCCCAGACGTTTCCCTAGTGACAATCTTTTCAGGGAACTGAATGTGCTGACTGTCAGGCAGCTTCACACGAAAAACTTGATAATCTACATGAATAAGCATAGTAATATTTTCAATCTCCGTTTATCACCGTACAATCTTCGTCCCTCATCCATCACTTTCGAATCTCATCATACAGTTTTATCCATTTGTAGAAGGCAGTTCAATTACATTGTCCATAAACTTGTTAACGTAATACCTGATCATTTTATCTCCAACAATTTGACCAGAAATCTTTCTAACGAAATAAGTCAATGGATCACATCGCATAACTCTACTGATTTGTTCGATTTCTTGTAACTGTTCACCTTTCAACTCTTTTTTTCTCTTAAATAAGCTCATTATTTCTTGTTAATTGTCTGTATTCTCGAGATTTTTTATTATACAAATTTCATACTTATAATTTATATTTTTGTTTTATGCTTTCACTTTGGTTCTGTAGTTTTTTGTAACACTCGGCCCCTGCGCACAGGCTTTGCCTTTGCAGGGACCTTCCGTGTTTTTGTTAACCTGCTATTTTAAGTTATTTTGTTTTAGTTTTAAGTTATTTATTTCATAACTACTTTGTACAATAACTATGTTGTAAAAAGGATAAATAAATTGAATTGAATTGAATTGAATTGAATTGAATTAATCTGCGAAGTCAAATATTACGCTCCACACACCCCCTTCAAACTCCATTGTCAAATGATCAATTATTGCAGTATTTAAAAATCAACCTCCCCACATTAAAGATGCTATAACAACGAAAGGAAAACTTGGAATAGAGAAAAAATACATCAAATTGAAAGCTGCTACAACAGTCGTAGGGAAAGGCGTAAAAGTATGAAATTATACGTTTAATTGATGAGAATTTGATACTTTATACGCTCATAATCAGCATGGATTTCTTCCATCAATATTTAAGAAGTTATAAGAGCAAAAATGGCAAAAAATTGGAAGCAAACGTGTTTTTTTTTAATTTCACACATTCAAGAGCGGATATCTCGGGAACTATAGAAGATACAGAAAAACTTGTAGGATGAATATTATAGGAATTTATGTAACCTTCAATTTTGTATAGAACAGACATGTCCTTAAGATGAATAGTTTTCGAGTTATATGCGAGAAACCAAAAAATGGTACCTTCGAACCATCCCCACTAGGGGGTGGGGTAGGGACTTTTGATATGTTTACCTCCTTACTACCGTAAAAAGAGCTGCGGGGTCAAAAATTGTCTTCCAAACTTTTCCTTCTATACCCTTTTTTGAGCATTCATTGCCTGGACTACAGTTCCTCCTGTTTTAATGTTTCTCTGATTACACTATTTCTCACTCCGTCTCTTTTCGTTTTTCCAACCACCCTCCTTAGGTATTTCATTTCTGAGGTGGTAATTCTACCCTTGTGTTTTTCTATCATTGCGAGGCATTCTGTTCCATAAAGTAGAACTGGCTTGAATATTGACTATAATGCCCACTCCTACTTTCGCTCGACAGTTCATTTCCACCCCAGAATACAGGAGAGTGTATCCCTTACCTGGAGCCATCCCATCACATCCCTTCTTTTTGTTTCACTCAGACCTAGTATCTTCAATTTTTATTTCTCCGTCTCATCAGATATGAAAGAAATAATCTCACTTCTAATTACAAACTTCTCTCTGATTTCATCGACCACTTCACACTCTTTTCCTGCAATATAAGTAACATTCCATGTAGCAAAAATATAATTTTTTTCCAAGCTTTTCCTGAGTTCCGGTCCGTTTCTCTTTATTTATTCAGAGTCAAATAAAGAGAAACGATAATAACCCACGTTCAATGTGGGTTATTAGCCCTCCATGAACTAGTTAGGTGGAGGGTCCGCCTACTCATGGGGTCCTAACAACCGTTTGTGAAATCAGATTTTACAAGTGATAAAAAGAAATTAGAAAGAAGAAGTTAGAAAATGGCCAAGGAAGGCCGACAGATAGAGAAAGAAAGAATGACACTCATTTAAGTGAATGGAAAAAGTGCCATTCTAGAAATGAAAAGTTTCAAAGCATATTAAGAAAGAGAAGAAGGGTTTTGGAAAGGGTGCCTTTTAGTCGCCTCTTACGACAAGCAGGGATACTATGGGTGTTTTCTGGTTTTCAACAAATTCTTGAGTCCGATGTTCGACTCAAAGCTCCCTCGCCCCACAGGGGGACAAAAGTTTTCTCAAGGGTTTGATTTATTGGATTATTTGGTTTATGGACTCGTACTTAGTTATGTATGTTGACGATATTCAAAACAAAATTTCTATGTTTACAGGGCCTGACACAGACACTGGATACCAAGAAGCTCCTTTCTCAGGAAATCAGCAGAGAGGTCAGTTAAATTCTGAAAAAAATTAATATCAACCGCATCATCAATTGGTTTTGATAATTAGCCTATACAAAATTGTTCCTGAATACTGCATATTCTGTAAAAGTGTAGAATGGGATTAATCTGTCGGTTTAGGATTATGCTGTACACGATGACGAAGAATGTGTCACGTAGAATTGATATCCAAACTCTACAAAATATCATGTAGATTGTTTTTCTCATACCGTACCTTGACATTGACCTGGTCCAATATAACACTGTACTGTGTAAACAATATTATCGTCCTGTTTTCTATACTTTTATAAATGCTGTGAACATTTATTGAAATAAAAATGCAGTATGACATTTGAAGTTTTTAACTACTTGTATTGTGTAGACCTTACAAGAAAATATATATTGTTACACAAATTATTGTAGCAATACTATTAAGTACCGGTACTATTTCTACTGTAGATGATGCCATTACTATTAAAGCTTAAGTTTAACCAATAAGATATAAATCCAAATCTTTTATATTGATAGAATGAAGACTAGAAATATTCATTACAAATCTAAATATTCATTTTCAATTGAAAGTTCTTTTAAATTTACCGGTATACTTTCAAAGAATTTTATTTAAATTTATAATTCAATTTTTCAGGTGGGAATATGGACTATCAAGCACCAGCATACTAAAGCGAGAAAAACTCAATTTCTTAGTAAGTTAATCGCTTTCAACGTTAAGAGAGTTATACTTAGATATACTCAATGAGGTTTCACGTAAAATAATAATGATTATTATATATTCAGAAGCGTTATTTAGAAATAAGTAAGTCATTGTATGACGGATGCAAATAATAATACAAGTAACTAAAAGAAATACAAATTATCATAATCATGATTGGAATAGCAATAAAACTTTTAAAGTTTATACGTTCATATATATTTGAAAGCTAATAAAGCTTATGTATGTTTCAAAGCTATTCCGAGAAAAATATGCTTAATTTGTAAGAAAACAAAAATATATCCCCTCAGTTTAAACGCGAAGGAATAAACCTCATGAAAATAATATAAATGGTGAAGATGGGAAATTGAAATAATTTGAGGTAATATTAAGTAATTTATAAGTAAAGTAATATTTACTTATATTTAAAAGTCGAAATGATAAACCTCATGTAATAAAAGTGGTAAAGAATTTCAAATGTAAAAGTCGAAACCTCATGAAATAAAAGTGGTAAAGATTTTAAAAACTTTTAAAAGTTGGAAAAGTAATATTGGTACTTTATTTAAAAGTCAAAATGAAAAACTTGATGGTATCAAAATTTCCAATTTTGACTTGTAATAAAGCAAAATACAGGTTGGAATAGTTGAAAAAAGACGATGGTGGCTTTTTCCAAAACTAAAATAATTCAAAGTCGAAGTACACAACATTTGAAATAATTATTCATAAATTAATACCAAATTGAAGTTCTGACTTACCACAAATATTTCTAGAACCATCTACTTTGGACCTCAAAATTTTAAGGATTAGATTCCCTGAAACTGTTCTATTAATTCATAAATTATAAAATCAAGCGTTAACAACCAACAGACTTGGACAGTTCAAGTGTCAAAATGGAACAAAAAAATTATTTGCGTGTAAGTGTCAAAATGAAATAAAAATTAATTATTTGCATTTAACTTAGCATAACTTTATTAAGGATTCGACTTCGATTAAGATTCAAAAAAGTCATACACTTACACTCCTGAGTAGGTGCAGTAAAATTGAATTCCAATGAGAAAGTCAATTCAGATACTACTTGACTTACAAAAATGGGGTTCAGATATTTTGAAAAATAAGACAAACTATAATAACTTTGAGGAGGTAGTACAGTACTAGGTACTGTATATTTTTAAAACACAAATTTTAAATTTTATCTACCCCTATATAATACCTGGCTATTAAAAAACGAAGGTATTCTAGTTCAAATGTACAGGTTTACAATGAAAACCTTTTAAAATATAATTGATGTGGCTTTTAAAATCCAAGTGTGAAAGTATGATATATTATTAGGAAGCTAGTGTACATTACATCGTGAAATGGTGACAATATTTAACAAATGTATAGTAGTAGGAAGCCTGGAAGAAAAATCTTATTGCTAATATTGTGTTTAAAGACTCAATGTTGTTAATTATAAATTAATGTGTTATAGGATTAATGTTTCATTTTTCTAGAAATAATTGTTGTAAAGTCTCTTGTGTACAGTGCTGTAAATTATTGTATAGATTTAACCTTGATATTCGAGTTGTATTCTTAATGTCTGGAATTATACCGTAATTTGGAAATCCTTTATAATATCTGTCAACATAAACATGCCCTTACTGTTGAAATCATGCTACTAGTTTATGCCAATGAACACAAAACACTGGAATTAGTCATTAATAAGTATGATTGTAATATCTAGAAGATATTGAGCAATGAAGAGATTTTTTGAGGTTAAAGTATGTAAAACTTATTAATAAATTATTAATCAACAATAGAAAGATAATATTCTTAATGTTTTGAGAAATTCATTCAAATGAAGAAGAATTTGAACTACATAATATTCATACATTCAAATTTCAGTTGTAAGGGATTTAGAAATTTGTAATTTCCATTTGAAAACTAATTAGAAATGAGTGAAAATGAGGTTGTAAGAATAGTAATGGTTGTAAAGTTATTTAATGCATTAGTTGCATAAATCTTATTTCAATTGAAATTATTTTCATTGTAATAATGAGAATGGTAATTATAATATCTAGTTCAGTTCATCATAAATTGGGAATAAATTTCCAAAATGAAATGTATCGTTACAAATATAAATGGAGGAGCCAGCAGTTGCAGTTCTACTTGGAGAATATGAATTTATATATTCAACATTTCGAAATAAATACAGTATCAAGGTTAAAGAGAATATATTTGGATGAAATAGCTACTATGAATATTGATGAGAGAAGAATTTCCATCCGATTCATGAAAATGTTTGATCATCGTTTTACGGCGAGATGGAACTGATCTAAGGGTGGTATTCCCACTTCAAAGTTTAAAAAGCCTGGAAAGTTAGTTATCCTAATGTTCAATGACCTTTCCGCAAAGGACTCTCCACCACCAAAAAGCCATTCAAATTCACTTTATGATGGGGTGTTTAAGGACTAGAATAGCCAGATATAATCTAGAATTTACTAGAAAAAAATTTATATGTGTGAAGTGACAAACGTTGTGAGGCTTATTTAAGAAACTGATATTATTTTGGAGATAAAGGTGACGCGAAATTCGATTGTTCATTGGCAATATTGAAACAATTTTAAAAATAATGCTCGAACTTATTGATTTCCAAACAATATTTGAAATTTTTGATGTTACATTAAATTTTTGGGTGCTCTAACATTATGTGTATATGGTTTTCAATTAAGAAGAAACCTGTGCTATTTATTAAATTCTCTACATTTCTCATCACCCTTATCATTTCTACAGCAATCTCAATACCCTTATCAACCAACCAAACATTGAGTTCAAACCATGTGTCAATAATTCAATTTCATATTCATTTTTGCTTTGAAAAAGAATTTTATATTTATATAATGTATAAAACAACAGTAATAAGAGAACAATAATAACGATAAATTTAAACAGTTTCATAACTATTATCATGTTTGTATGTATGGCCTAGTGTATTTGAACTAGTAAATCAAAGTGAATGTTATTAATGTTAATGTCAATCTATATCAACATAGAATATTGTATGAAACTAATATAATTTTACAATAGTACCCCAAACTATACACCCAATAATATACAGTTATACTTTATTTTAAATACCATTTATTCAGGATATTTAATTGTTTACAGTTGACTAAACTACTAGAAATATGGAATATGTTACTTTTTATAAGTTTATCTGTGATTTATTTTAGCATTACAATTTTTTGTAGATTTATTTTGTAACTTGAAGTAGATGTCAAAATTTTTGTTTATTTGTAATTCTTGTAGATTTGTTTTAAATTTTTGTCTATTTGTACAGATGTTACCAAACGTTATAATTGTAGAATGTTGAAATCGATGAGAATACAATTAATTTAATTATATTTGCGTTTCATTTAAATCCCTATAAAAATCCATATTTACAAATAAAATATTTTAGAAGAACTTTGCTACGAGTATAAAATTAAATTTTGATTTGAGCATATTCAAGGAAAAGTATCACCAGTAAGTTATCTGATGATATAAAACTGAGGTTTTCAGCAAGCGATATGGTCTCTTAAGCTGCGTTTACACCAAAGTTATTAACATAAATTATTATACACATGAACATATGTGTTTGTCAAGTTCCGTTCAATCTAATAGAATCTATAAGAATTAAGTTATTAACACTTTGTTAATAACTTTGGTGTATACGCAGCTTAAAGCTGTTAAGTTATAAGCTGTTATCGTAGAGAAAAGATAGCATAAAGTTAAGTTTACACCAAAGTTATTAACAAAATGTTAATAACTTAATTCTTATATATTCTATTAGATTGAACATAACTTATCATGCACATGATGAACATAATTATGTGTTTGTCAAGTTCCGTTCAATCTAATAGAATCTATAAGAACGGAAAAACAA
The DNA here is from genome assembly GCF_014356525.2 of Nilaparvata lugens. NCBI lineage: Eukaryota > Metazoa > Arthropoda > Insecta > Hemiptera > Delphacidae > Nilaparvata > Nilaparvata lugens. The sequence continues at coordinate 21,339,656 of NC_052511.1, read as the reverse complement.
ACATTTTGTTAATAACTTTGGTGTAAACGCAGCTTAAGTTATGCTATATTATATTTTTACAAGTTGCGCTTGTATTTGCTATTACTATATGAGCTATACAATGAGTTTAGTGTGATGGACATAAGACAGCTCTACTCCTTGGAAATAATTTGCAGACTACACAAAAACCCGGAAAACTTTCAACAAAGTAACCACAGTCATAACACAAGGAACAGAAACCTTCTTATTACGAACGTGGCTTGGAAGGCAATATATCAACGACACTTCAACCACCTAGCACCAAAACTCCACAATCTACTTCCTGCACAAATCAAGTCAATAGAAAACCCAAGAAGATTCAAAACTGCCGCTAAGAACTGGATTATTTCAACTGGAAGACATCATATAGAAAACATAATCTCAAACAATATGTGAGCTCACTTACCCAACGTATTTGCAGTTTGCACCACCACTCAGACTCTATAACTACTACTAACACCTACTCTAGTACATGAGTTTCCCATAGTTGAGTAGGTTAATTTCCAATAGAATTAAATTCCATATTTTTCATAAGTCTATTGTATTGTAGATATTTTGTACTTTTTATGTTTTAATTGCTTGATTGTATTTTTTTAAAGGAAATAAATTTCTCGTATATTGAAAGAATAAGACTTTGATATTGTCAATATCACTTTTATTTATTCGAAAATTAATTTATAATTCAGAACCAGGTTTCATGGTAAAACCTACCACATCTTCAGCTGAACTAATAAGTTTGTTGTTATTGGAGGAACAGGAAATTCAATTTTAGGTTATGTGTTGGGATTGTATAGGGGAAGGAGAATGAAATTTGTTAGTGGGAATGGATGAATTAATGATGAAATTAAACTATGTTAATATTTGAAGAATGGAAAATTACATTTCAAATGGAAATCTAGACATCTTAAAAAATATATATATATACATCAAATTTGGTTGGTAGCTTACTGGTGATTGTATAATCATTTATGGTTTTGATATTCTGTCTCAATTCTAAAGGTTATAATAATATTATAAAATTATGAAAACAAAGGATATTATTATGAAAACAATTCATAATAATTGTGATTAGTCTAATATAAAACACAATGAGATAATCAGTCTTATCTAATTTCCTCAATGTTACCTTTAGGTTGGTACTGGTCATGGCACCAACTTGAATATAAACTTAATTTTGAGAAATTTATCAAACTAGAATATTAAATTTCACTTAACCTTATAAGGTGCTTAATATAGTAGGGGGAGAGGGGAGAGAACTTAATAAGAAATTTGATAAAGGGGTGGGAGATCTTAGTAATTGAATTATTCTGTTCAACTTTGGGGTTAATTATTATTGCTAGTGGGAGATCATGGCCTAAAATTGAGATCCCTCTAGGGTTCAAAAGTTGAGTAATACTAGATATTGGAGCTGAGTATGAACATGATATTACCCACGGCCCACTTGTTATGTTAGGTTATATTGGCCAGATCTTGTAATGGGAACTGAATTGGAATGTTATCAAATAGACAATAATTGTTTGTACTTGAAACTATGAGTAGTTGTGAGCAAGTATTATGATAATATTTTAGTTGAGATCCATATAGATACTCAAGTCGAATTCTTATCAAAAATCTGAGATTATAATAATGGATATGTACACATTAATTTAAAATAAGGAAATAATCTTATTGGGTCTACCTGAACTAATTGATATACCCTAAAATTAGAAGAACAATATAATTGAGCTTATGTGGAATGTTTCATAGACTATGGACTAGAATATAACAACTATAATAAGTTCTAAAGATAATGGTGATAACTGTTATTGATTTGTGGAAGTTATCTACTTGTTATATATCATTAATAATTTGCTTATCCTACAATTTGCTTGGATTTTGAAAAAAAGGGAAAGGTGATCCCTCTTGGGTTCAAAAGTTGAGTAATACTAGATATTGGAGCTAAGTATGAAAATAATATTACCCACTGTCCACTTGTTATGTTAGGTTATATTGGCCAGATCTTGTAATGGAAATTGAATTGGAATGTTATCAGATAGGCAATAATTGTTTATACTTAAAACTATGAGTAGTTGTGAGCAAGTAGTATGATAATATTCTAGTTGAGATTTACATAGATACTCAAGTCAAATTCTTATCAAAAATCTGAGATTCTAATAATGTATATGAACAAATTAATTTAAAATTAGGAGCTAAAGTAATTGGGTCTACCTGAACTAAGTGATATACCCTAAAAGTAGAAGAACAATATAATTGAGCTCATGTGGATTGTTTCATAGACTATGAACTAGAATATAACAACTATAATAAGTTCACAAGTTAATGGTGATGACTGGTATTGATTCGTTCAAGTTATCTACTTGTTATATATCAATTTGCTTATCCTACAATTGAAATATTCTACTTGTTCATTCAAGCTTGTGGATTCTGTGTCTGTTTTTAATTTGAAGATTTCAATGGCTTCAAGTACATTGAGGAGTTTGCTTTTTTGGCCTGTGTGCAATATTTGGATGTTATTATTGGGGTTGAAATTGTGTCCAGAGTTTATAAGGTGTTCTGCAAATTTGGAAGTGTCTAGTTTTTTGTTTTTGAAGGCTGATATGTGTTCTTGTATTCTAGTTTTGAATTTTCTCCCTGTTTGTCCAATATAGCTAGCATTGCAGTCTCCACAATTTAGTCTATAGACTCCACTTTTGTTTTCTATTTTGATGGGGTCTTTGGAATTGAAAATGCAGTTGAGTAGTGATGAGGTCTTGTAGGCTACATTCAAACCTTTCTTTTTAATAAGTTTACCTATTTTGTCTGATACTTGGCCTATGTAGGGAATGGTAATCCAAGTATTGTTTTCATCTTTAGTGAGTGAGACTGTTGATTTCATGGTGTAATGCATTTTCCTCTTCTTAAGAAGTTTGATGATGGTTCTCCTGCTATAATTGTTGTTCTTTCCTAATTCAAAAATAGTATTCAGTTCTTTGTTATAATCTTTGTGGTTTTGTGGTATTTTAATGAGTCTGTCTATCATGGAATGGAAAGCTGCCATTTTATGATTGAATGGGTGACATGAGTGGGATGGAATGAGAGTGTCTGTGTTTGTGGGTTTTCTGAAAATCTTGAATTCATGTGAGCTGGTTCAATTCCTGTATTTTGTTGTTGTCCATGGAAGTTGTGTGGAGGATTTTTGTAGCTAGGTGAACACTTTCTGTTGCTGGTATACTGGTGAAGAGGTTCTTTATGTCAAAAGACACCAGTTTGTGTATGGTAGGGGCTGGTATCTTTGATAGTTTTTCCACCAGCTCTACTGAGTTTTTGATTCCGAATCTGGGTTGAAATGATGTGCTGTTCCTGAATATGCTATTGATTTTGTGAGCCAGTTTATGAGAAGGAGAGTTTATGTATGAGACTACAGGTCTAATTGGTATACCTGCTTTGTGGAGTTTTGGTAGCCCAAAAAGTCTTGGGTTTTCGAATAAATATTTTCGAATAAATAAAAGTGATATTGACAATATCAAAGTCTTATTCTTTCAATTATGGAAAAATATCACAACATCTCATACCATACAATCAAATCATTCTCGTATATTATTATTATCATATGCTTATATTTTCTCAACTTATGCTACGGTACATTTTCTCTATATAGCCCAGTCAATGAAGGTCCAAAAAAGCAGTTTCGATCCGAAAATTAAATAAAAGCTGAATTTTCCACCATCGATAGAACCCTCACAGAGGGTCATTCTCCCAAAAGTTCCAAGAAATCCCCTTGGAGCTTTCCGCCCCAGCGCCCTAAAACATGAAAAATGCAGGTAAACACGGAAAATCAATTATCTCTGTAACCATTGATCGGAAACAGTTCTATTATATGCCATTTGATTCGTTACATTATGGACTACAATATCAGCTATATTCATTCTTTTAATAAAATTAACAGTTTTCTTGATAAAATAATATAATGTAAAAATTTAGGGGGTTTGTGATTTGATTTTTTTGTTTTCTTCGGTTAACTTCGAAACAAGTAGTTTTAAAGGAAAATGAGCCAAATAATTAATGAAGCCACTGTCATTGCAAATCCATTGATGTATATTGTTATGAATTTGCGATTCGATTTGACGCTATGGAAGGGGAAACAGTCGACGCGGAACGGCGCGGCTGACTCTCTTAGCCATAGTAAACAGCAAACTGGAAATCAATTATCTCTGTAACCATTAATCTGAAAAAAAATCTATCATATGACATTCGATACGTTACATTATGGACTTGAATATTAGTTGGATTCATTTCCTCAATAAATCAAACAGTTTCCTTGATAAAATAATATATATGTAAAAATTTAGGGGTTTTTCGATTTGATTTTTGTTTTCTCCGATTAACTTCGAAGCAAATAATCTAAAGAAAATTAGACAAATAATTAATGTAGCCACATTCATTGCTAATCCATTCATGTATATTGTTATTTATTTGCGATTCGATTTGACGCTGTGGAAGGGGAAACAGTCGACGCGGTTCGGCGTGGCTGACTCTCTTCACCATGGTAAACAGTAAAATACAGTAGTAGGCCTACTGCTTTCTAAGTTGTATCTTATTCACACTATGGCGCTCGAAACAATCAATTTTGTCTATTGTTTTGACAAGCGATGAAACTAATTTTTCACATTTTAATTCTCTAAATTCTCTAAAATCATTTTGTTGTTATATATGTGCTAAATCATGCATTCTATGACAGACAAAGATATTGTTTGCAACCGATAAAATATTCATACTATTACATAATATAATACATATTTAAAATATGTGTGTATGATCATAATTCTATGCTAAAATTTATCATAAGTTATGAATGTCAAAAACTGAGATAAATCATAGATTACAATAGTGTTAACAGTGGCAATTTCCTGAAAAATCATAGCGTGCAGTGTTTCCTGTTTTCTACAGTTAATATTCTCCAAGCCAGGTTGATAATATACCTTCAGTTGAGTGTTGAGCCAAATATATATGACGGCTGAGGCATAAAAAATTTATACATTGGGCTTGTTAAGTTGAAACTTTCTATGACTCTCTTTGTAAAGTAGCTTATCTTCCGTTCTTACTAGTTGAATCTACATTATTTAGACAGTCCAATATGAAAATTCAGTAGATTCTAAAGATGAAAGCCATGCAAACATACAAATTAAGGAAGAGTAAGCATGCATAAAAGGTAGGAAAATCATGAAAGTGTTTCACATTTAACCACAAAGTACCCTACCGTATAAGATTAATTGAAAGATGATTCATCATCTTCTATTATTTTTGTTAACATATTGATTTTTCACCTCCACTCGCATCTTGTCATTCATTACACAAAATTGGCAGAAGCTTTTCTTTATGTCGATTGAAATTGATTTTGATTAGGGCATCAAAAGAATAGATCACTTTCTATTTGAAGCATTCAAATTAAATCTATTGAACATGATTTCTTATGACTTAGCATACACAGATTTAGTTGGGTGAAGCTATTTGAAAAATGTACCTGATTATCAATTTCATGGGTTTTATACCATTCTAGTTCATTGTGATCATTGAAGTGATGAGTTAGTTCGAGTGAATTCTAGTACACAAGTATATTGTGCTTATAATGGGCTCTTCTTCATTTTCTATCGATGTTTTGCTTTAGTAGAGAAAATTTAAAATGTTGGTTTTACATTTTATAAGCTTTATAAATAATATAAATTAACGGTAATATAAATTTGATAAGTCCAGTATTAAATTAATCGATGTTGATTTTCATTGTATCGCTTTGTATCAATGTTACTTGCACTGTTTGCAATTCATCACTATTCTCTCAAGAATTAGTTTTTTATGAATTTCATGACCTGAAAATTGAAATTCAAATGCTATTTGTATGACGTTCACATTCCACTGGTTTTTTTACAATAATTGTTACGTTGAAGAGTGAGGCAATTCAATCCATTTGGAAGTAAAAGGAAATCACAGTGCGATTTGAACAGTGGATAGTAACTTTGAAATTCAGTTGCTCAATTCATTACGGCTTGATACTATCATATTTGTTATTATAGTTGATCAGAAATATGCATTAATGCATAATGTTTATATTCCAGTTTGATCAATCTTCTATCACAGTCTCGCTTTCATTCATAAACATGATAATCCTAAATACATTAATTACCTTAAAGATGTAGCTTATCTTACGTCGAACAATGTACAATACAAATAAGTTTCATCAAATTACTATTATGATGATCATTGGAATTTCTGCCTGTGATTGAGAAAAAGTCATTTTATGAGCCTTGAAATTCGTACCTAGAAAAATTTGAATTATTACTAGAAATTTTGTTATTTTTACTATTTATTATAGGTACTGTACATTGATTTTTGTGATTATAGAGATCAACTACTTTATTCTGAATCAGGATAAGGATAAATAGGGAAATTGTGAGATGGGGATAACATCCATAGTTACATAGCATCAATTTGAAAGCTCTGATAATAATGATTTGAACGGAACTGCGATTCTGGCTTGGTATTGCCTCTTCATGTTCAGTGAGAATAGAAAGCTTCAGAGTAATTCGTTCTCACTACATGTGATAATATTGGTAGCATTTGTTAATATTTGAACCGAATGTGCAACAAATTAATCTACTTTCAGCTTGAAAATTTTCAACTTATCAGGAGTACAGTGTTATCATATAGTATCTCAGGTAGGCCCACCCTTTTATTTTTCTGTTCACGTGATCTGATGATATTCATTCCATTATCAAGTGTTTAAATTATAAAGAGTGATGAAACAAGATAAAACACAAGAAAAGCTATGAAAAGGAATTCTGAATCTTTATTTTTCACAAAATAAGGATAAAATGAAGGAGTCGGACACATAATATATCATGAAACTTCGTTGAAAAACATCAATATCTGAAACTAGAGTTATCAAATTGTGTTACCTCTGACTCGTATGGAGAAGGCACATTTCAAATTAATATAATAAATTCTGTGAGCAAACAACGAAATCCTGATTTTTATCATGAGAATGGTTAAATCAAGAAAATTGTAATATTTTTTAGAGTATTGAAAAGTGAAAATCTATATACAGCGCATGTCAAAACAATAGACAAAATTAATTGTTTAGAGCGCCATAGTGTAAATGAGATGCAATGTAGACAGTAGTATTATTCTGTTTACTATGGTGAAGGGAGTCAGTCGCGTCGGCTGTTTCCCCTTCCACAGCGTCAACTTGAATCGCAAATACATAACAATATGCATCAATGGATTCGCAATGAATGTGGCTACAATAATTATTCGTCACATATTTCTTTAAAATTACTTGCTTCGAAGTTAATCGGAGAAAACAAAAAAATCAAATCGAAAAACCCCTAAATTTTTACATTATATTATTTTATCAAGGAAACTGTTCGATTTATTGAGGAAATAAATCCGACTAATATTGTAGTCCTTAATTTAACGAATCGAATGACATATGATCGATTTTTTTACCGATTAATTGTTACAGAGATAATAATTGATTTACAGTTTGCTGTTTACTATGACTAAGAGAGTCAGCCGCGCCGTTCCGCGTCGACTGTTTCCCCTTTCACGGCGTCAAATCGAATCGCAAATACATAACAATATACATCAATGGATTTGCAATGAGAGTGGCTACATTAATTATTCGGCTCATTTTCCTTTAAAACTACTTCTTTGAAGTTAATCGAAGAAAACAAAAAAATCAAATCGCAAACCCCCTAAATTTTTACATATATATTATTTTATCAAGAAAACTGTTAATTTTATTAAAAGAATGAATATAACTGACATTGTAGTCCATAATGTAAAGAATCGAATGGCATATAATAGAACTGTTTCCGATCAATGGGTACAGAGATAATTGATTTTCCGTGATTGCCTGCATTTTTCAAATATGAGGATGGCTAGGGGGGAAAGCTCCAAGGGGATTTCTTGGGACTTTTGGGAGAATAACCCTCTGGTAGGGTTCTATCGATGGTAGAAGATTCAGCTTCTATTTAATTTTCGGATCGAAAAAACCTTTATTGACTGGGCTAATAACAATATTTTCTAAGACTAATTTCCTATTATAAATGTATGAGACTACTCAAATAGAACTGTTGAAAATAACAAAAACAATGACAATAACAATGTTCTCTAAATTTTACAATAGGGTTTGTTACTTCAAGTTTTTTCGACTTTTTTATTAGACGACAATTATTCTCCATTGTTCTGCAAAACATTATTTATTTATTCACAATGAAGACAACGGGTTTCCCGAAATATGTCTCCTTTACAATAAAAATTGTACAGAAACAGATAAAAAAAATGATAAAGATGATACGAACTTTCGAATTCCAAATTATGTATTATGAATTGAATAAAAAATTATGAATTGCAATAACTCATCTTAAGCTTCAGCTTCTTCATTTACGATTAGCAATTATTGCCCTAAAAAGATTTCATTCAGGAACTGAATTCGTATCCTGGAAGTGTTTTAAAATTGTAAGATACTGTAGCTTTTTTACAGAATACGGTAAACATTGAAATTACTCGACCGGCAAAGACACACGTTGCGTTGGGTTGCCGTTACAAATCAAGTTTTCGCAAAACATTCATACAAGTTGCTGCGATCGCTGCAGGCTGCAACTGAAATGGCAAAATGGCAAACCTTTATGAACTTGAGGCCAAGAACCTAGCCTCCCACCCACCAACCACTACACCCAAATCCATTCAAGTACAGTCCCAACCAGTTGTAGAGCCCACACCGTATTCACAGTTATTGAACTCTTCATTGCTGTATTGTGATTTGAGACGAGGTCAAGATTGTGTTCAAGATGCGCGCATTCAAGGTCCCGATTTTATTCTTATTAATATTTGCTGGGAGTCAAAGGTAAGAATAAAGAAATCTTGGAAATTAAGACTTGCTTCAAGAGTTCTAAAACGACTTAATTGGCTTGACTTTAATTATTGACTTCAGTTAAGAGATCTTAATACAGTTATAGTAATAATAACCGGTACTTCCTGAAGTTGAGCAATAATATATATATATAAATGAATTACATGCTTTAAGAGTCCTAAAACGGCTTCAGTTAAGAGTTCTTAGTACAGTTTTTTATTAATAACCGGTACTTCAAAACTTTATAATGGATTAATATTATTGAAGGAAAATATTGATTTATTCACTCACATGATAGATTATTTCCACGTTTATAGATGACTCTGTAGTGTTGGTATTTGAAGTAGACTATCATTATTATTATAGATATTATTATTTTATTCACATGCTAATAAATGTTAATCTATTTTATTTTCGTAATCTTCATTATCATGTATTGTATAATTACTATTCTATTGCAGATTGTGTTTGCAAAAGTTGTCTGTATTGTTTGTGTTATTTTTTGCGAAAATAATATATTATTATGAAAATTAATATAAATAAAATTAATTAATCGGGTACAAAGAATTACTAGTACCTAGTACCGTACATTTATTTAAATTCATTTCATTGCAATACAATTAATATATTTCAATATTAACATTTTAATTATGTCTGAATAATTGAATTAATTAATTCTAATAATACAGTCCAAACAGTTATAGTAAAAATATATACATGATTAGGTCTTTAAATTGTGTAAAATACCTTATTGATTATTCCATTAAAATTTATATAGTTAAAAATGACAATTGTTTCAATGTGTAACTATTGTAAATTGCGGTTGATATTTTTTTTAGTCAATTGTTGATTAACTTTCAAGATTATTAGAGGTTGAAAACTAAGCTACCGGCTGTATTATACTGTATTTCAGTTCACGTCACTCTGAAAGGTTTTCAAATATATATGAATGAACTAATATTTTTATAGTACTATAAATAATACCTAGGTTAAGTCCAAGGATAGCATGTAGCACTATAGTATATACTGTATAATATAGCCCGTGTTATCGGATGGGCACGTTAAACTGTCGGTCCCGGCTGAAGTATGACAGTCGTAAGGCCCATTGGCGGCTCAAATGATATATTCAGGCAGTGGGACTCCCCACCAACAAAAGCCATACGAATTTACTATATAATAGTAGTACTATCTGTATCTATAATATCCTGCGCTGAATCCACAGTACCAATCGCTGCTTGCTATTCACTGATTATATTTCAGATAAGAGACTATATCTTTGCTAGGGAGTACTGTTACGTTTGAACAGTAATGCTGGTTACAGATGGTCAAAGCGTATGTCAGCCATGCTTGTCTCTTATGTGTCAATTCCATAAAATACGTAGATGGTTGTGTAGGCGCAGCAGTACAGAGCGCAACTGGAATGTATCCGTACAGAGCGCAACTGGAATGTATCCGTACAGAGCGCAACTGGAATGTATCCGTACAGAGCGCAACTGGAATGTATCCGTACAGAGCGCAACTGGAATGTATCCGTACAGAGCGCAACTGGAATGTATCCGTACAGAGCGCAACTGGAATGTATCCGTACAGAGCGCAACTGGAATGTATCCGTACAGAGTGCAACTGGAATGTATCCGTACAGAGCGCAACTGGAATGTATCCGTACAGAGCACAACTGGAATGTATCCGTACAGAGCGCAACTGGAATGTATCCGTACAGAGCGCAACTGAATGTATCCGTACAGAGCGCAACTGGAATGTATCCGTACAGAGCGCAACTGGAATGTATCCGTACAGAGCGCAACTGGAATGTATCCGTACAGAGCGCAACTGGAATGTATCCGTACAGAGCGCAACTGGAATGTATCCGTACAGAGCAGGACTGACTGTGCCTTCTGTGCGGATACATGGAAAGCGTGACTGAAACCCGCCTCAGGCCCGGTTGCACAAAAGCCGGTTAAATTTTAACCGTGATTAATTTCACGAGAATCGAGAACCAATCAGAGACAGTTTTTTTGAAAAGACGGCTTCCCTGATTGGTTCCCGTGGAATTAATCACGGTTAAAATTTAACCGGCTTTTGTGCAACCGGCATTTACTGTTAAAATGAAAATTCGTTTGATGATAATAATAATATCGTGTGACCTAGCTGGCTCAGATCTGGTGTCAGAGTTTTCAGATTACACCTGATCAATATCAGGGCATCTGACATTACCTAACGACTGTTTTTAGGCGGTCGCGACCGACAATTAACGTGTCTATCCGAAACACAGGAGTGGCCCGAGAAAATATCTTACCCGGGCCGCAATTCGAACCCGGGCCTCTGAATTATAAAGCCAGCATCTAATCCATTCGACTATGGTCACCTCCATTTCGTTTTATAAAAAGATTATTGAAATTCGAAATAATTTAATATATAAAATTTGGTTATTCAGTATAATTTCAATTACAGTATAATAGTATTTTTTCTAAAGATATAGTATTAAAGGATAGCGTTATGACTGTATAATTGGAATGGGACATTTTGATTTTCAGAGCTGCTATTGCTGAGAGAACAACTACTACAGAAGAACCTCCAGAAGATGTTACTTCAGAGTCAATGGCAGTAAGTAATAATGGCTAACTGATACAAGTAACTGAAAATGAGAAATAAAATGTAATGGAAACAATTTTTTTCTGTGTGAAATTGAAGGCAATACTCAATGTACGGTATGTAAATTTGTTTAAAAAATCACCAAGAAGTACGATTCATGATTAAATAGTGGGTGGGCGCTTTACCATAGAAAAACGTGGCTATTCTTATACACTAGCCGTTGTCCGTTTTCAATTCTGTCCGCCAAAAAATGGATGGGTATTTATCACTGCTGTAGGTTTTCTAGAAAAGCTGGCCCAAATGGAATAATTAGTATATTATAATATACCTCGAGTATAGTAGATTTCAATTTTCAAGAGAATTTTCAGAGAATTTTGAGTTCTGTGACTCAATAGTCTACATCAATGTTATCCAACATTACAAATATTGTTTTATCAATCAATCAATCAATCAATAATCCTTTTATTGTCATAAAACACAAAGTGTTGTAACAAACGTCAATATACAATAAAATTAAAAACAGTCAAAATATTTTTAAAATAATAATAATATAGTCAAAGTAGTATTTTTGTAAAAAAGATTTACAACTAAATTGGCAAATATTAATAAACAACAGCAATTGATAAATAGCAGGTATTAAAACGGGATCCAACACAAGTCACAACAAAGCTGTTACAGTTAAACAGATGAACACTGAAGCTATTCAAAAAATTCTTCAACAAAATAAAGACATCTTTCTGTAAGTAAGCCTTTTATGTGTGACTTGAATAGTGAGGTACTCAACAGTCTTACTTCAGGGGCAAGCTCATTGAATAACTTAATGGACATGTTTCTCCAATTCCTATGAGTACTCGCATATTGGTGAGAATCAATTCTGAGATATAACCTTCCTCTGGTATGATAATTATGTATGTCACCATTTCGACTATATTCATTAAGGTTTTTTTTCATGTACATCAGACAAGTAAAAACATATAAAGATGGGAGAGTCAAGACGCCTAGTTTACGAAAAAGCGGCCTACATGTTGCTAGGGGTGGTGCCTGACAAATTATTCGAATGGCCTTCTTCTGGAGTCTGAAAAGTTTAATAGATGCCGAACAATTTCCCCAGAGCTGAATCCCATAGGCTAAATGGCTATGGATGAGAGCATAAAAGACACTCATTAAAACTTCATGATTAACTATGTGAGTTAATCTACGTAGGACAAACAAACCCTTACTTAGTTTACCAGCTGTATAATCAATGTGCTTTTTCCAATTTAAATTTGAGTCAAGCATGATACCCAGGAATTTGAGGGAATCTGTGCCAGTAAACCTAGGGTTAAAGCTAAACTGTAGGTCACAGGTTTTCAGGAGGTTAAGACACAAATTGTTTGAAGCACACCAATCCATTATATTTGATGTGCTCAATTCAACAACTGTGTCAACATTTTGTTTTCCCGTCCCATTCACCAATAAGCCCAGGTCATCGGCAAAAAGATAGGGTTGGGTTTGATCACAGCAGTTCCTTATCACACCTGACAAATCATTTATGTAAATGATAAACAACAGTGGACCAAGTATTGAACCCTGGGGGAAACCATATCTAACCAGCTTACCACTTGAGAATTCGCCTTTTCTATAGACAAATTGCATTCTGCGACCCAAGTATGAACCAATTAGATCCACAGCTAACTTGTCAAGGCCATAAAAAGAGAGCTTTTCAGATAGAATATTATGCTTCACTGACTCAAAAGCTTTAGAAAAGTCAAATGCTCTGAGGTTCACAAGTCTCTTGTGCTCTAAGCTACTGATGACTCCCTCAATAAGATTCAAGACATTATCAGAAGTACTGAGATTTTTCCGAAAACTGTACTGATCTCGAGAAAGTAGACTGTTGTTTTCAAAGTAATTGACAAGCTGTTTATGAAGGAGCATTTCAAACAATTTTGATATTATTTCTATGATACAGATGGGCCTGTAGTTTTCAATGTTGGCCTTATTACCCTTCTTGAACACAGGTATCATTTTGACTCTCTTTAGTTTATCAGGGAAAATACCTGAAGCTAGGCACATATTGAACAAATGGGTTAGGACTTCTGATATATATGGAGCTACTATTTTTAATATTGAGGAGTTGAGTCCATTCGTATCTAAGCAATTGCTGGGGTTCATTTTATGAATTGTGTCAAAAACCTCCTCAACAGTGAATTCCTGTAAACTAAACTTCGTTTCTGGTTCAAGCGTTAATGATACAAAGTGACTGAAGTCAAAACTACTCTTAGGGATATCTTTGCTTTGTAAAATTATTTTTTCCAAGAAAAACTTTCATGTATTCCGTTTTGATTCAACCAGACTGTATCTACAAAATTTGCTATTATTGTGTATTTGATTCATTCTTATGTTGATAGCTGATTACTAATGTTTTTAAATTGGATTTGGACTATTGGCCAATCAGCATTCTCTCTTCAAATTGAAATGAATAGGGTGATTATAAAAGGACTTAACAACTTTAAAAGCACATAAATATTTATTGAAATTACTTACAGAATTAAGAAATGTGTCATTTTATAACAAAACACTTCAAGTTTAAGGTGTGGGTTTTATTTTGGTTCGATGTGACTGTCGTTGGTAATGCGACATTCATCCCACCGATAATCGATTCCTTGCCACACTCGTAACAGCATCAGCATATCAGGCGTAACTTGTGCAACCGCAGCGATCTAAATGTGATCCGATTTCGGAGGTCATTTAGATTGTCTGGTAAAGGCGGAACATAAACCTTATCCTTAATGAAATCCCACAGGAAGAAATCCATCGGTGTTAAATCTGGTGAGCTAGGCGGCCATGCAATTGGCCCTGCAGCGAATGTCTAGAGAGCCCAAACTTCTCCGTGGCAATGAGGTGGTGAACCGTCATGCTGAACAAGATGAACAAGTGCCCTTTTACTTTCAGCATGACGGTGCACCAGCTCATTCCACGGAGAAGTTCGAGATTTTCTAGACAATTGCTTTCAACTTTGCTGGATTGGGCGTGCAGGTCCAATTGCATGGCCACCTCGTTCACTGGATTTAACACCGATGGATTTTTTCCTTTGGGGATTCATTGAGGATAAGATTTATGTTCCTTCTCTACCAGACAATCTTAATGACCCCCGAGATCGGATCACATTTGGATCGCTGCGGTTGCACAAGTTACGCTTGATATGCTGGTACGAGTGTGGCAATAAATCGATTATCGGTGGGATGGATGTATGTATGTCGCATTACCAACGGCTGTCACATCGAACCAAAATAACACCCACACCTTAAACTTGAAGTTTTTTGCAACAAAATGAAACCTTTCTTAATTCTGTAAGTAATTTAAACAAATATTTATGTGCTTTCAAAAATGTAAAGTCATTTTATAATCATCCTGTATTTTTGATAATACTAAATGCGAGCTCATTTGACTCAATGTGACAACACAGCTGGTGTTGGCCGATACAGTGCACTTGCATGCCGTATTATTTTGTAACTTGAGATTTATTAATTCATAAATTAGAAATTAATTCTTTTATTTTGATTAGCAATTTCAATATGAATGATTTGGTGTAGAAATTAGTATGGACGTAACCTACATAATATTTGGATGATTTGAGACAAAATTAAGAATTAGAAGTTTTGGTCAATAGCCTGTTTTTTCTTTTCTGACTATTGTATTATTTGATCTATCCAATAAATAAATATTATCTACAGAATGCAAGTCCATGTTAATCAATGTACGCTGCATCACCTCTGTCATAATATTGCATATCACTTAGTTAAGCTTCAACCAAAGCTGCACATTCTCTGATAAAATGAACATTATTTTGATTCACAATTTTACACAATGTGGCAACGCCGATATTTGAGCTGGTCTCAATTTAATTTGTTCAGTATAAAGCTAGTTGCAAGAAAATCAAACGTTCTCAATAATAAGTTATAAATTCTGTCCTAAATGTGGGTATTCGTAATTCATTTATAAATATATATAATTTACAGATGGAAATTAAAGACAAATTGCATTTTTTTCAAAATCAAAAAACTCAAAATCAAATATATTTAGCATTTATTCAAATGTTAATTAATGAATAATTGTTATCTTACGAAAACCCCAATTAAATGCTGTAAATCAACCCGAAGATTTCCGCTACTGCAAATATTGACAATAGGGTTAACAGCTAGATGGAAATTTGATGAGAGTTACTATCCAAATATTATTTGCAACCTGGTACCTCCTAAATGCCTCCCGGTACATGACTAGCAATTAGGAGGTACCCGGTTTGATTCCCGGGTTAGCAAATAGTTTTTGGATAGTAGCTCTCATCGAATTTCCATCTAGCTGTTAACCCTGTTGTCAATATTTGCAGTAGCAGAAATCTTCGGGGTGATTTATAGCATTTAATTATTGGAGTTTTCGTTCAATAATAATTATTGCATATAATTTATTTTCAATGAATTGATGTATTAAATGTATCTATTATAAATATAAATATATATATATATAATATATATATATATATATATATATATATATTATATATATATATATATATATATATATATAGAATTTATTTTCAATAATTGTGTATTGGAAATGTTGCAGACTAATGAAGATCTCGAACCTGACTTGAGAGATTGCCGATCCGAAGACACGCGACAGCAAATAGAACTGATAATGAAAATGCTGGGCACAAATGACAGCAAAGTCATCAGCCAAACAGACATGGAAAACACATCCGACGAAGCTGTACTAGTTGTGGGCGAGAGAGGCAGCGGAAAAACCAGCTTGATTCAGTTTTTGATTGGAAATGAGAAACTAGTATCGAATATAATAGAAGGAGAAAAACCGAGTCCCTCCCTTTACCACAAAACTGCTGAGCATGTGTACTCTATCGATGATGGAGAGAAAATAGGTATAGCAGCCGACAACCATTCCTTCACACAATACCCGGAAATTGTCAACTTCAACGGAATCAACTTCATAGACACACAAGGCTTTGAAGCATCAAGGAGTCCGGCCGATGAAATCATCGCAATCACTGTCAAGAAGAAAATTCTAAAGAAGTTTAAAAAAGCGAAGATCCTGTTCCTCGTCAACTACAGCAAGGCACCTACAAGCTCTCTCACAGTCAACTTGGTTTACTCTTTTTCCCGTATCCACTCGTTTGTAGAGTTGGGTCGATATGCAAATAATACTGCCATCATTATTACGAACGTCCCTTTCGTTTTGGAAGCCAACAATGATGATGATGATAATGATGAAGAAGATTACAATGATGAGGATGATAACGAAAATGCGGGACATTTTGTGAAAAAGCACAATAAAACAAATCAACAGAATCGAAAAGTTACTTCTGAACCACAAGTGGTAGACAATACTCTAGCAGATATTATCTTCAGCTTATACCTGGTACAATCAATTGTAGATCCCGTCGTTGAAGTTGGAAAAGAACCTCCAGGGAAAGTTAGAGAAATTGAAAAGAAAAGGGACATAATGTCGTTGATAGATAGTATTGAATATACCAAGAAGAAATTGAACATACTTAGAGTAAACGAATTCCATCAGCCTTACAGGGTAGGAGCACTGCACAACATGACACTATTCGAAAAGGATAGAAAATCGTTGTTTGAAATGATTGAAAACTTGGAACCCATTGAGATACGTCAACAAGACTTCAACTTCACCTTATCTAGGCAGGCTGAGACGTTGAAGAAATGTTTGAAGCAAGTGACACTCGACGATTACAGAAACAAGTATGGTGACTTGTTTTGCATGGAAGAAAATACTACTAAGGAGACGAAATTAACGGAAAGTTACAAAGAAAAGTGGGAAAAGACAGTTGGAGAGGTAAACTCGCTGTATGATAAAATTACCAACTTAGGCATAAATCTTGAGGATGATGATTATTATTATGGAAAGTTTCCTTTAGAATTAATAAAACTCAACTGTACAGGTTATACGTATAAATAATAATGCTTAATGCATATGTGCGCAACGAGTTAAATAAATATTAGCAATTAATCATTTTGAAGTGTTACACGTGACTAACATATTTAAGTAGTTAGCTATTAAAGTAATTGAATTGAACTGTAGTGAATATTAGGAGAAAAAGCATATGTAACAGGTTTAGGACTAAAAATAATACACTACTGCGGTGGCAGATCAACAAAAACATTATGCATAATACAATACAAATTTAAGATTTTATATGTAGCCTACACATCATAAATTTTTGGCACTATAATATATACTTTTAAGTTATACAGCTCTAAAAATTACAACCCAGTTGATGCATTGAAAACGGTTTTCATTCTAATTTATATAATCTATTTCATTGTATTGAATATATCTATGTACAGATAATTAGTTCTCAGAAGTAGGTACCTAATGTGCCTGAATGTTCAGTCCACCAAAATGTTGATTTTTTTATTATTAATAAAAGTTGAATATGAAATCGTTATTTTTGATAATTGAAACCCAAGATTTAGTACTTGTTTTTGCTTAGAACGACACCCACATATCAATTATAAGCAGTGAAAAAAGGTAAACCATATTTTGATGAAATGAAATGCCTCAAGATGTTTTGTTTTAGAAATATTTTTCCACAGGATGGACAATTGATTCATTTTTTTGTCCAAGTTGAATAGAGTGTATTGAACGTCTTATATTTTAACCTTATTTTCTATTAATCTTTATTGTAGCAAGGATTCATGAAAACTCTTTGCATAAGCAATTTGAAACTGAAAAATTCAGTGGCAGTCAAATCATGCATGAAAACCTTTTCTAGAATAGCATGCATAACTCACGTTATACTAGACACCATATTAAACTCGACACTTTACTAACACTATATTAAAATACTACAAGTCAGAAAAATAATATACTACACAGAGTGGTGAAGATATAATCAAACAAAATAACATAATCAAATCAAACTCATTTTTATTAAAAAAACGAAATCAGCAAATAAATCACTATAACAAACAATAAGAACATGCAATTGTCTACAATGATCCATTAATAGAGATATAAATTAGAAAATCTAACAAATAGGCTAAAATATCAACACACTAAATTTTTACGGGAAGTATCCAAACATCATTACTCACAAATAGAGATACAATCACAGCCGCCTATTGCTAGATAACTAAGTAACTAAAGCCAAAAAGTAACTAAACAACTGAATAATGAACGGAGTAAACAATAATTAACCTAGAAACTTTGAGATCAATTGAGATCTCAAATGATATCAACTAAAAACAAGAATATTAGGATAGCTAAATTTATCAAAAACTAAAATAATATAGTTTTTAATCTCGAGAATTTTCAAATGAGATGAAGCACGTTAAATGATTATAAAACCAGCAAAATCCGAGCAAATAAATTGAATGTAAAAAAGTATTAATATTATTTACTGATAACTCTATATATCGTGGAATTCTAAATTTTTTTTTTTCAAATCAAGATTTTGTTTCTATCATGATAGGAATCTATTATTTATTTATTTTTTGCTATAATATTCAAGCTTTTTTTGCATTATATGAGAGAATAGCCTTATATAGATAGGTTATTTTATGATTATATTATCAAGATTGTGGACAGTCATTCAGAGTACATAATGAAATAGTCTGTATTACTTAGAACACACCTGGCAATAAATAAAACAGAAATATACTTCAAAAACGAATTCATATGAATCAAGCCTTGGAAGAGCAATCAAATCAGCAAATATTTCGCAAAGTTAAATGAAGCCTAATTTTAAATCTGAGATAGAAAAAATAAATCTAATGATCAATAGATAATATACTTTGTTCAATGTTCAAAAGTATTCGATCAACAATTTATTGATAGATAATAAAGTAAACAAAAACAAATAATTCAAGGATGAGTAATATCGAATGTCAATATGACAAGAACGTGAAAATTGTCATTATGAATTATAGAAAACGTAATATTAATTTGTTCAACAAAAGTTTATTTCTACCATGCACTACAACTTATATTATTAAAATTAATAATGCAATCATTCAATAACATGCTAATTTCACCATAAAAATTAAACATATAATAATTGAAAAACTGGATTGAAAAACCACATAATGTAGAAATTAAATGTCCCAAAAGACCTGTTTTACTTTTCAATAAACATGAACACTTAACAGCATTTAAATATGCATTATAACAACATCTAAATACTTATCTAAGCCCCCATGTTCAATTAAATACTCGATACCCTACTTTCAACAATAATAGTTTCTAATGTAAAGATGTATCAAAAAATATACAAAAGCTATAAAATATTTTCCAATAGAAATTTTGCTTGTTTATCAACAATATAACAACTCTATTAAAGCTCAATCCAAATAATTGATATAGGCTAACAATTTATCAACTAGTTTATATACTATTCACTATATTATAGAATTTTCTATTCAATTTATATTGCTATATTCCAACTTATAAGAAGATTAATCATCATTAACTCGAGCTTATAAAGCTGATCTCATCACATTTGAGTTTTATAAAATTCAAAAACAAATTAACATTTTCAATTAATAATTATAACCATTCATATAGATATCCTAGAACAATTTAAATTGATAAATCTTATAAAAAATTGAAACTTCTTAAGATTAAGCATTTATATGTAATCAACCTAAAAAACGTATTTCATAATAATAATTGAATGCTTCAGATGCAATTCGGGAACAGCTAAACGTTTTCAAATGATTTATATTATTCATTCATGATAAGTTTATCACAAGGCTCGAAGCGCTCATTAATAAGTAAATAGTCTTATTTTGGAGTGGGGAAAATTTATTATTAGGCTACTTATCAGGGAAAACAAATTTTATGGGGCAAGTTTTTATAAAGCTTCTTATACACCAAATAAGTTATGGGTTGATAACTACAGTTTTGAATGGGACCGAAGAATAATATGGAACCATAAAATGTACAGAAAATTAAACGAGAGAAAACATACAACAGGTTTTTTATACCTATCGAATTTAATCCTCCTTAATGAAACGCCTCTTGAGACCAAAATATAATTCATTGAACAATGAGAGCACTAATGTTGTACTTAGCAAAAGCTCTATCTCATAATATAAAAATAATGTTATCAAAAATATACCTATAATTGTAAGAACACTTCTTATCTAGGAACTAACAATAATTTAGAAGAGACAACATCTGATGATATCACCAGAATCTGAAGGCAGACGGTGGTAGTTTGATGATTAAGTCTGAAACGAGAGACAAGTTTCAATCCAGACATTCAGAAACGAGAAAGCAGTTTTTCAGATAATCACGATCGAGAGGTACGAAACAAGAGAGAAGATTTATGCAGAGATGCAGAACATAAAAGTTCACAGATATGAGTAATTGAGAAGCTCAAGATACTTACGGGAAATTATTATTTTTATCTATTATTAATATTTATCTATAATCTATTTCTTACAGGACATGGAAGGGGATGTCAACTTTTGACAGACACAGTCTGGTTCTAATTTCAAGAAATTGTTATGAACTAAAATTAAAGCATTTTTGAACATGTCATCAGTCGAACATTATGTAAACATTGAATTATTTATTTTCTCCTACAAACGTCAAATTAAGAGACATTTCAGTGGTTAATATCAGATAAGCTGGGATCAGTATCCATACCTACCTATTATGGTAGGTATGGATGAATAGCTGCCACAATATGACATTGATATACAATATACTTTGTAAAAATGGGTAGATTCAACCAATACCAAATATTATAACAACAATATTGAATCTATATCTTCATTTGGATGGTGAAGCCCTGTGATTATTAAACTTTGTTCTCCAGGTAGTCATAAATCGTACAAAAATAAAATATCAAAGCCTCTTCTGTATTTAAAGATCTGTCAGCCGGATTGAAGGCTGGCCACTAATGATAGGACATGTGTGATACACATGACGCCATACATTACAGCGAAAGGCTTCGAGCAAAATTTTTGAGGTTAGGTTTTTGTATCTCCAATTTTGTTGTTTATTTTTTCTTCGCTGCTCTATTTGAGGTTACATTATTTTCTATCATTGTAATTTGTAATTTTTCAGTGGTTTATTTATTGTTATAGGTTGTTTTCATGTCTGAAGCCTCTCTCTGATGACAAAAAATGCATTATAAACATGTGTGTAGGCTTGATAAACATGCATGTACATGCATGTCCTACCGTTAGTGGCCAGCCTCACATGTTGACCAATTAGACAAACAAATTAACACAAAATTAGGCCAGAAAATCATATTTACTATTTTTCGCCTTGTTACCGTTCGAGAGTATGGCATTCAGTCTGATCCATCAGCAAGATAGATCACCGAAATTTGATACAATGAGCTATTTTTGAGTTGATCTCATGTCTTGGTCCACACGACAGAGCTCGATCTCTATGTATGGAGAAGCAGTTCAAAGTGAATCCCATTCATCACATTTTTCTTCTTCTTTCACTGATTTTCTTCTTCTTTTAATTTTCTTTTTCTTCTTCTTCTTTCTCAACTTGCTTCCCTGCTTCCTCCTTGCTCTTATTCTACTTCTCTTCCTTCTCATCTTTATATCTGCTGCTGCTTCCTCCTCCTCCTCCGTCACTTCCTTATTCCTATCATCATTCTATTTTATGATATTATAATATTATTCTTGGTTATTCTTGGTTATATTATTATTCTTGGTTATTCTCCGTGTGTTTCTTCTTTTCCTTTCCTTCTTTGCTAATCATAGTTGTCATCTACTTTTCTTCCATCTTTCTCCTTATTCTTCTTTCTTTCTAGTTTTAGTCCCTTTCATTGCTACTTCATGCTCGTCTTAAGCTTTACTATATGTTCTTCTCCTTGCACGTCTACTTCTTTTCGTAACTCTTCTACCTCTATGTTTCTTCTTTCCCTACTTGGCTCTCCCACTCCCTCATCTTCTCTTCACTCATTCCTGTTCTCTTTACCCCTACCCTTCACTTAATCCTGTTTTATTCCTTGTCTCCTTATTCACTCTTTCCTTTCCCTACTTGTTATTTTTTCTTCATCTTCTTCTCCTTTCTTTTTCTTCGTCTTCGTCTTATACGTCTTCTTCTTCTTCTTCTTCTTCTTCTTTGTCTAGTTCTTAGAAAAGCAAATGTCCTGACAAGACTTCCTATATACTTATATACTACCTATATAGGTATATTCATTTATTCATGGAGACAACAGGTCATGGAGATGACTAAAGCAGCGCAACAATTGAAACAGTAATTGATGCATGCAATGCATGGCAACCAGACATGATGTAGCTTTCAACAAGATTGTAAGTGAATAAGCGAGTTTACCTGTGCGTCAGAGCAGCGTCATCTGAGTGAGATTGTGCCGGATGACCATGTCCATGACCACCTGGAAGACGACCTGCACATTGGATGTGTCGGTGGCAGTGGTGAAGTGCGGATACATCACTTTGGCTGCGTTCTGGTTGCGCAGTGCGAACTTGTGCTGGATGAACAGCGCCGCGCGGTCTACGTCGTGGTCTGGTCCTGCCCAATACAAGAACCACATTAGATCGATACAACTTACATTATTACCAGCAAATCCAATCACACTTTATTCAAATTATTCATTTGTTTTACATTTCAGAGCACAGAAATCATATACATGTTCAGATAATAGCCAAAAGGCATAGCCCAAACCTTTCCTCTATCCGAATTTTGATAGAAGTTAGTCAAAAAGGAGGTTATGTTGCTTCATTTTAGCAATTCAGATCAAATTACTAGTCCAGAAATATATAAACTAAATTTAGGATTTGAATGGATTGAAACCGAAAAGAATTAGAATATCGCACTCAACTACAAGTTTATAATCTTCATCTATCATAAATATCCAATAAACATAGATTCTTCACAAAGTGACCCACAAAAGGTGTAAAAGCCGAAGACCATAGATTCTACATGAAATTTTCTACAAAAAATGTACAGTATATATTTTTTATATGTTCCTTGGTTTTCTGTATATAGATTTTTTGATATTTTTGAAAAACGCCAATAACTAGAAAACTGTTATTCAAAATCGAATTCTAGGGATATGGTTGGAAAGAGGAAGGAATTTTCAATAAGATCCAAATTTGTTTCTTTGATTGACTATTTTGAATTTTTTATAAGCGTTCAAAGTTGAAAAAGGACACTCGTCAAAACCAAATTTAAAACAGTTTGAGCGCTTATAAAAAAGTTCAAAAACGTCAAAGGAACAAAAAATATGAATCTTATTGGGAATTTCCAACTATATCCATAGAATTATATTTAGACTAATAGTTATTTAATTATTGACGTTTTTCAAAAATATCAAATTATCTATAATATCGGGAACCGAGATTAGATCTGGAGTACAAAAGCATAAAACATTATTACGAAAGAAGAAATTATAATAATATTCATAGTTCATACAGAAATGTTCTATCTAATCACAGTGAATTGAGATTAATTCCCAGAGGAATGTAAAAATTCCATCACAAAGGCCCGGTTGCACAAAAGCCGGTTGAATTTTAATCGTAATAAATTTCACGTGATCCAAATCAGAGAAGACCATTTCAAAAAGATTGTTCTACTGGAATCAATTAGGATTGAAATTAACCCGGCTATTTTGCAACCGGCACTAAGTACCTGATTGAATGATTACAAAAGTTCAACAGCTGAGTCATAATTTTGACACTGTCCCACACTCCTCATTCACTTCCATCAACAGAGGACGAAATAATTATTATCAGCTGTTTTTCCAAGGATGAATAATAATTATCCTTTTAATGTCCTTCAGCGAGTTTTCCCAGGGATGAGAACTAGTGCAATCGAATCTTATATTATAAACCTAATATGTTCTGAATTTCGTGAGAATCGTTGGAGCCGTTTTTGAGATCCGGTGAAATATAAACATATAAACAGAAATTGCTCGTTTAATAGTATAGGATACTGTATCTCGAAAACATTTTACTGGTCATTTTTTGATGCAGATTTCATGTAAAATCTATGATCTTTGGCTGTTACACCTTTCGTGAGACACTCTGTGTATGTGAGACTTATTGGGTTTCGGGTGACATTCATTTCATCAAGATCTCAGTTGATCAAGAATCAGCCCGGATAGGAAACTTCAACTATGTCAAGTATTATGTTTGTCAAGTTCCTGTTACTTTCAGAAAGTCCAATGGGCTTTCATATATTTAATTCTAAAATAATAAAAGAAAATCCAATAATATAGCATATTGCAATTCAAGAGCAAATACCTAACGAAACCTCCAACCTTTCCCAAACGCAATCTCCAACTAACTTCTCGCTAACCCATTCTCACTGGTCCCTAACTAGTGTGCAAGAGTATAGCGGAATGTGCATCAGCTTGACGCCGAAAACTTGATTCCGTGAACCTTGACGAATTAAATGGCTTGACTTCTCATTTGTTTCAGTATCTCAAGAAATAATAGAAATAGGTAATTGAGAAATAGGTGAATTGAGACCCTTTCTACATAATATTCTATATAAATGAAAATGAATTCATGTCTCTATTATCCCTATACATTCCAAAACTACGAGACCTACTCGTATCCTAATCTATAATTATTGAAACGCTATTCTCGTAGCTAAACAATCTATACTTTCTCCTTTAAAAAAAACTGAAGAACATAAAACCGATTGAACGAATTCAGAAAAACGTTACCTAATATATCAAACTCTTTCTATAATACATCTTCAAATGTTATCCTTTATAAGATGCGTGTTAAATGCATCAAATTAGAATTAAATGGGATTTAGGTAAGATTTTCCGATTGATTTCCACTGTGTTTGAAAATTTGACGCCTAGAGACCAAAGTACCTACTTAGATGCTCTACAAACTAGAAGACAAAATGGAGCTAACCGTCAACATTCACCCAGAGCACATGTCTAGATATTACGCGATTACAGAAAATTGATCATGGAAAGCCATAATCAGAAATATACTTTTCAATACTTTCAGTTTTCAAATTTATTCATTTATGTTACAAATGGCACTAATGCAATAGCATTGTGCAGTCTACATCATGCAGACTACATTTGTAGTCTACATAATGATAGACTATATTTGTAGATTATTATATAGTCTGCATTGGTAGATAATCTACTAAGTTGATTCGATAAATAAATTACTAAATTCTATTCAAACCTCGAAATCTACATTGCTCTCAAAGCTGTAATTCGGCAGTAGAAAATCATGGTAAACCTGTATATTTTCAAGGAAGATCATCCAGCTTTTATTCAGTAATCTTCAATTGTTTGTGTTTTTCTGATTTTTCATCAGGCAAATTAAAAAATGATAATTTAAAGATGCATTTTTGGATGGGGGTAGAATAAATGAGGTTTTGTGCAGTTGTCTGCCCCAAATAACTCGTCAAATCAAATAAGTGAATTGATAAGTATATACAGAGTGTTCTGAAAAAGGTGCCCATAAGTCAGGGAGTGATTACTCTCATCAATACAAGAAAAAAAGTTAAATAGACAAAATCTGTTAAACTCTCTATTTTTCATGCGTTTTGTATGTAATTAAGGATTAATATTTCAAGGTTGAGTTTGTCTATTATAGACTTATTCTACATCTTTCTCTTCAAAATTAAATTTTCTACAAGTTCTGTAAAAAATATTTTGTGTTTATTGTACATTTAACATAGTAAATCTGCTTCAAACCTTAAGGAACTTGTTTTTTGGGACCAAGTTTCGCGTATTTCGTCACATATCTTAAAAATTACTGTAGGTAAAGGTCTGGAAACGGTTTAATTCAATTTCTCAGTTCATTTTACATAAAGTACGCTAAATTTTACATCTTGATTAACAGCCAACAATACCTGTAGGACTATGTCGAATTTCAGACGAATTACCCTGTACAACTTGGTATGGTAACTAAGCATTTTCGGACCTATGTTAATTGGAACTTTTTTATTCTATTGATGTCAGGAATCACGCCCTGACTTGTGGGCACCTTTTTTCAGAACACTCTGTATTATAAAAATATGATTTAAATTATAATGATTAAAACATTTGACTAACCTTTATAATCGGGAAAATAAAGCCTCAGATGTCTGCCAGAATAGAGAATCTTTTCCCTAAATAGGTCGAACTTATTCAGCAGAAGCACGAAAGATGCTTCCCGAAAGAATCTGTTGTTCACTATTTGAGAGAAAAGATTCAAACTCTCCTCTAGCCGGTTGACGTTTGTGTCTTCCTGAAATTAAAACAAATTCATCAATTATTTTCTACTATGAAATTTAATGTAAATCTTGTTCATAGTAATTAAATAAAATATCAATCAATCAATTTTATTAGAAAAACATTTTTACATTGTTGGGTCCTGCTAAACCCGTGGGTTTTTTTCAGCAGGTGCCAGATCAAAACAAAATTATCCACAACGTTAAATTAAAATTAGGTATGAATAAAATAAAAAAGCATATTTGTCGTGAATCAAGAGTAATATACAAGAATAAATCATTTATTTAGCAATAAAATAATAAAAACTTCTAAAATCAGATACAAGATAGAGATTTCAATAGAAGGTATGACAGTTATATTATCATTTACTGCAATAACTGCAATAATTTATCTGTAAGTTTTTTCAACTGTAGGCTGTAGTTCATGTGAAAAGTTACTTTAGGTTAATTAAGCAGAAACTATAATAATATTCATATTTCATACAGAAATGTTCTATCTAATCACAGTGAATTGAGATTAATTCCCAGAGGAATGTAAAAATTCCATCACAAAGGCCCGGTTGCACAAAAGCCGGTTGAATTTTAATCGTAATAGATTTCACGTGAACCAAATCAGAGAAGACCATTTCAAAAAGATTGTTCTACTGGAATCAATTAGGATTGAAATTAACCCGGCTATTTTGCAACCGGCACTAAGTACCTGATTGAATGATTACAAAAGTTCAACAGCTGAGTCATAATTTTGACACTGTCCCACACTCCTCATTCACTTCCATCAACAGACGACGGAATAATTATTATCAGCTGTTTTTCCAAGGATGAATAATAATTATCCTTTTAATGTCCTTCAGCGAGTTTTCCCAGGGATGAGACCTAGTGCAATCGAATCTTATATTATAAACCTAATATGTTCTGAATTTCGTGAGAATCGTTGGAGCCGTTTTTGAGATCCGGTGAAATATAAACATATAAACAGAAATTGCTCGTTTAATAGTATAGGATACTGTATCTCGAAAACATTTTACTGGTCATTTTTTGATGCAGATTTCATGTAAAATCTATGATCTTTGGCTGTTACACCTTTCGTGAGACACTCTGTGTATGTGAGACTTATTGGGTTTCGGGTGACATTCATTTCATCAAGATCTCAGTTGATCAAGAATCAGCCCGGATAGGAAACTTCAACTATGTCAAGTTTTATGTTTGTCAAGTTCCTGTTACTTTCAGAAAGTCCAATGGGCTTTCATATATTTAATTCTAAAATAATAAAAGAAAATCCAATAATATAGCATATTGCAATTCAAGAGCAAATACCTAACGAAACCTCCAACCTTTCCCAAACGCAATCTCCAACTAACTTCTCGCTAACCCATTCTCACTGGTCCCTAACTAGTGTGCAAGAGTATAGCGGAATGTGCATCAGCTTGACGCCGAAAACTTGATTCCGTGAACCTTGACGAATTAAATGGCTTGACTTCTCATTTGTTTCAGTATCTCAAGAAATAATAGAAATAGGTAATTGAGAAATAGGTGAATTGAGACCCTTTCTACATAATATTCTATATAAATGAAAATGAATTCATGTCTCTATTATCCCTATACATTCCAAAACTACGAGACCTACTCGTATCCTAATCTATAATTATTGAAACGCTATTCTCGTAGCTAAACAATCTATACTTTCTCCTTTAAAAAAAACTGAAGAACATAAAACCGATTGAACGAATTCAGAAAAACGTTACCTAATATATCAAACTCTTTCTATAATACATCTTCAAATGTTATCCTTTATAAGATGCGTGTTAAATGCATCAAATTAGAATTAAATGGGATTTAGGTAAGATTTTCCGATTGATTTCCACTGTGTTTGAAAATTTGACGCCTAGAGACCAAAGTACCTACTTAGATGCTCTACAAACTAGAAGACAAAATGGAGCTAACCGTCAACATTCACCCAGAGCACATGTCTAGATATTACGCGATTACAGAAAATTGATCATGGAAAGCCATAATCAGAAATATACTTTTCAATACTTTCAGTTTTCAAATTTATTCATTTATGTTACAAATGGCACTAATGCAATAGCATTGTGCAGTCTACATCATGCAGACTACATTTGTAGTCTACATAATGATAGACTATATTTGTAGATTATTATATAGTCTACATTGGTAGATAATCTACTAAGTTGATTCGATAAATAAATTACTACATTCTATTCAAACCTCGAAATCTACATTGCTCTCAAAGCTGTAATTCGGCAGTAGAAAATCATGGTAAACCTGTATATTTTCAAGGAAAGATCATCCAGCTTTTATTCAGTAATCTTCAAATTGTTTGTGTTTTTCTGATTTTTCATCAGGCAAATTAAAAAATGATAATTTAAAGATGCATTTTTGGATGGGGGTAGAATAAATGAGGTTTTGTGCAGTTGTCTGCCCCAAATAACTCGTCAAATCAAATAAGTGAATTGATAAGTATATACAGGGTGTTCTGAAAAAGGTGCCCATAAGTCAGGGAGTGATTACTCTCATCAATACAAGAAAAAAAGTTAAATAGACAAAATCTGTTAAACTCTCTATTTTTCATGCGTTTTGTATGTAATTAAGGATTAATAGTTTAAGGTTGAGTTTGTCTATTATAGACTTATTCTACATCTTTCTCTTCAAAATTAAATTTTCTACAAGTTCTGTAAAAAATATTTTGTGTTTATTGTACATTTAACATAGTAAATCTGCTTCAAACCTTAAAGGAACTTGTTTTTTGGGACCAAGTTTCGCGTATTTCGTCACATATCTTAAAAATTACTGTAGGTAAAGGTCTGGAAACGGTTTAATTCAATTTCTCAGTTCATTTTACATAAAGTACGCTAAATTTTACATCTTGATTAACAGCCAACAAATACCTGTAGGACTATGTCGAATTTCAGACGAATTACCCTGTACAACTTGGTATGGTAACTAAGCATTTTCGGACCTATGTTAATTGGAACTTTTTTCTTCTATTGATGTCAGGAATCACGCCCTGACTTGTGGGCACCTTTTTTCAGAACACTCTGTATTATAAAAATATGATTTAAATTATAATGATTAAAACATTTGACTAACCTTTATAATCGGGAAAATAAAGCCTCAGATGTCTGCCAGAATAGAGAATCTTTTCCCTAAATAGGTCGAACTTATTCAGCAGAAGCACGAAAGATGCTTCCCGAAAGAATCTGTTGTTCACTATTTGAGAGAAAAGATTCAAACTCTCCTCTAGCCGGTTGACGTTTGTGTCTTCCTGAAATTGAAACAAATTCATCAATTATTTTCTACTATGAAATTTAATGTAAATCTTGTTCATAGTAATTAAATAAAATATCAATCAATCAATTTTATTAGAAAAACATTTTTACATTGTTGGGTCCTGCTAAACCCGTGGGTTTTTTTCAGCAGGTGCCAGATCAAAACAAAATTATCCACAACGTTAAATTAAAATTAGGTATGAATAAAATAAAAAAGCATATTTGTCGTGAATCAAGAGTAATATACAAGAATAAATCATTTATTTAGCAATAAAATAATAAAAACTTCTAAAATCAGATACAAGATAGAGATTTCAATAGAAGGTATGACAGTTATATTATCATTTACTGCAATAACTGTAATAATATATCTGTAAGTTTTTTCAACTGTAGGCTGTAGTTCATGTGAAAAGTTACTTTAGGTTAATTAAGCAGAAACTATAACATTTACTTTCAATTTTCAAATTATTTTGTAGGTTGTAGAGGAATGTACTTACAATGAGCGTCATATCATATCCACTCAATGACACCACGAATAGAACAGCTTTGACGTCATCAAAGCAATAGATCCACTTTCTTCTTTGAGATCGCTGGCCTCCCACATCAAACATACTGTGAAAACATTAAATGCGATATTTATGTCAAGTGACTTTTGTCTATGCAATTTTGTTTCTGACAATAACAAATTCTTTATTCTTGAAATGAAATAATTGTTTCGTAAAATTAGACTACTTCATACAGTGACGATCAGGAATGAAAACAATATGGTACCTCACAAGGTGGATAGGAGAAATTGCAAAAAATTAAAAACTTCAGTAGATAGGGCCTAGCAGATAAGAAGTAAGAGCAAGAAGAATCATGAAAAAAAACTTTTTATCATTCTAAAATAACAATAAATAATCTAATGAACAATTCTTTGGAGACATTGCAAAAAAGTTAAAAACTTCAGTAGATAGGGCCTAGCAAATAAGAAGAAGAGCAAGAAGAATCATGAAAAAAATAATATTTAGGAAAAACTTTATATCATTCTAAAATAACAATAAATAATCTAATGAACAATTCTTTGAGAAAATAAACTTAAGAATTGAAATAATGTCCAAAATACTGAATACATTGTAATTAATATTAGTGATTTAGCTTACCTAATCACCACATCGTTCATTTTGAAATGAGTTTCTATAATTCCATTAGTTCTAACCCTTGCCCTCAGTACATCGGTCGGCGAAGGTATGTACTTTTCGTTGCATATCCTTTCCATGTTTTCAAATAAACTGTGAAAGGAGGAGAAGAAACAACGATTAAACACCAATGAGCAATGATCAGTGAAACCAACAAAGTATTTCAGATTGAAATTGAATGCATGTTTTATGAAAAATTTTTGATTAAAATTCGCCATTACTAAATGGGAATATTATAAAGAAATCACAGTGACATATAATTCGAACGAACTAATTAATTTGATTTCTAGAAAGTATATTGTGGTCCAAGACTGCAAATTAGTTAACACCAGGTTTCACCAAACTGAGATTATTTGGCATTTAGGTATCATAGAAAATATAGATTAAAGCTCTACAAACTATACGATAAAACAAAGCATTTTCAACTATTTTATCTACATGACATACCTTTTCATTCAGTTTTGATTGTTTCCTTAGAAATATGCGATAAGAATATTTAGATTTAAAAACTTCAGAGTCGACGTTTTTAAAACATAATTAATTGACAAACTGAAGAATATGATCAATATACATACGTTTCCATTCATATTGTATTGTTCAGTTCACTACCATGAATTCTTGGTAATCAACATGCGAACAATAAAAAAGAAAAATAAAGCACTGATAAAGGAGAAAATATAATCTAATTTCTAATAAAGTATTTTAATAGGCCTACTTGAATAGTTGAATTATTATAGAAATTACTAGTAGCCTACCCTTTTCATATTTTATATAAACACAACAAAACTTGACACTTGAAAATGGTATGAGTGCTCGAAACTAGTAATATTCTAAGAAGGGTACTAGTTTTTTCTACAATAATTTAATTTAATTACTATATCAAGCTAAGCCCATCATGTGTTGGATTGTCTATCCCTGAGTTGAGGGGGCGTTTGACAACGACATGCTTCCACGGCATAGTCACACTCTCAAGATTGGTTGCACACCCACTAAACTGTCTAGTGTTACCCACAAGTAAGCCTGGCATCCTCACAAGTAGAAATTGCAAACTACAAAAACTACCTCTAAAATTCACTTGTTAAAATTAGTGTTCTTACAGGTATTTAATAATACTTTCTTATAATAGGTGATATAATAATAGGGAGTGATCCGTGGTCCAGTCTAGTGGATAGAGTGCTTGCGTAGCAGCCTAGAGATTCCCGGTTCAAACCCGCTCATCACCAAAAGTTTTTGAACAAGTCACTCCCATGTTATCGGATGAGCACGACAAATTGACGGTCCCGGCTGAAGTATAACAGTCGTAAGGCCCATTGACGGCTTAAATGATATATTCAGGTGAGGTGGAACTTCCCACCAATAAACGACATACGAATATTATTATAATGATGGGTGATAATAATAATTATTGTACTTACTAGAGAGCAGAATCGTTGAGTTCGTATTCATATCCCCTGGCTACGGCGAGACGAACTCCCCTGTCTTGCCAGAGAGCTTGCAATGCCTGGGCCACTCCGGGCAGGACATTGAAGCTCTTGTCGAAACAGCTGGGACTAGCTAGCACGGTTTGCGCATGCGCCTGTAACAACAATTTACAAGAATTACTTTACTAAAGGGAGAAATCGAGACTAAAATTGTATTAAGACCCCAATTCAAGGTCATATATTTGGTCAACGATTTTTGATGGTGTAATTGGTAATTTACCAATTGTTATTTATTCAATCACAATGGAACCAACGGGCTTCCCAAATATGTTTTTTCTGTCTATCATTTACGATACAAATTGTACAAATGGAATAACTTATGCCGAGAGAAATAATACAAATAACATTGATAGTAATTCAAAAATGGAATATATTTTATAGTGCAATACGATTCTAATAGGGGATCAAGTCTTTGGTCGAAGATATTTGGTCGTGTATTGGGGTAGTTACATCATACTGGGTAGGTTACTCTATCTGTTTGAGTTGAGACAATTCAGTTGGATGACGACTTTTTTATTAGTTTTGAACAATATCAACTAGAATTTTGTTATATTACACTGAATTGGTTATTGTTTGAATTGTGACGGTAAGTTAATTGGTGGACAACCATGAAATGAATGAAGCTTTGTGAGGATGATTCCCACTATAGGTGAGTGCGTGGGTATTGGCAGGTGAATGCATATACAGTCACGATCTCATCAGTTGATCCCTGGACCGATTTACCCCTTCAACAGCATCAAGACGCTACTATGTAAAGCAATAAAATTTGCTCAACCAACTGATTTGTATGCAGCTATTTGAGTCAACCAGCCAACAAGCTGTAACTTTATAATATTACGAATACAGCTGTCAGGCATGCACAATTGACTCATTTCAACTTCTGCCCGCCCCCGCACCGAAAAACTAGGGATTTTCTTATTAGACCATATCTGTATATACCATAACTACATTGGAAGGATGATGAAAGCTGTAGGCCTACAATTTTAGAAAGTGATTTTGAAGCTCATCATTTTCAATGACTGGAGCTTGTCTCAAGTAGACCATCACTTGCTGACAAGAAGAGCTGATAAACACTCCTATAACACAATACTACAAGAGGAAAATTAGACGTTCCATTCTGCAGGCTGAGCAAGAAGTATTGTTTTACGGTTCTAGCCCTGAGGATGTACAACGCTCTACCTGATGGACTAAGGAGCCTGGACATCAGGTGCTTCAGGACACAAATTGAGAAGTGTTAAGTAGAGTCACCATTCTACGCTGAGCAAGAATATTTTGAGGCCAACAAAAACTCCATCTGAACCTGTGATGCTTTTACTGGCGGGCCATCTTGGAAACGTTGCAAATCTATCTATGTTTAATTATTTTAATTACTTTATATGTTTGACTAATTGAGCAAACGTTAATAAGTGTTATTTCTGACAAAACTTATATGACAATCCTATGACAAGGACCAAGTCAGGTCCATTTCAAGGCACAGTCAATACAGATCTCTGGTCATTACTAAGGGGAACAGTATGAAGTAAGTATGAGTAAGACCGATTTCGAATCTAAGCTACTAGATATTCCTCAGACAACTGTGTCAACCACTTTTCAAGTTTCTTCATTCAAGCTCAAATTTTCCCTTTCTTACGCCATTCTCTATTCAAACACGAAAAAATTTCTACACTACACATTGATCGTTTACTGGACTCCTAATTTAGACTGTATCTCACTCAGTGCCCAATCAAACTCAACAATAATTTTCAGATCTGAAATGTCAAATTTGCAATTAATTAATTACCTTATTTTTGGCAGACTGCAGGTTGATTCTGAGCAGACCCATGCCACTGAGCACATACTTCATGGAGGAAAGCAGGTTGTCCATGACAGTGGGACGGAAGCTGCACAACTCGTCCCTGGTGAAGCCATCACTGTGAATTATTTTCATCTGCTTCACCAGAGTACTTTTCCCACTTTCCCCCGCACCTATGAATCAAAATGAACAGAAAACACTACAGAAGAAGGAACAAACAATAACACTTTCACTAAAACTAAAAAGTCTAAATCAAGACTTTGAAACTCCACGTAAACTGCAATCAAAACTCAATCAACTGTAATTGTCCTGATATAACAGAAGTCAGTAGCACTAAATATCTAGGTGTTCTCTTCGATGAAAATTGGAAATGGGATATCCACATAAAATTTATCTGTAAGATACCTTCAAATTCTATGAAGCGAAAAAAGTGAGTCAAAGTCAGCTGAAAATGGTATAGCTTACTTTGCTCTGGTTCAATCTATAATTCAATATGGGATAACCGTGTGAGGTTAGATCGAAAAGATCTAATTCTACTCAGTCATTCATACCTGCATGTATATGGCCATACTAGGTGTCCAAAGTCTTAGAACGGCTCAAAATTGCGATAAATTAAGGTATGAAACTAGATTCCTGCAGTCAATAAATTACACAAAAATGCATCTTTGAACTATCAAGCAATTTGAAACCCATACCACACATACTCATACCACAATTTACTTAACATTTTTTAATTAAAACCCCAGTTTGGAAGGATGCCACGTGGTTGTAGAATCCAACATACCTTTCAGTAAAGAGGACATGTACACAGCAAAAACACAAGGAGGAGGAATAATATCAATATCGCATAATAGCTTCCCTGTCCGTGCACTCAAGATTTTCAATAGGAAAACTTTGAGAGAACGCTTAGGGATTTTCTTATTTGACCACATCTGTATATACCATAACTACATTGGAAGGATGATGAAAGCTGAATGTACTAAGGCCTACAGTTTTAGAAAGTGATTTTGAAGCTCATCATTTCAATGACTGGAGCTTGTCTCAAGTAGATCATCACTTGCTGACAAGAAGAGCTGATAAACACTCCTATAACACAATACTACAAGAGGAAAATTAGACGTTTCATTCTGCAGGCTGAGCAAGAAGTATTGTTTTACGGTTCTAGCCCTGAGGATGTACAACGCTCTACCTTATGGACTAAGGAGCCTGGACATCAGGTGCTTCAGGACACAAATTAAGAAGTGTTAAGTAGAGTCACCATTCTAGGCTGAGCAAGAATATTTTGAGGCCAACAAAAACTCCATCTGAACCTGTGATGCTTTTACTGGCGGGCCATCTTGGAAACGTTGCAAATCTATCTATGTTCAATTATTTTAATTACTTTATATGTTTGACTAATTGAGCAAACGTTAATAAGTGTTATTTCTGACAAAACTTATTTCTGACAATCCTATGACAAGGACCAAGTCAGGTCCATTTCAAGGCACAGTCAATACAGATCGCTGGTTATTACTAAGGGGAACAGTATGAAGTAAGTATGAGTAAGACCGATTTCGAATCTAAGCTACTAGATATTCCTCAGACAACTGTGTCAACCACTTTTCAAGTTTCTTCATTCAAGCTCAAATTTTTCCTTTCTTAAGCCATTCTCTATTCAAACACGAAAAAATTTCCACATTTACACTACACACTGATCGTTTACTGGACTCCTAATTTTGACTGTATCTCACTCAGTGCCCAATCAAACTCAACAATAATTTTCAGATCTGAAATGTCAAATTTGCAATTAATTAATTACCTTATTTTTGGCAGACTGCAGGTTGATTCTGAGCAGACCCATGCCACTGAGCACATACTTCATGGAGGAAAGCAGGTTGTCCATGACAGTGGGACGGAAGCTGCACAACTCGTCCCTGGTGAAGCCATCGCTGTGAATTATTTTCATCTGCTTCACCAGAGTACTTTTCCCACTTTCCCCCGCACCTATGAATCAAAATGAACAGAAAACACTACAGAAGAAGGAACAAACAATAACACTTTCACTAAAACTAAAAAGTCTGAATCAAGACTTTAAAACTCCACGTAAACTGCAATCAAAACTCAATCAACTGTAATTGTCCTGATATAACAGAAGTCAGTAGCACTAAATATCTAGGTGTTCTCATCGATGAAAATTGGAAATGGGATATCCACATAAAATTTATCTGTAAGATACCTTTCCTTCAAATTCTATGAAGCGAAAAAAAGTGAGTCAAAGTCAGCTGAAAATGGTATAGCTTACTTTGCTCTGGTTCAATCTATAATTCAATATGGGATAACCGTGTGGGGTTAGATCTAAAGGATCTAATTCTACTCAGTCATTCATACCTGCATGTATATGGCCATACTGGGTGTCCAAAGTCTTAGAACGGCTCAAAATTGAAATAAATAAAGGTATGAAACTAAATTCCTGCAGTCAATAAATTACACAAAAATGCATCTTTTGAACTATCAAGCAATTCGAAACCCATACCACACATACTCATACCACAATTTACTTAACATTTTTTAATTAAAACCCCCAGTTTGGAAGGATGCCACGTGGTTGTAGAATCCAACATACCTTTCAGTAAAGAGGACATGTACACAGCAAAAACACAAGGAGGAATAATATCAATATCGCATAATATCTTCCCTGTCCGTGCACTCAAGATTTTCAATAGGAAAACTTTGAGAGAACGCTTAGGGAGAAGCTTGTGAGTCTGGCACTTTTACTCACTGGATGAAGAGGCAATACAATGTTTTCTGAAATCTATGACACCTTCCATCTTGATCTTAGTTTCCGTTATCAAGTTTTACATTTTGACGCAATCCATCCATCAAGTGCTGGTTATGGATGAAAATTACTAAATGTTCTCAACGTTGACTTCTCACCCTCCACTGAACATGTGTTATATAACTCACTCTAGAGGTAAAATAGCTCCATGATATGACTTTTATAAAACGTTCTATGTTAAATACTCACCAAGCAGTAGGATTTTGATGATATTACGTTGCTGCCTTGCCAATTCGCCGAGCTGCTTGTCGATTTGCTCGCTGCGTCGACGAGCTTTCGTTTCATCTCTGTCAAGAGTTAGGCAGCCACCCATCCCATCTTACGCACATCACTCTCGCTAATGCAACACAGAACACAACATTCATTTATAGTTTTATCTTGAAATATTACAATTGAAAAGAAGAAACGCTGCAAATAAAGAAACGATATTATTTTATTTTTAGTATTCCATTTTTAGAGGAAAACTTTCTTGCTGGACACTCAGTACAGTTGGTACCTAGTCTATGTAACTTACCTACTTGCGGCTCGATTTATAACACAGTGAATAAGTGTTCAGTTAGATTCTTACACATCAGTGACAGTGAACAATTTAAATGCAATTTCCATAAATTTAAATGGAATTATTAAAAATTATTCGGCAGGGCTGGATGGAAATAGTACAATAACTCTCAATGTCCACTTTACTGACACTGTTGTGTGAAAACCAGCTTCAAAATTTCAAGAATAGATCAAATATGTCTTAAATTTACTAGAATAAGAAAATAAAATTGTTACCTAAATTAAGTTACTAAATGTTCAAAAAGAAAAAGTTAGTCGGTTGGTCTTCAGTATTGTTTGTTTCATGCAGTCTTTACGATTGTATGGTAAAAATTTTAACAGTAAAATCTACAAAAACTTTGTAAATTTTACAGCAAACTTTTAAACTTTAGAACCAGCAAAAACAATCAATTAAGAACTAATAAAATGTTCAAAATGTATAATAGGCCTACCATAACCGCAGAGTAGCGTGTTGTTCAAAACAATTAACTCAATTTAGTTTATATAAAATTTGCTTTTCTAATAATATTTACAAGCTCCCATTTGGTATGATGAAGGTTAACAAAAATTGCTATACAAATCACTTGAAAACTAAAGAAAAAGTCAATCGATAATCAAGAAACAAGTTATAGCTAAACCTAATCTAATAATCGGAAGTCATAAACATTCAATGAATAAGTCATCCGAAGCAAATAAAAATTGTTTGAGATAACCTATGAACTGTAAATATCAGCGACAAAGCAGTAGCATTCTGTTATAAATTTTTGTTTTAAAACAAGAAAAAGTTCTATGGAAAAATGCTGTTTACCTGAATTAGTATGCAATTATTGAAGCCTGGTGATGGAGGTTGATAGATAGAAGCTGAGAAATCTCAATTCCACGAACTTATGATTCAAATCTCAAATGCCAAAATAATGTAAGCAAACAAAGAACAAAATGAGCAACAGTTTGCAACTTTCAACAAGAACGATGACGGATGACGTCAAGAAGTTTGAAGGTCTGCTCTGCCTCCATAATCTCTTTGTTTCTGAGCGCGAGATTTGAAACGGTCGGTAGACTAAGGCCCGGTTGCACAAAAGCCGGGTTGCATTAGTTTCACAAAAATCAATCAGAGATGACCTTTTTTATAAGACGGCTCCTCTGATTGGTTCTCGTGGGTTAATCACGATTACAATTTTTCGGCTTTTGTTCAACCGGCACTGAGAAAAACTAAAAGCAAGATAGAGAGACAGCACAATATTCGCCTATATGTTGTGGCAAATACTGTAATAGAGTAAAAATTATGTTTACGGTAGTTTTCTACTTGAAATTTAAAATTGTGATAAATAATTAATTATAAGCTTTCATTTTTGTAATTGAAATTAGCATCTTACTATATGATGCAAAAAAAATTATATTAAACATAAAAATGGCTTCTATATAATATACTAGCCGTCAGGCTCGCTTCGCTTGCCATATCCGTCTAGCCAGGGGGCTCCGCCCCTGGACCCCCGACTGGATCGACAAGAATGAAATCAGCAGGCTCGCTTCGCTCGCCTGCATTTTTCATTTGAGCATTTTTATCATATGTTAGGACAATACAGTCGGGGGCCAGACTAAACGTCTGGCTAAAAGGATATGGCGAGCGAAGCGAGCCTAACGGCTAGTAATATAGTACTCCCAGGATTGAAGTAGCAGTGCCCAATCAATTTTCCGCGATAAATGCATTTAAATCTTCAACTTGGTGCCAACCTAACAAAGTCAACTCAACTTAATGCCAACCTGACAAAATTATTAATTTAGTTGCCAGTTAACAACTGTTTCGAAGAGGTACTCTTATCTAGATTATAGTTCTATAGTAACATATGATATGAAAATTTCAATTATAATTAAGAGATTAGGAGAAGAAGAATATACATGCTAAAAGACGAACTTTAAACCCTTAAAAACAACCCTTAGAGTTAAAATATTGCCAAAAGATTTCTTAGTGCGCCTCTAAAAGACCAACTGAACATACCTACCAAATTTGAACGTTTTTGGTTCGGTAGATTTTTAGTACTGCGAGTGAGTGAGTGAGTGAGTCATTCAGTCAGTCAGTGAGTGAGTGCCATTTCGCTTTTATATATATAGACATAGGCTGTATAGCCTACATATACATAAAGGTTGTATATTATATAATATACAGAAATAAAGGAATAAGCCACAGTATTATTTAGAAGGAATAATACTTTCTTTCAATAATATATGACCCCATTAAACTATACTTAATGTACAGCCTTCATATTACTTCATAAATCTATAGTTGAATTAAAAGAACTTCTGACACTAAGGGATATGTGGAGCAGAGATATGGAGGAAGATTGAGTAACAGTTCAGCCAATTAGAGTCTTAGAGAAAAGCTCGGTTGCCAAGTTGTCAAAACAGGCTCAATCAATGCAGTGCTTTCAGAGAGGAAACTAATTAGGCTATCTTAAGGTGTTGAACACTCACTTAAGACTACAGAACGCCTTCCGCTTTAGCACGGCAACATCGCCGCTGCTGTATCCCTACTTTTTCTGCTCAACATACCCCTCCAAAAGTTGTAAAATCTTCTAATTCAAAAATAATTCTTTCATAAATAGTCTATCTTTCACACAAGTTATGTTAGCTATTCATCATTTTTTCATTTTATTATTAGTTCATTTAAAAATGAAATGAATCTATCAGTAGTTCATTTAACAGTAACAGTGTTACTGTTTTCCAGTAACACTTACCAAATACTCATCTATCATTATAGTATAAAAACTTTTGAATAATAAGTTTGCTGAAAAGTTTCTGTTCTGTACATTCTTGTTTTCTTCCAGATAGTCTAATTTATTTTATTTTGATTTTATACTCAATCTGTATTTATTTATGATTTTAAATATCAATTTTATTTATAGAATATATGACTTTATCCTTAATCTACGTATACCAACTACCAGTTTAATCTTTATCTGATGTTTTTATTTTTGCTGCCATTCATATCAATTTTATATTAAATTGAATCACTCATTTTCATTTTTAACCAACTTTTTTTGACTTCATTGCTCATGATACTCTGTACTATACCATTTTTAGAATTCAAGACCTCACATCAAAACTTATTAAAGACATTATTTTTATAATTTTATAAACTCAACGTTGAATAAATTTCAAATAGAATCTAAGCTACTATTAGAACAGTACGATAACTTTAAAGTAGATAATAGGTGTAATTTACTTGTATTTCCAGTTTAAAAATCCTTTTTCATGTTTTTTTGTAGTATAAACATGGTTTTAATTTTATCTTCCTTTTAATTATATTTCAGTCTTGTAAATGAACAAACAAATATTACTTTGAGCAGTTGATCAACTGCTCAAAGTAATATTTGTTTGTTCATTTACAAGACTGAAATATAATTAAAAAGGAAGATAAAATTAAAACCATGTTTATACTACAAAAAAACATGAAAAAGGATTTTTAAACTGGAAATACAAGTAAATTACACCTATTATCTACTTTAAAGTTATCGTACTGTTCTAATAGTAGCTTAGATTCTATTTGAAATTTATTCAACGTTGAGTTTATAAAATTATAAAAATAATGTCTTTAATAAGTTTTGATGTGAGGTCTTGAATTCTAAAAATGGTATAGTACAGAGTATCATGAGCAATGAAGTCAAAAAAAGTTGGTTAAAAATGAAAATGAGTGATTCAATTTAATATAAAATTGATATGAATGGCAGCAAAAATAAAAACATCAGATAAAGATCAAACTGGTAGTTGGTATAAGTAGATTAAGGATAAAGTCATATATTCTATAAATAAAATTGATATTTAAAATCATAAATAAATACAGATTGAGTATAAAATAATAAAATCGAAAATAAAATAAATTAGACTATCTGGAAGAAAACAAGAATGTACAGAACAGAAACTTTTCAGCAAACTTATTATTCAAAAGTTTTTATACTATAATGATAGATGAGTATTTGGTAAAGTGTTACTGAAAAACAGTAACACTGTTACTGTTAAATGAACTACTGATAGATTCATTTCATTTTTAAATGAACTAATAATAAAATGAAAAAATGATGAATAGCTAGCATAACTTGTGTGAAAGATAGACTATTTATGAAAGAATTATTTTTGAATTAGAAGATTTTACAACTTTTGGAGGGGTATGTTGAGCAGAAAAAGTAGGGATACAGCAGCGGCGATGTTGCCGTGCTAAAGCGGAAGGCGTTCTGTAGTCTTAAGTGAGTGTTCAACACCTTAAGATAGCCTAATTAGTTTCCTCTCTGAAAGCACTGCATTGATTGAGCCTGTTTTGACAACTTGGCAACCGAGCTTTTCTCTAAGACTCTAATTGGCTGAACTGTTACTCAATCT
This sequence comes from Nilaparvata lugens, assembly GCF_014356525.2. NCBI lineage: Eukaryota > Metazoa > Arthropoda > Insecta > Hemiptera > Delphacidae > Nilaparvata > Nilaparvata lugens. Next base: position 21,297,494 of record NC_052511.1, on the reverse strand, counting down.
TCCTCCATATCTCTGCTCCACATATCCCTTAGTGTCAGAAGTTCTTTTAATTCAACTATAGATTTATGAAGTAATATGAAGGCTGTACAGTAAGGATAGTTTAATGGGGTCATATATTATTTCAAGTTCATTTAGATTCACTATTAAACCCTTCATATCTGCGAATTAGATTAAAAAAAACGCAATTTAAAAACAAATGAGTTTTTTTTTTTAAATAAAACATTTATATTTACAATCACTTTTAAAACAACAACAACCCAACTTCCACAGAATAAATGTTATAAAAGAGAAACATTTTAGAACAGATCCACGAAATTCCAATAGAACCAAAGAAAATCATTTCACAGTAAACCTGTCGTAATTTATATCTCATTTAAGTAGCATTATGCGATTATATTAAATTAAAAGAATATTATGAATCAACTAACGGAAATAAGAATAAAAAATTGGGAAAGACTATCAATTAAGCCTTCAATATAATTCACTAGGTTACAATAATAGGTCACCTAAATCTCAAACACTCATTCCAGGTGAAGAAAGTTATGAAGAAATGAAGATATCAGGAACGGGTTCTAATCTTGAATTGGTGGAGTAAGATCATGAAAGAGTCCTTGTTCATGGTAGAAGCATCAATTTGTTGCAAATAAGTGGAGTCAACTAATCTGGCTATATCTAACTGCACCTGTGAGGAAAAGAATGGTCATCATGAGACAGAGAAATTTACGGCGATTTAAACAATTCTAGATTAGGCATAGGCCTATGCATAAACATATATATTTATTTTTATTCGTAGCACATAACAGAAAACACTTTAAAGTTTTATAATATAAATTGAAACATGATACACACGACATAGATAGATAAAAAACACTCAAAAACTTACATTATAATCGGACATTTTCGAAGAACTGAGTCCCCTTTCTCGACCGAGCAGAGAGTGGTCTATCTCTGCTCGGTCGAGAAAGGGGACTCAGTTCCTCGAAAATTTCCGATTATAATGTAGTTTCTGAGTGTTTTTAATCTATCTGTCGTGTGTCTCCTGTTTTAATTTATATTATAAAATATTTTTATATTGATATTCACGTTTTAAAGACAGCACTTGATTAAAATTAGTTTAATACCATTGTGTGTCATAAGATTAAGAAGATAGCTCTATCCCAGGAAATATCCTAAAGGACATTTGCAACACTGCACCGTTCTCAAATTGTAGGCTTTGTAGAAACAAAATGACTACAAGGATATTTAAACTCTATTATTAAAATTTTTCATTAAATCATTAAAATATATATTCCCCTGGTGAATATAATACTCGTATATTTGAGACAGGATTTATTCATTTATTCAGTCATGTACAATTATTACAGTTATGTGAGAAGGCACAGCAGGCTTATGCCCAAAACTGTCCCTTCTCAAATTTATACTACAGTTCGAATCGAAATGTAGGTTAAGCTATCACTTATTAAATTGATCATTATCAACAATTAATATCACATAAGATATACCGGGATGACTTGAACCACAGCTACTATAGAAAACGGTGTGAGCACTGGATTAGGCAACGAGGCAACAACGCCTTTCTATAATTTCCATTGACTTAAAAGCCTCAATTTTACTATAGGAAAATAGTAGCATGCTTCCTTCCTCTATGATATTAGAGATATTGCCTCAAAGTTAGTTTTCTGTGACTGAAATATTGTTTTATATCAAATCTCTTTGGTTGATTGAGCATGAACAAACATATATATTATATATGGAAAAGTATATTATATCATCATTAAATGTTGTTGCATTAAAATGGAACAAGCAAAGCATGCAATTATTCCATTGCATGGAGGAATCATGCATGTTATCATTCATGGCTATGATAACACTGTTCAAGATTCATTCATTCATATTAAAGTTCTTAACTAATAATTCACTTATTCAGTCTTAATTCACTCAATCATAGAACAAAGAACTTTTCAGATTAAAATTTAATGTGGATTTAGTAAGTTATGTTTGAGATGTCACTCAGTTTTATGGTTTTGAAATGAGGCTATTAGATATTATTTAATACTGAGTAAAGTGATCTAACTCTGTAATTATTTGAATAACAAGAATACAAGGTATTCCAGTTGAACAACACTGATAAACACATGAATTAATTATTAAGTTTTTTCTGAAATCTGAAATTTAAACGTTAAACATAAATCAGGTTTTCTATGAGAATTCTGTCATTTATCTGAATAACTTGTTTTCAATTCATCCATTGAATCATAAAAGAGCTAACGGTGCAACAAATGCTGACTATTAATATTTATGGTATATTAAGCTCACCTTAATCTTCTAGAGTAACATTTTTGAAAAGATATGACATGGACTCCTTGTTGTGAATGCGTCGAATCGCCTCAGATAGCAGCACACTGATATCCACAGTCTTTATTTTGTGACACTGCAATTTCTGCACATCGTGTGGAATAGTATTGGTTACAACAACCTGAAACAGTATTGAAATCAGTTTAATGTCATAATAATGATAGAACAGTAATGATAAGTGTTTACTCCATTGCTTGTGAAGAGATGTCGCTCTAATCAGACAATGTGGGGTATTGGAATCGAAACGGGGCCGCACTACCTGTCCACTGGGTATTGTTCCATAAAGGCTTGAAAAGGTTCATCCTTAAGGTTGTGCATTCAATAATTTTTTTTTTTCTTTTTCTAATCTATTGGACAGGTTCTTAGGACATAATCTATGCAATTGAAATATTTTTATCAGCTTCTGTTAGCTAACAACAGGGCTTCAAAAGTCACTTTTTTGAGGCAGATGGTACACATACCCTACAAAAACTACTGATCAGAAAAATATGCAAGTCTCCTCTTCAATATAGCAAAAATTACGTCAACTTTGTTTTTGAACATCTGAAAAAATTGAATTTTTATGCATTTTAAACTCCTTTTTCACATTCAATGTTCGTTCAATAGACTTCGAATTCATAGCAACTTGTAGCGCTGTTCTTGATGAATAAAGTTGATGCTCAAACTTCTTTTATAGACACAATAATGGCCGCTGGTATGTGTACCTTTAAAGCACGGTTTTACGCCTGCTATGCTCGGGCAGCAAGTGAATAGTACAGCTGGAGCGATCTAGCGGTATTAGTTTGTCCCTAGAGCTAAGCGTTCGACGTTAACTCTCCACTACCATACTCTATTGTTATCTGATTCCGCTTCATTGCCCTCATTAGTGGCCCTTTCTCTTTGACAGAAGGCACCTGTCGAGCAGACAGCTGATAGGGAGCACCAGCTTGCCTCTTACTTTGCACTTTTACATCTGCTACTTGTATTTACTGGATTAAATCTAAATCTATGATTGAGTACTTGTTATTGTATTATTCCCAATGGTTCATTTGATCTGAAAGTTGAGTAGAGATTGTGGAGCCTGGAACGACAATCATCACTGGTAATGTGTGCCTCTAGGCCCACCCATTACTAAATGACCTATTACTAAATTATACCCATTTCTAAATGGATATCTTCACAAAATAGTGAATCACCAAGTGAATTTGGTTTTTACTGGTGATCGAAATGTGCAAACACTCAGACCATAGAAAGATATTGGGCTAAAATAAAACGAGATAAGCGTCGAAGAATAGGTCTAATAGCCGTGAATTCTTATTTTATATTAGTTCTAGAGGTTTCTATAAATTTGTTTAGGGGGGACGACTCAATATTTCTAATTCAGAGCTATGGTGAGTTCAATTTAAACCTAATATGTAGTTCAATGTATACCTAATAGGTTCAATATACCTAGTAAAGTCAATATTACCTAGTAACGTACAATTACTGTAGGCTACCGCTTACATCTGATAGTGCCTTTAGGTAACCAGAATGGTCCACCAATATATTCCTCTGAACTTGTGATTCATTAACAATAGGCAACGAAAATTTCGATATTGAATAACAAGAGGCGACCGCTGAAGAAGGGTCACTAGAGCTTCTACCCATTTATTCTTTTCGGCAGCCCCGAATCGTTTCCAAAACCTGACAATGTTTCCTGCAAGATAACCAAAATATATAGCAAAAAGAATTAGGTAGAGAAGAAAGAGAAATTTATTTACCTCATCGATGGGTGAGTCATCGATAAGCCTTGGCGCATCGGACGAGAGGAGTCCGTGAGTGGCCAGCACGTAGATTTTGTAGGCACCTCGCTCCTTCAGGATTTCGGCCGCTGCCACGAACGACTGCACGTCATCTACCATATCATCCTGCAAATTATCAACACGTGATTAGATTTAAATTTGATTAGATGAATAAGTTGACATTTTTATGTTCAGCCATTGGTGTTTGAAATAATAATTGTTAAACTTCTGATTTTTGAAGGAATTTAATTCATGCTAGATATTCCATTTGTTTTTGTTACAGAACGACATTTTTTGTTAGGCTAGCCACTAACGGTAGAACATGCTTGATAATAATGACATGCAAGAAAAAGATGCATGTCACACACACACATGATCGTCATGCATGTTTTGTCATCAGCTAGAGGCTTCCAACATAGAATAAACAAACAATATCCTTCTCATTACCAAAACGTTTTTGACCAGATCACTCCCGGGCACGTTTATTGTCGGCCCCGGCTGAAGTATGACAGTTGTAAGGCTCATTGACGGCTTAAATTATTCAGGCGAGGTGGGTCAGGGACTCCCCACCAATAAAAGCCATATAAGCCAGAATAAATAAACCATTGGAAAATTACAAATTATAATAATAGAGAAATAATTCAACTTAAATAAAGCAGCAAAGAAAAAATAAACAACAAAGAATCAGAGATACAAAAACCTAACCTCAAAAAATTTGCTCGAAGCGTTTTGCTGTGTTCACAGCTGTGATGACACAACAATATAATACGACTATATCATGCATGTTATAGTGAATCGATGCATGTTATGCAGTTAGTGGTCAGCCTAAGTTTAATTTATTTACGATACAAATGACACTGATATTGTTGTTGAATTTATTTCATATGCCAAAAAGAAAATACAAAAAAGCTTTTCAAGAAATAAATGTAAGCTACTGCACTAAAGTACACACAAAAGTTAGGGAACTGCTAATTTATTTAATAAGAAATAATCACGAAATGATATCCTTATTCAAAATATTAGAGATAATAATGCCACCTTGCCACATTTACGATGTGATAAGATTGGTAGATAAAATAGTAAGGCAATCCTTGTGCTATTTTTCTTACAAATTTAGGTGATGACACAGTCCAAAATACGGTTAAGTTTCTATTTCTATTTGTTTCAAGTAGCAACAGATTTCTTGCTGACATTTTTTGTAGTGAAAATTTAAAACTCAGATGACAATGAGCACTGACCACCATGATAGCAATCCTGCCGCCGACGTCACCAACCACATTGATGGGCGGCTTCTCCTTGGCGGGGTGTTGCGGCACGCCCACACTGACCACCTCCATGGTGCGCGGGGGCGGCGGCGGGCTATGGTCGGCGGGGGGCGGCGGTGAGTAGCGGCCATCTACCATGTCAGACTCGGCCTCCTTCTGCTCGCCGTGAATGACGGCAATGCCCAGCCGCAGCCGCTCCGCATACGAGGTCGCCTTCTTCGCCGAGCCCGGGTTGCGCGCCACTATCACTGCGTTACGGTAGTCGGGGATCTGCAACCAATAGAATAGATGCGATTTCCCTTAAATAAAAGAATGAACAGAACAGATACCGTGAATAAACGGAGTAGACGGGATTGACAATGCAATAATAAATATATTGTTGAATAAATAGAATAAAATAGAACAGAATGGAAAGTAGGGATCTATGGAGAATGAATTGATGAACGGTGAATTAATAAAGTAGCATATAATTGGATAGATTGGAGCTTTATAAACACAATTCAAATCACGCAATGAGAATCACCCTCCAAATTATACATATGGATAATTGATGATTTAATATTAATGAATTGAAAAACGACATTGTTTCTGCGTGTCCATTGTATTGGCTCTTTATAATGTGCAATAGGCTACTTTCAACTTTCAGTTATAAAACAAATGGAAAACAACAGCTCACAGCGAAAGGCTTCGAGCCTTTTTCAGGTTAGGTTTTTATATCTCCGATTTTTTGTTTTCTTCGCTGCTCTGTTTGAGGTTAATTAGTTTACTATCGTTATAAAAAGTAATTTTCCAGTGTTTTATGTATTGTAATTGGTTGTTTATTATGTTTATTAATGGCCAGCCTTACTTTCTTCATAAGGCTGAGGCCGAATAATAATCAGATTTATTCACAAAAGCACAAAAAGCATGTTATGAAAAGACTGTGCAATATGTACAGTCTTTCACGAGAAGAAAATAAATAAGATTCCTACTCAAGATAGCTTGTTCTCTTTCTTCTCTACACTGATGTGATGTGAATCACCATTTTGAAGTCCTGCTTTCCAAGGAATTTACATCTCAGTCAGGTCAAATTGAGATTAATTGTTAGGCAGAAAGAGAATACCATTGGTTCTCATGGGAGTGTTCACACATGATAATCTATAAAAATTCTTTAGAAGACAATTTTGCTCTGTTTCAGCCCAGTAGATTAAGAATTCATTGGGAAGCAGGATTTGAGGCTGCTTAGATACATACATAGTGCAAACAGGCAATAATATCGCGAAGGAAACCAAAGCAACTCCAGTTTACACGTCCTCGCTAGTGGCATTGCTATCAACTCACTATGTAACGCACCATTCACCTTTGTATGATGTAAAAGAGCATCTGCAGCTTGCACCGAGTTCTATCACCCAACGGCTATCCATATATGTAAGCAGCCCAAAGTTCTCAATCTAATTGTAAAGCTTAGTCTTCTATATTCAATTTTCACAAGTTTGAAAAGTGGAAGCTCAGATATAATGTAGTCATTTCAAACTACTTAATGACAGGTTATGTGGTATCAGTACAGGCTCTAATAGGTAGCCGTCAAGAGTTGTGTGGCAGTGAAGACCTAGAATCGTAACTTCACACTTACTAAGGTAAATAATCAATCAATCAATCTCTAACCAGTTGAAAGGGCAATTAAAGTGTTGAATCCATAATATTCAAGCGTTGTAAAGCTAGGACGAAGGTCAATAGTGGATATTTTAGTATAAAAAATACTTACACTATCTTGAATATACTGTAGCAAGAACGGTGAAGCCCTCAAATTATCAACGGGACAATCGAAGAAGCCCTGTATCTCTTTCTGGTGTAAATCCATTGTGATAACATGAGTCAAGCCTGAGTTGCACAGCATTTTCGCTACCAACTTTGATACGATACAACCTCGCTTCCTCATTTTACCTGTAAAGTTACACACGATTTATCAACAATCTTAATAACTTTAAAAATGACACTCCTTTGATTTTTCTTATGAAGATGTGTGGTAATTATCAACAAATAGAGTGAAATTTAAATCGAGAGCATCGATAGAGCCAAAATAGTATTTTTATTCTTTAGCTACTCCATTTTCATCGTGGAATGTCTCGTTCTAATAGTATTATTTTATGAATCGTGGACTAATCCCACATGAGCGAAAAATGTTCCAACCCAGGCGAAGGTGATGAGATTAATTTTGAAAAATGACACCAATGATGTGGAAATCGAATCCAAAATCAATATTACACTTTCATATCGACTTGTGAAATCATTAACACCAGAGTACAATAGATAATAGATAAATATGTGAATATTTTATATTCATACAGTAATATAGAAGAAGTGATATCGATTATTAAGATATTGATACGACAGCGATAGGTAGACAGGCTGATAAATTATAAAAATTGACGATATACTAATGTATATAATAATGATAATTTTAGAACATATTGATGACCGGTTACGGATATTCATCCCATTAAAACGCATACAAAAAAATATATTATTCAAAGTAGCCCTACAGAAATGAAAATGATAAATTATAGATCATTATCTATAAATATGTAATAATACGAGGGTAGGCTGATAACTAATGCACACATGCTTGTAGAGCACAAACTAAATAAACTTCAGAAGCGCGTCTGGTGGCATGTGGAAGTACTATTTCTCCTCTACACGGCTGCGCAGTTTGAAGGCGTTGTGCTCATCCAGTTTGGTTTGGTTAGTGAAAGTATGGCGTCGTGTTTTGGTGTTATGTCAACGCGAATTAAACAACGCGCTGTTATCGAATTTTCAACTGCTGAGAAAGTGAATCCTAGTGAGATTCATCGTCGTTTAAAGGCTGTTTATTGTGATGATACTGTTGATAGGTCTACCGTGAATCGATGGATTATAAAATTTCGAGATTGCCAACCTGGAAAAGCCTCAATTGTTGATGAAACACCCAGCGTACGTCCAATCACTGCCACAGACGATAATCATCATAAACTCGTCGAAGGCTTGATTCAAAATGACCGGCGAATCACTCAACAGCATATCGCAAACCAAGTTGGAATATCCAAGTAACATGTCGGCCTCATTATTGAACAATTGGGATACCATAAAATCTGTGCACGATGGGTACCACGCCGTCTGACAGATGAGAATAAACAGCGTTGATTGGAATGCTGGGAACAATTTGAAGTGCTACCGTTAGGAAGGAGACGACTTCATAGATCATTATTGAGAAGAATCAAGAATTAAATAACCTTTAAACGACGATGAATTTCACCGGGATTCACTTTCTCAGCAGTCACAAATTCGATAACAGCGCGTTGTTTAATTCGCATTTACATAACACCAGAACACGACGCCATTCTTTCACTAACCAAACCAAACTGGATGAACACAACACCTTCAAACTACGCAGCCGTGTAGAGGATAAATAGAACTTCCACATGCCACCAGGCTCGCTTCTGGGGGTTATTTGGTTTGTGCTCTACAAGCATGTGTGCATTACTTATCAGCCTACCCTCGTATATTGACGCGGCAGAAATTGTTGACAAACAATTAATAATTCCATGCACATCATTGATAATGCAAAATAAAGATACTGCATTAGAATAATATAAACTAATTATATTATGGAATACTGCATTAAAAATTACACTCTCGTACAATTTGTATAAGGAATAATTAATAGATATATTCTAGTAAAATATTAATATTGATGGTGAAATGGATATATGAAATAGTAGTTATCTCCCATGGTGAGATTGACTTTACAATCTTAGTTTCACTGATTGAATAGGAAGCAATGATGCTATTTATTATTACATAAGAAATTCTGACTCGAGTGAGACTCACTAACTTATATACAATGTTCAACAAGTCACGTGATTCCAACAAATTCCTCTACAACATTTGTCAACAAGCCAAGATTTGAAACACCGATCCAAAATTTTCAAATATTTATATTAGTTTTTCGAAATACATGTTACTGGTCAACTTCCACGCTCATTATCTTTCGGTAATTACATATTGCTAATTAACCAAATTTGAGCTAGATTGTAATTGAAATGATATTAGTAGAACTAAATAAAAAATTATCTTTTGGTGAAAGTTGTCAGAGGAAGCATACGGAAGAAACATTGAAACAATGTACAAATTTATGACTAAAATGTTGTTTGATAGCGATTGGCAGTGACCCTTGATGCGATAGTAACTGTAATTTCGTCTGGCAATTGATCAATAATTGCAGTTGAATGACTGCTGGATTACATTGACAAACTACAACCATCAAACTTTTATGGTCTACTTCTGTTGATAAACTGCATGATAATTATCGACCGTTGACCGAATTTTGTCAAGAAAAAACTGGGATTAATTTAGGAAAATCGAACGAGAAAATTGGAATTTTATTGTAGTTTTATCAAATCATTATGATACAGAATTGGATAAATGTTTTATTTGTTTAGAATGAAAAATATTTCTAAAAAACTTCCCACTGCCACTCACCTACCAAGAAAATAAATAGGAGCATAAAAAATATGCTGCAATGAAGATTGAGAAGAACAGCAGTATTTTATTCACTGTTCCCAAGCCACATTATCTATGGAATACTGCTGTGGGGACACTCTTCACACTGTGAGAGTATTCTTCTGCTGCAGAAGAAGGCAGTTCGGATATTGTCATCCAGTGGTCATCTGGAGCACTGTAGGCCACTCTTCGCCAGACTCGGGATTCTCACAGTTTTTAGCCAGTTTATCTTTGCTCCACTGGTTGGTATTAGGAATACCAATCTGACAGTGAATTTGAGGGGGTTGCAGAGTGCCTACTCACTTCGAAATGCTCTCGACGTCAATGTTCCTCGATGTAGGCTAAGTAAGGCTCAAAACTGTTATCCGAATATCGCTATTAAAATGTTTAATATTATGCTACCTCCATCTGTGCGTCATTTGAGTGATTGATTGATTGACAGTGAGTTTAAGAGGAGACTCAAGTCCTGGCTGTGTGCTAGACCATACTACTCCTTGAGTGAATTTTTTCAGGAGTATATAGTTGACATTTAGCGGCCATCACGGTGTTTAGCCATCTATGTCATTATGTTTTATTTTTTGACGTGACAGTGTTGTCAAAAACTTTTGTGTGAAATTGTATATTGACGTGATGACCTACCCAGCTCATCTGGCTGGTTAATGGTCCTACAAATGAAGATTGAAGATATTTGAAAAAGAAATAAATATTGCAAAATTTTTAATAATATATATATAAAATAATTTTATACTTACATTGCTTACTGTATGGAAGGTAAGGTATGACTCCTACAATATTTTTAGCCGAAGACGTTTTACATGCGTAAGCCATTATTAGAAGCTCCATTATGTTATTGTTAACATCTCTGAAAAAACAACAAAGATTTGATATTGAAGTAAATTGAACAAGAGAATAATTTAAACTAATAGCTAAAATATAAAACCCTGGTTAATTACTTTTATTCTCTTTTTAGACCTAATCACAAAAAAATAAAAAACCTTTCAAATTTGGTTAGTTAAATTTATTCTCTTTTTAGACCTAATCACAAATAGATAAAAAAACCTTTCAAATTTAACATAAGTAAATGAGAATAGACAATTTTGCAGTCAAAGAAAAAAATTAGCTGTTGAATCTTATCTCTTACTTGGATTAATAAAATATTTAAAAATCTTATCCTGTCCAGTACATCAATTAGTAGGTAAGTATTGAGTTTATAGTAGAAAACAAATGCTGTCAAAAACATAAGATGAAAAATAAGTAGGCCTAATGCCAATTATTGTCAAATTACATTTTTACACTAAGATCGGAGATGTTGTGGAACTGAACTGACAATACATTTATTTCACCTCAAATTATTTTTTTAACTGAGTAAATAAATAAAAATAATTATAAGTTAGCCTATATGTAATTTCAAGTTATTTAATTCAGTTTATACTTGACTTACTTGGTACCCGTTTGAATTATGTAGATATCCTTTCCTCTAACCGAATCACCGATTTCCACCATAGTTTCTCTGTTAACTTTGTGATACACACTACATCCTCCACTCTTGACGCCCAAGCGACTGAAAATATAAACATTTAAACATTATTCATTATTTTTATTAATTATGATAAGTTTACAAAGGGTTACAACACAAAGCTTTTTTCAAGACAAGTTTTCCTAGAGAATCATCAAATCAGTCATATTATAAATACAACTTTTCAAGTTTATTACATAATCATAGGCACATGGTACATTCTTAGTGTTTTTTTTATTTGAAACTGTTTGGAAATATCATTGTGAGCAAATTATTTTGCACCATATTCTTATTTCTAAACGTTGAGTAGGAAATCTATAAAATCCCTACTCTCTTAACAACTAGGTCTCTTAAACAACATAGGTTTCTCAAAGCCTTGATTAGAGAGTTATGCGTTATAAATATTTAATACTATTACAGAATTCTGATTGCCAATCTTTAAATCAAGTTATTATTTATAACAGCTACGTCAAAATAAATTCAAGAGCTGATTAAAAATAACCAAGCCAAGCCATTGATTGCCAATTAAAACAGCAACGTACGTGAATCCACTCAAGATTAGCCACAGAACAATAAGATAATTGGAGTAAAATATTATTAAAATAAGTTTTTTACTTACTTAGCAACGAGAGTAGCAAGTTCTGGATGTGAATTTCCGTTGAGTATAACAATATCCGACGTTACTGGTCCATCCATTTTAAAGGATGAACTTTTTTTGAATGAATACAGCTTGGAAAGATTAATAAACCAAAGTACTTAACGTTTAGGGCACTAGAGATTTAAATAATTGTTCAATAATAAGAGCTTTCAAGAGATAGCAGATTAGAAAACATCACAAGACACCACAACGACAGAACAGACCGAACAAACAACATCTGATCTGATCAACTTCAGCTTTTGATCATTTGAACAATGATCATTTGAACAATACAACACTAGAGTGCTCTCCAGTTGACACTATTTAATAAATAGGAAAAATGATTCATGATTATTTAAATGGGTACTTTCAAGGATGAAAAGAAAATATTTCAAATAAAGAATTATTCATTCATAGAATGGTTGAACGATGAATTATTATTGCTGTGGTAATCATTTGAAGGTACTATGAAATATAGCATGGCCATCTATAGTTGTAGTGATCTATAGATGGTTATGGATACAGGCGCTAAATTTGAAATCCATAAATTCTGAAAGGCTTCAGATAGGTATTATTTTATTACCTGACAGTTTGTAAAAATTATTGCCTTGTAATGAAACAATTATTTCAAGTTTTTACCGGAACAAGTAAGATACCGGCATTGGAAAAACAAATTCAGACGTAAAAGAGTAAAAAATAATAATTTTAGGCTACATAGTTCAAGGTTGTTTTATTGAAGAAAATCAATTTACAGAATGATAATGTCTGTTTAGATCGCAGATGAACAGTGACCAATTTAAATGAAAATTCAAATCATTACTCATGAAAAATTATTCCTATTTATGGTATAATACGGTATGCTTTGTCACAAAGCAGCTTCCTGACGGTTCTTTCGAAGGCGGCCTCATTCAACGGCTTCACACCAGGATGCAGCTTGTTAAATAATTTCATAATAATAATATTATGGAGGGATCCCTCTATATTCATATTAAAATTACTTAGTATAGTAGTAGGCGGAGACAGTTCATTCTGCAAGGTGAATGTGGGTGCGTGTCTTCTTGATAAGCAGTTGAGTACCTACTGTAGGCCTACCGGAATGTGAATCAAAGCAACATTATTGGTTTGTCATCACCAGTTACTGATGCCTCTTATAAATTATTCTTCGTCATAAATTTGATTGTAAATTGCTTGCGGTTTTGTAAAAATTCAAATCATAATTGAATAAAATATTTCCAAACATTATATTTAATATATAGGTACTGTAATAATTTTTTTGTCTCAATGTATATTATATAAATAAGTATCTAATACCTTTTCATCCATCCAACACTGAACTTATTGGATCGATGGCATTATAAAACTCAATGCAAGTAATTAATTTAACAAAAAACTATTCAGATTTTCCAGATGGCCGCGACCCAGTGTCAACTTTTAGTTGAAATTAAAATATTATCAACCATAAATTCATTTACACTGTAATGTCTTCTCGCACAGCACCTGTTATGTGTTATGATTCTCACAGCCATCTTTTGCCTCAGGACATCAGCAGCCCAGCTGAGTGACCCCACAGGAGCAATCCATATGTGATGTGGCAATGGAAGAAAGCTTTATACATCATCACGATGCCTCTTAGTCCCCAGGCCCCGCATCTTGAGCAGCAGGAAGCAAATGTGGAAAAGTCGGTTGGTGTATATTATAAAACTGCTGTATATTATAGTAATATAGTGTGTATTTTTGGGTTCAAAATTTTATAAAATAACTTGATTAATTCAATAAGAAGTGATAATTGAGTGTTATATTTAAATATAGTTTGGTGTTTTAATTTATCTAAATTCAAAATGTTTAGCTTATATTCATTTTTGGACGAAAATTGAACTAGAATCTTTCACAGTAGAAACATAACCTATTTTTTGCACATTTTATTAATTTATCAAAATTTGGGAATGGAATAGATTTGGGCCAAGCCTGTTGTTCCTTCCTAATTATATTTATATGATTTGTGATTATGTCCACGAATAAATGATAAACGAATAAATTATATGACTACTCCAGCTGAGTTTAGATTCCAAGACAATACCCACCAGCTTCACTGGATCCTGAGTTCCTGAGGATCATACAGTTCTCATGACAAGCTGCAAATGATCTTTGGGTGTTGTCCTCATTCTAGCAAGGAACCACAAAGTTTCCTTGTTTGAAGTTAGAAGTTATCCAATGTGTAGAGAAATATAATATAGTGAAATGACAATTTCACCTCAAAATGAACTTTCTTAAATTTTCTACCATGAACAAGATACATTTCATAAAAATATCTAATATAATAAGAAAATGCCAGCTCAAAGTAATATATCGTGAGATTCACTTTGCATTGTGAACTTTGATTAATGCTAACAGTTCAAGTGGTTCTCACGATTAATGCAACAAGATGTGTATTATAGCCTCAGCAGGGTATGGTTGATCAATCTAGCTATACATTTCTACAACCAAGCAAATCCAAACATTGCATGATGCCTCTGTAATAATTTATAATTTCAAATTCTTTAGTTCTGGAAGTATAAGACGAAAATAGTGTAAGGAAAATAATTATTCCCTCCCAAAATATACTAAATGAAAGATTCTATTTTTCAATGATTTGTTGTTTTTAATTTGGCGAGAAAATCCTATTTTCTTAAAATTAAGAAATCTAATCTCAAAAAACTCCAATTAGAATGAGTTGTATGTCTCATTTCGATGAATCAAGTGACTGTTGGAACCTTTTTCAACAATATTTGGTCGTTCTAACCCTAGCCCAAGTTGAACAGGCATACAATTTGGATTAATAATTCCATCTACGAGCACTTTGAAAGCAATGGAGACATTAAGGTCAGAGAAAACTATTTAACCAGCACAAAAAATAATATATTGAAAAATAAATACTGTGGATTCATTTATAATTCATAAATAGGGAAGAGTAACTAAAAACAATATCATAAAAATACGAAAGGGATTGGTCGATTTCAATATGAAATACAGAAATTTTCTTCAACCAAAGCAGTTTTTCAACAAAATTTGAAACATTATTATAGAAAAAAATCGTTACATAATGATTAATCAGTTGAATAAGTCACTACATTAGTAAAGAATCAAATAATTGACTAACGGTACTGAAATAAAGTACCCTACAAAACAAAAGTCATTCACAGACACACGTAATATCAAACACAAAATTTGTTATTATAAGCTATATCTATTACAGCATATATGAATGAATAAAACATCATTTATATGGATGCATTGAATATTTTTATAAAGGCTGAAAAATATTTGAGGATGTATCACTTCACAACCCCCAAAAATACCCGTTAGAACGAACTTACTTAAAGTAATTATTAACAACTTGAGTAGAGCAATTCCCCAGGTTTCAAGCCGGACAACTTACAGCATAAACTTATAGCTCAAAGTCTTGATTGGAATTGAAATAAATCATCGAATGGATTCCAATTCCAAAGGTATCGGAATTTTCTTCATGATTGCGAACTTTTTCAGGGCCTGATATTTAGCACACAGTGTATCCAGTTCTTCATGCATGGCCATATTGTCTTCTTGCATCAATTCCATGTCTCTGAATTCTTGCACTTTTTCCGTTTCCAGTTCATCTTTCTGTTCTATGCGTTTGATACGACAGCTGAAATAAAACAATTACGATTTTAGTTCATGATTTAGAGCTAAAAAAATGTATTTGAATGTGATATACCTGTGGGTAAATGAGCAATATGTGGATGATTCAGTTACGAAAAAAAGGTTGAAATTCCAGAGAGGGTTGAGCACTGCGCATGCGCTCTGCTTCTTTCCCATCTGTTAGCCACTGGCCAACCTGACGACCTCCTCGACTTTTTCTCGTTGCTGAATCATCTCTCATGGTCCGAGTCATGAAAATGTGTGACATTTTGGCTTAGGGAGGAATAAATTTTTGTCAAATCGATTCTATTTTTACAATTTTCATGAATTGAAAAACCAAAATATTATTCATTCAGGATTCAAACAATCACTTTTCCCTATCCAGAGATTCCACGTTCAGAACTCGACGTTACAAGTAACAAATATACATATTTTTTCATTCATAAAAAAATATTTCAACACTTGTAGCTCTCTATGAGAAACGTAGGACAAAAAATCTTCAGAAAACTATCAATTTAACATTGAAGAAATAGCCACACACACATTTAAAAGGAGAATAGAAGAAAGATTAATAAAAACAATGATTGACTGTAAGAAACTAAGATATGACTTGAAGAGGTTTTTTGGAAAGGAACTTATAGATTTATATTTTTGAAATAACTCAATATCATCAAGCTTTTAATGATTATTGAGTGCAATATTTTTATTCAATTCAGTTTCTAATCCTTCTAAATTGAAAATTTCCTATTTGTATATTTTTGGTCTGCGAATTGGACTTAAATTATAAAGTGAACTTATATTAACATCACATCTAAGAAAATCCGGAGTTGATTGATTAAAAATCCACATTTAAAAAAATGTATATCAATATTGTTCAATCAATGCCTTCGGTTTATGAATAAACTGCTCTTGCTGTGTTGTCTTTACTCAAGACAAATAAATGTATAGATTTTAATTCCTCCACTCAACATCGTCTCTAGTAACTATTAAACCCGAACTGCAGGTGTTTGCTTGTGGTCAAGAGATTCTCCTAATGACTAATTGTCAAGATTGCGAGTTTCTTCGAGACTTTAATATTTTATAAATAGCTTGAGGTTGATAAATCAATTTATATTTATTTCAAGAAACAAACATACTTCATACTTCTGTCGTTCGTCATTGACCAGCTTCCTGGATGGACGGCATCTCTTTGTATTCAGACCTAAGTTAGTCGTCATTGATGAATGATCTTCGATCAACATCGGATATATAAATCTGATTATCAATTCAAATTGTAAATATTCACTCTCTTGATAAGGGCTACTCATATAACTTATTTATGTAAAAATTTAAAAAATCGAAGTACCCTTTAACTGGAAAATAAAATGAAGTTGAAAATTGGTACTTTGATTTTTCAATTATTATATGAAAGTGTAAAGTATGGCTGATGTATCTCCTTGATGGATGATCTAGGCAAATCTGTCTAATTTTTCGAAATGTAGTTTCTGTAAAAAGTTTGTGGTTATTACCTAGCAGCATATCCCCTATTTTTGAGGGTTCGCCTCCTTTGCTTCATGCGCAGGATCTCGTCACGTGTCAAGCCCCTCATCTTCAGCTGTCTGTTCAAGTCACGGACGGAAATTGTCACCAATTCGTCATCACTGATATCCAAAACTGGACTTGGTGATAAGGGTTCCTGTCGATGAATCACAGAGAAGAAATATAAAATTATTGATTTACAGTAATATTAGATCTACTTTTATAACTAAACTAGTTTGAATAAAAAATCAATGAAAACACTTGAAAGAATTTTCTACTGAGAGGGAGAAAATCAACGTCAACGAAATCCACTCTAAAGGTAGGCGCGCACAGATCGTCATCGGACGAACGGCACGGATCGGACGATTAGATTTGATGCATTGTTTTCAATTGGAGTGCGCATACCTATACGATGCGGATAGGTTTGCGCACTCCAATTGAAAACAATGCATCAAATCTAATCGTCCGATGCGTGCCGTTCGTCCGATGACGATCTGTGTGCGCCTACCTTTAGGCTCGATGCAAATATGCGACGCTAGCCAGTTGCGTTTTTACGAGTGGAGCGACTCTCTGGCGGCAGCCGATTTCAGTTCAGTGCACACTTGTGCGTATCGACAGCGACTCACTGTTGTCGTGCAACGTCAATCATTTGTACTCAGCAATTTTTCGGCTTGGGCAACTTGGCCATTAATCGTGATAGGAAAGATCTGATTTCAAATTTTCGAAGTTTTTTTGTAATACCGGATGTCAGCAATTATTATAAAAATCACGATTATTGAAGAAATCAATTATTCATCGGCAGTAATAAATATGCGGGCTGCACACATATAACACAAGAAACAAAAGGAACATGGACAAGCCTCAACATGGAAACAGTACAAACTTACGTCCTAATAGTTGGATACAACTCAACTGATGACCAGCTATTGCTATGCATACTATGCACGTAGCGTCATTATACTGCAAAGGGGTAAATCGGTCCAGAGATGAAATTGTGAGACCGTGGCTTTAAGTAACTCAACTGTCTCCTAAAATAGCATTTATAACCAAACATTTTGTAACCAATCTAAGCTATAGCCTATTTTTTTTGTAAAATATTGATGATAAAATGAAACATTCATTATTCAATAAAGGAGCCTTGACATACAAAGCAATGATACTAAGCTAGACGATTATTATTTCTCAAAACACAAAAATAACGTTACATGTTTAAAAAGCAACCGTAGGCCTACTAACTTATAAAGCTGGATTTGCACACAACAGTGACAGTAAAATTGAAATTCTAATCAGACTATTTGCACTCAGCCCGGCCCAGTGAGTAATAATAACCAATAGAACATATGAAAATTAATTATATTTGCACTGTAAATGTTGTGAGTAGCTTAAATGCAGCTCTTACAAAAAATTGTAATGATATGTGACAAATGATAAATAACTTTTTAAATATATGCCAAAGATGATATAGATTTATGTATGTGCCAAAAATATATTCAATATGGCTTAGCTTACAAGTATAACAAGCTAACAGGATAAGGAAACCATTATATTTCAAAACTCAAGCTTTCCAATAGATTGTAGATACAGTTGAAGATAATGTATACTAGCGTAATTCTTGAGAATAAAAAATAATCATAATGAATTTAGATTCTAAAGATAAAAAGTACAACTGATGATGTGTCATTTCAAGGATTTAGAAATTGCAGTAAGTTATGTTATAAAACTGTTGTTTCAACTTGGTTTTAAAAATTAATTTACAAAACTAAAACTCTCAAACTTACCATGAGACTTTTTCTTTCACTTCTTTTTCCTTCAGGAGCCATAATTTTGATCAAAAAACAAATATTTCTTAAGAATAACAAGGAGTTAAGCAAAGTAATCTTACTGACAAAGAATTATGCTTAGTCATGATGACATTTTATTCCATTTTTCGCTAGGCCTACGGGACTTACAACATCGGGTTGAATAGCTACAACACAAATTAAATACAAATTAGACAACTGTTCAGATAATAAAATAGAAAGCTTAGAAATCACAAACAATTTTCAAACTACGTTTGTAAAAGTAAATAAAAAGTTAGGTTATTTAATTTATTTACCTTTAATTTTTCGACCTTTGATGATCGATGTTGACATCAACTCAATATTGCGATATCGATATTTTTGTGCGATATACGAAAGCGCGGTAATTTTGAATGTCGGCCTCGAATACAGAGTTTTTTTATCATTTTTTGCAGTTGGTTTTCAAGTTGCCATAAAAAATAGAATAATTGAGGAATTATATTTTATAACTAACAAAAGTTTTAGATTCAGGCAGGAAATGCGGAATCTCAGGAGCAGGATGTGATGGACAACAAACTTGGGTCCACTGCTTTCTCTCATAGTCCAGACAAATGGTCGTTTTTCAGAAAACAGCCCCGAAAAAAATTTTTCTTGACGGCTCTATAATGTATTTTGGGGCGGGCGCTGAATTCGAATCTGAAATTTGCTGACATGTCATAGGGCGGCTTCACCCCCCTAAAAGCCGGACTTTTTAAAAATTTTCCTACTAATTCTTATTCTTATCATTTTCTTTATCCATTTATACAATAAGTACATTATCAAAATGATAGGGAGAGGAAAAAATAAGGTAACCTTGTGCTATTCCTCTCCCAAAATTATATAACACAACATAGTCCGAAATAGGACTTTTAGCTCTTATTAATCTCTAGAACTTTCAAGGTTCCGAAGTTACAAAATTTCAAAAAAGGGGTATTTTTCAAAATTATGCGAACCTACTACTTCTACCCTATACAACTTGGATCTTTTTCTAGTAGCCTAATGATAAAAATACACATCACTTGAAAGAACAATTCATTTTGAACAAGATTTCTCAGGAATTTTCGAATTTAGTTGTGGGGGGAAGGGTCACAAAAAAAATAATAATAAAATAATGTCCTACAGCCAAAACTCGAATTTTCATCATAATTTATAATAACTTTTCAATGCCTTCCTAACAAAAATAAACATATTTCGGCTGAAATCATCTTACGAGAGTTCAATCAATCTCAATCTATCTTCAGCTTCATCCATTACCAACAATTGCGGGATCGATGGCGTCAAAAAATCAAAACACGTACAAACGCATGAAAAAAACTGTAACAGTTCAGATGGCAGTGATCCAGCGCTCACGCTCTCAATAAAAATTCAAATCATCACCCATAAATTCGTTCACACTGTAGTATGCCTTTGCACACAGTAGCTTCCGGACGGTTCTCCTGAAGGCGGCCTCATCCAATTGCTTCACACTATTAGGCAGCTTGTTGTAGAATTTCAGGGCTGAAATCCTGTAACTGGCCTGTGATCGGTGGAGGCGTCTCCTGGGGATATCCAGCAGCTCACTGCGCCTAGTGTTGTGGCGGTGGATGTCACTACGGGCAGCTAGAGTATGCTGTATCTTCTTGACATACACCAAGCACAGGAGGATGTAATGGCTGAAGACAGTCAGTACACCAAGGCGAGCAAAGATGGGCTTGCAGTGGGCAAGATATAATAATAATAATATAATGATATAATGATATGTATATTATAATGATATAATATACAGGCGCTGCCTGTTATAATTCTTATAGCCCTCTTTTGCAGTTTCAGCACATCAGCAGCCCCCGCTGAATGACCCCACAGAAGCAAGCCATAGGTAATGTGGCAATGGAAGAGCGCGTGATACATCATTATTAGGTATTTCTCAGTCACCAGGCCCCTCATCTTGAGCAGCAAATGCGGGAGAGTCGACTGGTTACTTGCTGTATATGACTGTTCCAGCTGAGTTTGCTGTCCAAGACAAAACCCAGCAGCTTCACTGGATTCTGAGGGTCACGCGGCTCACGTGACAAGCTGCAGATGATCATTTGGGTCTTGTCCTCATTCAGCTGGAATCGATTAGCCAGGAACCATGAAGTGGCAGATCGAAGATGCTCCGCAGATGCCTCTAAAACCCGCTCAAGCTCAGCACCTGATGACAGTAGAGATGCATCATCCGCGAACATCAGAGAGGAACCGTAGTCGTCGAGGTCATTTATCATGACAAGGAACAGTGTAGGCCCCAGCACCGATCCCTGAGGAACACCAAAAGTTACCGGAAGTGTCCGGGAGTCTGCACCACTGAGGGAGACAAGCTGAGTCCTTCCTGAAAGGTGAGAGCCCAAGATGGAGAGGGCAGAGTCTCTAAGAACATAAAAGCTCAGCTTTCTAAGAAGAAGGCCATGGTCCACGCAGTCAAAGGCTCGGCTCAGATCACAAAGAGCAAGAGCAAGAGACTCAACATCCTCGAAGGCAGCATCAATCCACTCAGCCACATGGTTGACTGCACCCACTGTTGATCTCCCAACTCGGAAACCAAACTTCATGTTGGAGAACAGGCCATTCTCCTCGAAAAAAGCCTCCAGCTGAGGCTTTATCACTGCCTCAATCACCTTGCCAAAGACAGGAGTTATGGAGATTGGCCTGAAGCTACAAAGGTTCTCACAATCACCCTTCTTGAAGACTGGGACAGTTCTTGATGTTTTCAAGAAATCAGGAAAATTTCCAGACCTCAAGCACTCATTGACAGATGCAGAGAGATGAACTGCGATGGCATCAACAACCTCTCAAAGCATGCTCACAGACATGCCAAACACATCTGGACTTTTTGAGGGTTTGAAAGAGCATATATGATCTTCCTAAGGCAGCTGGTGTGGTGGGGCAAAAGAAGGAGAGATGCTCCTGTCCCGGCTGGATTCTTCCTTCCAACAGATCGATTGGATCAATGGCAGCATCAGGCAGGGAATCCATTATATCCTGAACCAAACCCACAAAGAAGCCATTAAAATCATCCGGGCTTGCAAAGTCGATCTTTTTCCGTGGCATGGACCTGTTTGTATTTATCACATCCCAGGCAGCTTTGCATTGGTTATGTGCATCCTCAATCTGTCGCTCAGTTGCCAACCTCTTAGCCAGCTCGATCCTCCTCTTGTAGAATTTTTTGAAGTTTCTATATCTAGCAGAGCTGTCAGCATCACCATCCTCACATCGGTTCTTGAGGGCGAGCATGAGTCCCTTAAGTCTGGCCAGATCATCAGTATACCACTGCCTGTGGCCATCCAGATGTCCAGGTCTCCTCCTTAGTGCGGGGGGGGGGCGGTGAGGCCTGACAATCTCAGGAAAAAAGAAATCGAATCTGTCACAAAAATATTGAAAAAAAGCTGCAAACAACTCAGTACCACCTGAGGAGAGAAAAATATCATTTCAGGATGTACTGGACAAGACACCTCTGAAATTTTCAAGGGCATGCACAGGTCTCGTTCGAAAAATGTAATCAGCATGCCAGGTAGAAGAGGGCGCGACACGTGCCTCAGCCGCTTTCAGGAGGATACAAGCAGTCCTCAAAGCAGAGTGGTCATCCCCATGCAACTCTATCACATTTGTGCTGCAAAATTCAGACTGAAGGCTAACTGCAACGTTGTCAAGGAAAGCTCTTCCTCTTGTAGGCTCAGTGCAGGTGATTACATTCCATAACATTTTAGCAATTCAATAACATATCGAGTTTTTGGAGCATCACTGATAAAATCAACATTGAAATCACCAGCAATCAGAATTTCAGAATCATATTTCTTGGTTAAAAATATCAATAGCCGTTCAAAAAGTTCACAAAAATGCACAAAATTCCCACTAGGTGAGTGATACAAAGACACAATAATAACACCTAATTTAAGCACTGAAATGGCAACCAGTTCAAGGTCAAGTTCGCAACAAAAAGGGGTTACATCAATAAGGTCAATTCGAACATAGAGGGCACATCCCCCACATCTCGTCACACATCTACAAAAAATTGAAGCAAGAACTAGGTCTGATATCTTCATATAGAAATCAATTTCAGAAGAAGTCAAAAAATGTTCATTCAAACATAAAATGTCAAGTTTTTCATTTTCTACAAACATGGAAAGTAAGCCTTGTTTGTTTCTCACGCTCTGGGCATTCCAGTGACCCACAATTAGTTTTGTATTCTTTTGAGTATTATCATTTATAAGCCTGAGTAGTGGTTGAGGCTTGATTTCCCTAAAAAAACACGGGAATTAACACGGTTTCTGTAGGGTATGAATCGGCGCACAAGAGCTCCCGAAGGCCAAAATTCAGAATTTAATAGCTTTTCCAAAGATTCAGAAGGCACCTCAATTTTAAACGATTTATATGAATTGAATTTAGTGTTAAGTTCAATACACTGAGACACTTCAATTTTCTTATCAGCTAGGAACGATTTCACAGTATCAACAGTTTCACTTAAAGAAATACGGGAAAGAAAAATATGATTACTCTCACTTGAATGACTAGAATCATTAGAAAATCTATCATGCATTGTAGTTTTAAGCCCATTTACATCACCTGTGCATAGCACTGCATCATACTCTTTTCCTGATTTCGGATTGATGTAATATTAGATTTCTTCCTTCCAATACTATCCCTAAGACTGCACGATTTTTTCTCAGAAACAATACTAGAAGTCTTATTAGGCTTGACACAAATAACATCAGTTACAAAATCAGAGTCATCACGTAACCGCAGGTTCAACTTCTCAGTTTGAGACACGTTAGGTGCAGGTTTTCATAGTTATGAGCTATGAGCATAAGGATACCTCAAGGATCAAAACAAAACTTCAAACATTTATAAATTCTGACTGAATGATCACATCTCCTCGTTTTACAGCTCATTCTTCTCAGCTCGTCAAGGGGGGTCAAAATCATGTATCGTAACTGAAAGTTGATAAAAAAGAAAATTCCTCTTTTAGTGTATTTCAATACACAGAAAAATTACTAATTTCTATATTCAAAACTGTTTATCTCGGTAACCTGAGATGATAAAAATGGTACTAGGTACTGATTTGAAGAACAGAATCTTCTCTTTCATGTGAGCTAATTGATTTTAAATATAAAATATTATATTATTAGTATTTGAAAATATAATCATGAACTAAGATACGTTTGTTTCAAAAAATCAAGAAATTTGCGACATTTTTCTCATTCCACAGCCTTGACAGTTTTTTCGATAGTAAACTATAAATTTAATGGCAACTCAGCTTATAAATAATGAAATTCTCCTTCATTTGAGACCAATCGCAAATTTGTATCATGTTACTCATTTTTAGAGACTCCTAAATAACATTGAAATCGCAAGAAAAATGAGAAAATAAAAAAACATTGTTTTTCAATTGGCTATAACTTTTGAACGGTATTGAAATCTTAAGTAATACATGGGAGTGAAAAGAGGAGAAAATTATCTACAACCTTGACTACTTTTGGATATTTTATCTGAAGTGTTTCACAAGATAAGCAGCTTTGCATAAGCGAGAATGTGAAAATATCACAAATTTCTCGCATATCAAGTTGCGTATCTTGTGAAAATTTTCAGATAAAAGTCCAAAAAGTAGTCAAGGTTGTAGAGAATTTTCTCCTCTCTTCACACCCATGATTCGAATTCAGCCTTCCAAAATACTTATAGAACCGTCGAGAAAAATTCTTCCGGGGCTGTTTCCTGAAAAAACGACCATTTGACTGGACTATCATCTTTATTGATGATCTTGAGATAGATGGGATGACTCTCTTATTTGCGGATGACACCATCTCAATTGAACAGGATGTGGATCTCAATAAGGCCATCTGCAGGGCAACCTTAATTTCTTGAGGAGGCTGGTGTGTGATTTTTATCAAACAAGTTTTGCATGAGCTAGGAAAAGACCCAGATACTCCTACGTACAGTAAGGAGTAATTCACCTTTCTTTAAGTTGTTTTGATAATCACATTTTTTAGTGCCATTTCGATGAACTTTGTGTTCTAAGTTTAGTGTTTATCATTGTACTATTATTATTGTCAAAATCTATCTAGGATTAGGCTAGTCAACGATTGATTGAATTGAGGATAGATTTTTAAAATTTTAAGTTGAAGAGAATGGAAATCATCCTTGAATATTATTACTAGAATGAAGATTTTGAGCAAATAGAATCAGCTGCCTAAAAGCTGAGTCGAGCTTTACTTGTCTTGATGTGGAACTAACAAGATGTTTTTGAATTTTTTCAAACAACATTTTGAAAGACAAATTCTACAATAACAGATTTCCATCCGCCATTTTTAAGTAAAAATTCAATATATTTCAAATATTCTCTACACCTACTCATCTATCGGATTAATTCTGACGCTATTCAAAAAATTATGTGAATATAAAAAAATAAACAAGATGTTTTGAAAATATAACAAACAAAATAGACTTTGCACCAGCCAACACATGATAAGTCATGTTAACCTGACTTTTACTAAACAAATTGTAAAAAAGTTTTGTTGACGACCAAGAACAGAACTTATCCTTTTGGAAGAAAGTTTTAAAATTTTTTCTGTGAACCTTTTCTGCCATCATGACAGCGGCCGAAAACAAGGAATTTATGGATGCAATTTTTGACATTGCTGAAGATGCTTTACAATTGGAAACAGCTGCAGGTAAAATTGAAGTTTGAATTAATGTACTCTTGATAGAACACTAGGCAACATTCAAAACACCTATCAATCCATGGTACACGTTTTTCAGTTGTATTAATTAAGGAGAGTTTTTGAAAAAAAATTGATGAAAAAAATATGACATATTAAAATATATGAATTTATTAGTAATTAAGATGCCAAAATTGTTATTTTGCCTGAGTCAATTCCTTAAATTTGTTCCAAATTACAAAATATTATATGACTTAATGTTTCATCGTATCAAATACTGATTTTTTAAGTTGAAGAGAAATAACATTTTTAATAGCTACGGACTAAATCCCAGGTATAATTGCATTGTGCAATCTGATAATTAAATATTGGAGAAATTGAAAAAGATTTGCAATTCCAATAGTTTTGCTGCTTTAACATCCCTGGCCTTCACCTTTACAACTTTAAACAAATAAAGTTTTCTTATTATTTTATCAATTCAAGGTATGGCATTAAAATTCAATAAATTTTGCAGTTTTATATTTTCTAATTTTTCTTTTTCAAAAATACAATTACTTATAATCAATAACATAATACTCATTTGATCAATAATCATAAGAATGACTTCTCTTATAATTATATAAATAACTAAAAACTGGTCTGAACTGGAATCAAATAATTATTTCTGGAAGGGAGAAAATAAATAAAGTCACAAGTCAATGGATTGAAAAAATAAAGTAAGCTCTTTTCAAAGGTCTGGTTGGACTCTTGAATAAAATTTGAGCAATTAATTATTTTAATTATAATAAAGCATAATATACATAAGTATAAGAAAATTATAATAAAGTGTATTTGAATTGCTAAGTGCGGTTTGCACAGTGACAGTACAGTTTAAACTAAATTTCATTGAAAACTGAATTGAATCCATATTAAGTCTCGCTCGTTATAGCCTAATTTGGCTCATTTTGAGTTTAAGCTACCGCAGCTGATTAAATTCAGTTTAAGCTTTGACTGTGCAAACGGCCTCAACACTTTCAAATTTTCAATAAAATAACTGCAAAATTGGAATCAACGTAACTTTTTCAAGAATTAAGCAATACAAATTCAAATAAAAACTTAATTCAACAGGCACCAAACGTTCAATAAAACGATCAGATCCTTAATAACATTTAATTTAAAACAGAATAATATAGATTATTCAATAAATATTTAAAAAATCCACCCAATTCTACTGTTTTAGGGTTGAAGGTGATTTTTATTCATGTACAGTGATACAGTAAAAATATTTTATTAGGTGGAGTTAGGGGAAAAATAAACTATTATTCAAGCATGATATTGCTATCCAATTAGTTCAAAGCTCTAGTTCTATTTTATTTCATAAATTCAATAAGAAGTTTCTACAGATAGGAATAGATAAGAAATTGCATTTGTTCAAATTCAAATGAATCAATAATATTGAACAAGAATCTAAAGTTTAATGCTGTATAACATCCTAAAGACAACATTTCGGCTACCTACTGCAAATATTGACAACAGAGTTGTCTTCGAGGTGGTTTACAGCATTAAACTTTGGATTTTCGTTTAATAATAATAACTTCTGATTTATATTTAATTAGTTATAGATGAATTATTTTTAATTATGAATTTAAACAGAAACTACGAATTTCTGTTACAGACCGAGTGAGATGCTGTGAATGGGTGAGGAAGCTAGTCTCGCTTCCCGATGATAATCTAGAATCGGCCAAGATGCGCAATGAGTATATTCAGTATCTGCGCATTATGGTTAGATTCGGATTTCTCCACGGAATTTTCCTGAAGTCTCCCCCACCAGGAGAAATGAGACCTTTGGCTGAGAGTCTTGTAAGTTTGAAATATGGAATAACCAATAAATTCATCAAATTACAAATTAATCTATTAACAATGTAATCAAATAGTAACTAAACTAAACTCAATAGAGTAGCCTACGCAGAATGAAGAATCAAACAAGCAGTATTTTCTCATCTCCTTTCAAAATACTATCCTAAGAATTTTATAATATTATTAGGAGAAATTCCTTGAGGAATGTAGTATGTTTAAAATAACTATTTAGACTATATTTGGAAACAGTACGAAGAGGAGTTTTGGTGTAAGTATCTTTATATATTTTTATAGGGGCTACGTTTTTAATGTTGATTAGAAGTTGAATACATAATATATCATTAAGTGTAAGTGCCGGTTGCACAAAAGCCTGTTAAATTTTAATCGTGATAAATTCCACGAGAACCAATCAGAGAAGCCGTCGTATCAAAAAGGTCTAATCGGGATGAATCACGATTAAAATTTAACCGGCTTTTGTGCAACCGGGCTTAAGTATTACAATTATTGTGTTTTACATTATGTATACCATGGGCATATTAAACCTTCTATCCTTTTGATATGATAGTCTCCATTATTATTTTAATAAAAAAATTTTTTTGACAAGCAAACTTCCAAAAGACCAAAGACTTGAAAAACTTTTCTCCTATTGTAGTCTGAAGACTTTGGACTCTAATTGAAGAAATTTCAAAAAACTAAAACTATTTTTTTTCGCCGACAAGAATTTTTTTTATTCTTTAAAAAGAAATTCAAAGACCTGAATCAATAATCCTTTGTAGAAAAAAATCAATCACGGAAATTTTTAACCTCTTCAAACATTGCATCTTTCTATAACATGATAAACCGGTAGTAATAAGCAAGAAACCACTTTTTCACAATTTTCAATCACCACATTTTCAATTCCAATCGAGGAGATTTGACAACTCTCTAAACAATGTATTTCTACCGTATTACATGATGTAGTATAGTAGTAATAAGCAAGAAATAATTCATTCCTTCCATGACAAACTTTCAATTCCAACCAAGGAATCCTTGAAAGGAATCCTTATTTAAGAATGTAGAAAAAAGCAAGAAACAATTTTAATATTCGTGACAAAGATTTTAAATTCCAACCATTGATACTGTGAAAACTTGAATTGGTTCATTGAATTATAATTATTGTGAAATAAAAGAGATCTCAGTTTCAAATAATTTATTTGATACACTTAAGCCATCATCAGTGGTTTTTTGATAGACTTTAAAAAGAAATTCAAAGACCTGAATCAATTTGTACAAAAAAATCAATTACGGAAATTTTGAAACTCTTTACACATTGTATCTTTCTATAACATGATGTAACATGTTACAAAAAACCACTGATGATGATGCCTTAAGTTCACTGAAACTTTATTTTGGCTCATATAAATTATGTGGAACAGACAGCATATCTTTTATTTCACCTTGAAATGAAAAAATTCCATATCTATTCCAATATTTATTATCATAGTTTAAATTGAATTATAGTTTGTTTGACAAGAATTGGTTTGAAAACGACGAATTTGCTAATTGCAGGGTGTAGTGATAAGCAAGAGCGTGCCCGACCTGCCATCCGTGGGCCCAATCGCCCCTTTCCTGGCTCAGCAGTCACCGGACGGTCGCGCATACCTCTCCATCAAGAAGATCCCAGAACGCGGCATATTCTGCTACATGGCTGTGGCTCCCGAAATCATCTTCGAAGAGAAGGAACGACCCAAGAAGCCGGGATTCAAAGAGAATGGGAATGGCCATTGACCACTTGCCAATCACCAAAATTCTATTTAGTTATGTGGGAGATTGTGTCAAAATTATTACTGTTTTCGAATTATTATTATTGAAAATATCTTAAATTGATGGTAAATTTTGGGTGTATCATAGAGAGCTTGGTTTGATAAAATAAAATGATTGTGTCAAAATAACTGATTTTATCAGAATTTTTATCGAAAATTTAGGACCTTAAAATTGAATAGTAAATTATGAATACTAATGAATTGGGAAAGTGCCACCTTAGACCTCCAACATACCCAGAACCTGACAGCATACTGGCAAAATATTTTACAAGGCAATTCAATAAAAAATTTAGTTGCTGGTTGTATGATTATGCTGTTGTAAATGAATTAGATTGAAAGTAATTTTCTGTAGCTTCATCTTAACCCTGAAAGTTTTAGTTCGAGAGTTGTTTCGAACCATTCTTTCACTCGATATCTTTAGTATTTACAGGCAGGAGCCCGTGCTCCGCAAGGGTCCAATTAAAAAACTGAAAACCTCACCTACTGAAATCTTGAAGAATTTAAAATAGACCTATAATCATCTTCGGTAAATTGAGAATCTTTATACAAAATTTATACAAAACAAGCTATGAAATTGAACTAAAATTAATTGTTCCAAAATGTTCTATCCATCTCAAAAGTAAAAAAAAATCACCTATCCTTCATTATCACCGATATATTATCAATTAAGTGATCAGTTTCATTGACACTTCAACTACTGGGCACACTAGGACACAAGCTATAAAATTGAACTGTCTAAAACAGGCTTACATGATTTATTGTCCCAATAACATTTTCTATTCATCTCTTTGGTATAACAACTTCACTTCCATTGATGACATTCAACTAAAGATTATACTACAGATTTTCAACGCGATGAGAAAGTTAATTGATTTCAACTCGTCAATAGCGGCAGTTAGCAGACGAGACGCATTTCTCGAATTGTCTTCTAAAATTAGTGCAGCACATAGAGAATAGTGTGCTTGAAAAAGATCTGTTTAACTGAACGTGTAACAGACCGGCTGCCAAAAATGTCGGTTATGCATGACTTTCTAATAACTCTGCTGTTCTTTTAAGTTTGTGGAGTATTATTTCGGGTTGCTCTAGACTCTAGAACCCTAATAAAATCATTTTGTGATAAGACCAAGTGCAAAACTTGCATTAGTACTTATTGTTGTGTTTGAACGTAAGACATTTTCTAGACAAAGTTAATAGGTAAATTAGACAATAGGGAATAGGAGGTGTAGATGGATCAGTTACGAGAAATAGCTTGACATTTATTACAGCGACGTACATAATACCAGTCGACCTTTTCTAGTGACTAAACTCATCTATACTTTCTATTCTCTATTACAATCAATATTTTTTCGTCCAAATATACAACACTAACCAAACGGGCAAAACATTTTGTCAATCAATCATACATTTTTATTCAATTTGATGAAGTCAATAGGGAGAGAAAAACAGACATAAAACAAGAGATGTTTCTCTATCATTTTTTTAAAATAATACAAAGTACTTGAATACATATCTTGATATACAGTGGCTTACCGTCGTCTCAAATGATGTAGTGAGTAGTAACATGGAGAAACAATAGCATGAGTTAGCAAACTTACGCTATTGTTTATCTATGGTAGTACAATGTTCAGGTAGAGGAGATTAATGGGTGAATTTCAATGAAAATATAATGCATCCATCAAGATGAAAAAAGTGGGAAGATATTAGGAGAATTATAGAATAAAAACAGACAAATCTCGTAATAACTTATAGGGCAGATTAATTAACATGACCGTATATTATTTTATATCAGCTAAGTAGGCTCTACGCAATTAATAAAAAAGCATAAGCGTAGAATCTCCCGACAAAACAGGGACAAGTTCCGGAATTAGACGACGCCGCCGCCTACTCTCTCCTGATTGGTCAAGAATGGAAACCGGTGCTTGGAACTCTCTGTCGGTAGATGGCAGTAGGTAGTGGATTATCATACATAATCTTTTTCTTTTCATAAGAATGTAGATTTTGGTAGTAAAAAGTACTGTAGACCTAATGCATTCAATAGATAAGAACACTATCTTCAATTCAACATCGATTTATTGTTCTTATATCAAAATTAAATAACATTGAACTGGAAGATGAGTTTACTAGTAAAATTGGAGTATAATTTTGAAATATCAACAATTACATTACTTTCTATTTCTATTAATTCCAATACAGTGATTAACTGTTCTTCTATTCAATCTGTTCAATCAATGAAAAAGTAAATGATCATTCTGGTATTATTCTCATAATCCTCTATTATGGAATAGTTCCGTATATTAAATAGTATAATAATGTTTACTCTATTCTTCTACTAACAGAACAAGGTCATTCAAGCCTTCATTAGCCTACGATACACCATTATTATGGAAGATGGAAGTACAGTGTGACTTGCTACACAGAGAGTCAGTCCAAGTCGTTACATTCTTTTCAATTATTTATTTACTTTCAGCATTCGAGTAGTCATTTGAGAGCGGATTTATTTATAGTGAGATTCTCTTCAAACTGTCAGCATTGCCTATGGATTACATCAATACTTCCAATTCAAACAGTGCTGACAGTTTGAAGTGGATCTTCCAATAGCTGCCTGTTGCTTTTCATAGGAAGAGAACGAGGAGAAAAGCCTCTGATGCTTTCAAGTATTCAGTGCTTTTCTCCAGTAGGTTTTTCAGTGGTTTTCTAACGCTGTTCCATGAACACACATTCGAAACTTATAGCAGAGTTAAATATACAACTCAAATATAGGCCCTACAGCTTATACAGTCAAAAATATTTATTCATTCATTCATAAAATTGATGAATGTTTTTATTGATCATAGAATGGTCTTTCCTTGTGGAAGTAACGTGGGACTCTCTTTTTCAGAGTTGAGAGCCCAGCCATGTTCTCTGTTCGACGTAGAAGTGGTGAGATATTCATCTGATTGTGTACTTCCAATTCTTCAACTATGCAGCAGAATAGTGCAGTATTCCCTTTCTGAAATGAGAGAGAAAGTTGATGATTTTGATTCTTTGATATACAAAATTATTAAGATTCACCAGAATTATTGTACGGTAGTAAATTCGTCAGTCTTCAATTTTATGAATCTACTTATCATTTTCACTAAACACTAGCCAAGGATAAAGCTCAATGGAGGATGAATCAAGTGGTTCAACTCATCACTAATAAGTAAGTTACCACTGGAAGGTTTTTAAAAGCAACAAATAAGTAAAAATCGATAACCAAACCAAGCCCTATTATTAAGCTTGTGTTAGTAAAGATAAAATTTCAAATTTTAAGCTTGATACAGTAGGCTACTGTACTTATGATACAAGTAAATTAGTGTTTCTGCATATTCCTTCAAATCTGAATAGAAGTCGAACAATTTTTTCCAGAGGGAAACAGAATTCTCAAGAAATAGCCTAGAGTTAGCTCCTACAGTGAGATTTACCTTCAACTATAAGCATTCCTTATGAATGATACCAACGCTTCCCATTCAATCAATTCTGACAGTTTGACGTGAATCTCCAACTATATTCTGATCACGAATGAAGTAATGGATGAATGAGATGAATGACAACAACTTCATTGTTAGCCAACTTCCCAACCTCAACAATGAGTTTTAATTCCCCAGAGAGAATATTGAAAGATTAATAATCTGTTGAGAGCGGCCTTGAACAGTAGATGAGATAGCGAGAGAGAAAGAGAGAGAGAAAGAGAAAGAGAGAGAGAGAGAGAGAGAGGAGAGAGAGAGAGAGAGAGAGAGAGAGTGAGACAGTGAGAAAAGTGATGACGTGTGAAGACCTTAATCAACTCTCAAACCCCAAGACGCGATATATCGCGAGGGATTAAGGGAGTAGGAGAGTCTCAGGGGTGAGAGAAATGAAGAGAGAGAGAGTGTGCCAGTGAGAAATATGAGAGGGGCGGACGCTCCATAATTCAAACTGCAAGGTGGTGCTATGCTATAGTAGTGAGATTCACTGCAAACTGCAATCATTAGTCGGATGAGAAGCATTGATTTTATTAAATAGAGAATGCTGACAGTTTAAAGTGAATCTCACTGACTACAGCGCCTACATTTTATGAGCTGGACGGGATGAGTGTTGGTTATCACCACCAACAAGTGATTGATCATCCAGCTAGCAGCTAGCACTACTGAGAAATACGCCACCTTGGCTAGAACAACGAGATAAGAAAAATCCTGGCCCTGGCAAGAAGAAAAACTGGCGAGAGAAAGGGAGGAAAACAGGGAGAGAAGGTGGATAAAATAGAATAGAATAGCTGCCTTTATTTTTACCTAGGAGGGCGGAGTTAGGGCGCAGCCGGCCCTCTCTTACACTCAACCCTCCAGTACAACGCTAAATAATAATTACTAGAGGAAAAGATGTAGATATAGAGAGGGGAGAGAGAGATTAGATTAGATTTCTTTATTTATGTATGTTACAATATTTACTGGCTTATACACTAATTTACATTGAATGTGGGTAATGCTAATTATTCAAAGAATTATACAAAGTATAAAAATTAATCAATGAGAATAAAGATTAAATGCAATTAGAATAACAATAATTATAAAATTGTAATGTAACTTCATAAATCGGCGGTGTTTCATCAAATAATTGTCGATTCTCTAAGAAGGATATAAAATAATATCCTCTCCATCAACACACGACCGGGTTGTAATGGAATAGAGCTGTTGGGAATATTATAACATGTGAATATGTTATTTGAATCTAGAATTATGGGATGAATGATATTAGAATGAGTAATAGGGAGTACAATATTGCATTAATGATTCGAAATAGATAAATGAAACAAATGTTATGAGGTGGGATTTAATGAGGAGTTTAGGAATTAATTGAGTAATAATGACGATATACAATACTAAAGAACAGAAAATGTTGAGATGAGATGATGAATATATATTATGTAAGATGGATGAATGAATGGAATGAAGAATGGAAAGGAAGGGAGATTAGAATATTTGTCATGCAGTGCTCTAGGGTTGGACAGACTCAGTCATTTTCTCTATAAGATGGTTTTTCAAAGATAAGATAAAGCCCGCTCGGCTCTCAATGCATCTAGAGTTGGGAAGTTTATTCCATTCACGACAAGCACTGACAAGGAACGATTTAGAATTGATAGTAGTTCGGTGATTAGGTATCCTAAGAGTATTAGCACCAGTTCTAGTATGGGAAGCATCTATCCTCCTACCATCGGAAACAAATTTAAAATCATTTTTGAAATAATTAGGATTGCCATATTTTAAAGTATCTCTAACAAGTTTGATTATTCTGAAACGTCTCTGATCGGGGAGCTTCAGGGTAGAACTAGCAATGTGTGCTGGGGTGATATGTTCATGGCGTTCAAGAGAGTAAACAAAACGTAGACAATAATTTTATCATTGAGTGTAACTTGCATGTCATTGAGGACAGAGTTGCAGTACGTGAAATGTGGGAAAATCAGATATTGGACCAGTAATAATCGTATACTTCTAGGAAGGACATCTTGTAATTTTTTGAGTGAATGCATTGCTGAGAAAACCTTTCTACAGGTTTTATTGACTTGTTCTGACCAGTCAATGTTTTTATTCATAATGATGCCTAGGTTTTTCACTGAGTTGCAGTAGGGGATCACATTACCATCAACAGTTATTTTATGTATCGAGTTGAAGTCGATATTGTTTACTAAAAGTGAGTAATCAATAATTATGGGTTGTGTTTTGGTTGGGTTGAGTCTGAGGCCGTTTCATCTTGTCTATTCCACTATTGAACTTATGTCTTGATTCATTTTCTGCACGGTTTCATTTAGTTTGGTGATAGGTCAACTTGCATAAATTTGAAGGTCATCTGCATATGTATGGAAGCTGGAAAATTTTATTGAAGAGGGAAGGTCATTTGCATACAGCGTGAAAAGAAGAGGGCCTGAAATTGAACCTTGAGGAACACCATGTGAAACATTTAACCAATTCGACCTGTTCTCTCCAAGAGAGACACATTGTTTCCTATTTGTAAGATATGAATTAAACCAAACTATAGATTGATGACTAAAACCAAGAATAGCTAATTTTTCGAGAAGAACAAAAATCGGTGAAAAAGAAGACGAAAAGTTTGAGAAGTTCTTTGAGAGGAAATGTAAGAGATGAATATAACTAAAATGAAGTAGAGAACGGGGAACAGGTTAGATAGAATTGAGGGAAAACAGGAAGAAAGAAGGGAATAATTGGAATAGAGACGGGAGAGAGAGTTATTAGATCGAAATTGCAAGAGAAGGTATGAGATAAGAGATATAACTTGAATAGAAAAATATGTGAATGGGGATAAAAAGGTTAGAAGAATAATGTGTGAACAGAAGGAACGAGAAAACAGTGATAGTGTTGTGCTGTGAAGTGAAAGAGAAAGAGAGAATAATATTGAGAGGAGATCAATGGAGAAACAATAGAGAAATGGTGAAGTGGAGTCTGGTCTTCCTAGAAAATCGAAATATAGATTTGATGAGAGGGCGACGAAGAAAATGAATACCGTAATTATTATTGAGACGGGAGTAAAGAATTGGGATTAGATTGGATTAATTTCTTTATTCGTGTACGGTAATTAAGTCACTATATATTGTGGATAATGCAATATTTTACAATCACAATGAATGTAAATTTTGTAATTATAGAAAATAAAGATTACAACGTATGAATTAATCGGCATTAATAGGAGTGGAGATGAACTGCAACTTGATTTTCGATGATTCAATATTATAATGTAACTACATAAATCGACAGGTGCGTCAACAAGTAATTGTCGATTAAAATATCACCCTTTCCATTAATACACAAAGAAAGTGAGATGGAGAAATAATGAAAGGGAGAGAGAAATACAAAAGTTAGAAAAGGAGGAAATGAGCAATTGGAAAGGGTGGAACGCATTTGAATGTGGAAGAATTATGGAATTAGGTAAAACCGAGATTGTAAAAAGGAAATGGTAGGAAGAAAACGAGAAGGTGAATGGAAAAGGAAATGGAAGGATGGGGGAAGGCTAACAATATGATGATTGGAGGAGGAATAGGATTGGAGGAAAACGGACTGGGAGGAGGAAGATGAGATGATGAGTGTAATGTGTAAGAGGAGGAAGAGATGGAGGGGGAAGAGGAGAAGGAGAAGGAGAACGAGGAGGATGAGGAGGAGGAGGAGGATGAGAAGAAGGAAGAGTAGTGAAACAAGGATAATAAAAAGTAAGAAGAGTTCTTAAAAAAGTACGAAATGGAAAACTAAAACGAGGAACATACTAGTATAAGGAGAAATAAGGAAAAGAAGTTGATGAGAAAGAAAGAAGAAGAAGAATAAGAAGCGGCTTTAAGGAATTGTGAAGAAGAAGACTGGAAGGAAGAAGAAGTAAGATGAAAAATGATCAAGAGCTAAGAGCTTGAAAATGAATTGAATCGTTGATTGATTGTTTCATCCATCAATCCATGTTGCAAAAACTTCCATCATTCTAGTCAAGTGTATCTCTGATTAAAGATATCGACATCACGAAAATTAATCACTGTTTTTCAATTAAATTTATTGTTGTACCAGGAACAAATAGCTTAGCTAATCAATCAACGTGACGGTATTAATAGATTTTCGTTTAAATAACCAGAAGTTTGGAAACAATATTTAAAATCACCAACTTGGTCAGTTTTAAGGTTGTGTTACCAGTTATAAGCTCGAGTCAGTAAGTTACATTCATAGATTAATTAATTCCCTTGAAGTATCATAGTTTATTGGAGATAATCTAATATCCTCTCAAAAAATTCACTAAAAAGAATTCTTCACCCGTCCTCTACACCAACCCCATTGAAAAGTCTTGTGTGGAAACTAAAATAATATGTACCAAAAAAAGTCCAACAAAATTTTAAAAGCTTTCAGTAAAAAAATGTTCTGATATTAATAAGACGCCTGCCTCCCATTGCAATACATAATGAGAGTAAGTTTTCAAACAGTTTGGTAAAAAAAGAAATGATATACATCAATGAAAAACCCGTCTTCCTTATCCCTCATGGGGTTTAGGCCTACATTCTCATACATTTACAGAGTGGAAAGTGAAATTTCGTCCCCGAAGATTGTATGTTCCAAGTTTTTGAAACTAAATTAATCATGGAAAGAGTAATTAAAATGAGATTAATATCTAGAAAATTATATTTTGGGTAGTTATGAACACTTTGGTGGTAGAATCGATCCGATATCTCTCACTATAACTGAATAGAAATCAATATAAAAGAATTTACCAGTTATGACCGCCATCTTGAATTTATTAATTATGAAAAATATATTCGTTGCTTTCTCATCAATATTCTTATTTGGCTGGTTGTAACGGAGAGATTGAGACCACTTTCAAGTCTTTATGATGAAGTAGTTGTGAAAAAATAGATTTTATAGTTCAGATTTGATAGTTAATTTGGTTCAGCGGCTAGAATGACATAATGAAAAAATCATAACTCCAGAACAAAAGGTGATAAGAGCTTGAAACAAACGGAAAAATGTCATAAATTGTATTTCAAAGAAGTTTTGTTTGGCACTTTATATCCAAAACTTGTCATTGAAAGTAGTTATTCAGAAAAAATTCTCGTGAAAATTTAAATGTTTTTGAAAATGTGCATTTTTGCAGGTTGAAATCATCTTTTAGGTGGGAATGTGTAATAACAAACTAGGTAGAATAGTTCATTGTGATTCGATTCGCGTTTACTAGAGGTTTCTATCATCGATCGTGATGGTATGGATCGTATGGATCTATCATGGTTTCTATCATTCTATGACCGTTTCAATTAATGCTGGATCCGCCATTTTGAATCGGCCATTACGCGGCCCAGTCGCGACCCCCAAATGCGCATCAAGTGGTTCGGATATCTTGTGCACTTGTGGTACCCTAGAATCAGAATATTTGTGGCTGTTTCCATCTTCACGAACTGCACACGAAACCCTGGTTTTGAGCCATAAGGAGCCGGACTGGGCGGTAACATGTGAATCACTTTCAATTTTTAACCGCTAGGATCGCGACATTTACATTCCATAAATAAGGTCATGACACAGTCCCGTGATGCATTGCAAAATCGCCATTTTATGGGGTTCTAGTTCACCAATTTTCAAATTGATCAGCTGTTATCATTATAGATTGAACAACATGATGTGTTATTTTGTTATATTAGCCCAGTCAATAAAGGTTTTTTCGATCCGAAAATTAAATAAAAGCTGAATCTTTTACCATCGATAGAACCCTCCCAGAGGGTCATTCTCCCAAAAGTCCCAAGAAATCCCCTTGGAGCTTTCCCCCCTAGCCCCCCTCAAAGTTGAAAAATGCAGGTAATCACGGAAAATCAATTATCTCTGTACCCATTGATCTGAAACAGTTCTATTATATGCCATTCGATTCGTTACATTATGGACTACAATATTAGTTATATCCATTCCTTCAATAAAATTAATAGTTTTCTTGATAAAATAGTATATATGTAAAAATTTAGGGGGTTTGTGATTTGATTTTTTTGTTTTCTTCGGTTAACTTGGAAACAAGTAGTTTTAAAGGAAAATGAGCCAAATAATTAATGTAGCCACTGTCATTGCAAATCCATTGATGTATATTGTTATGTATTTGCGATTCGATTTGACGCCGTGGAAGGGGAAACAGTCGTCGCGGAACGGCACGGCTGACTCTCTTAGCCATAGTAAACAGCAACCTGGAAATCAATTATCTCTGTAACCATTAATCGGAAAAAAATCTATCATATGTCATTCGATTCGTTAAATTAAGGACTGCATTATTAGTCGGATTCATTTCCTCAATAAATCGAACAGTTTCCTTGATAAAATAATATAATGTAAAAATTTAGGGGTTTTTCGATTTGATTTTTTTGTTTTCTCCGATTAACTTCGAAGCAAGTAATTTTAAAGAAAAATGTGACGAATAATTATTGTAGCAGATTCATTGCGAATCCATTGATGTATATTGTTATGTATTTGCGATTCAAGTTGACGCTGTGGAAGGGGAAACAGCCGACGCGGCTGACTCCCTTCACCATAGTAAACAGAATAATACTGCTGTCTACATTGCATCTCATTTACACTATGGCGCTCGGAACAATTATATTTGTCTATTGTTTTGACATGCGCTGTATATAGATTTCCACTATTCAATACTCTAAAAAAAATATTACAATTAGCATAACCTTGCTCATGATAAAAATCAGGATTTCGTTGTTTGCTCACAGAATTTATTATATTAATTTGAAGTGTGCCTTCTCCATACGAGTCAGAGGTAATTTGATAACTCTAGTTTCAGATATTGATGTTTTTCAACGAAGTTTCATGATATATTATGTGTCCGACTC
The DNA here is from genome assembly GCF_014356525.2 of Nilaparvata lugens. NCBI lineage: Eukaryota > Metazoa > Arthropoda > Insecta > Hemiptera > Delphacidae > Nilaparvata > Nilaparvata lugens. The sequence goes on along the minus strand of NC_052511.1, from coordinate 21,257,806 downwards.
CTTCATCTTATCCTTATTTTGTGAAAAATGAAGATTCAGAATTTCTTTTCATAGCTTTTCTTGTGTTTTATCTTATTTCATCACTCTTTATAATTTAAACACTTGATAATGGAATGAATATCATCAGATCACGTGAACAAAAAAAAAATAAAAGGGTGGCCTACCTGAGATACTATATGATAACACTGTAGTCCTGATAAGTTGAAAATTTTCAAGCTGAAAGTAGATTAATTTGTTGCACATTCGGTTCAAATATTAACAAATGTTACCAAATATTACCAATATTATCACATATAGTGAGAACGAATTACTCTGAAGCTTTCTATTCTCACTGAACATGAAGAGGCAATACCAAGCCAGAATCGCAGTTCCGTTCAAATCATTATTATCAGAGCTTTCAAATTGATGCTATGTAGTAAATGTATGTATTCTAAGCTATGTATTCAGAATAAAGTAGTTGATCTCTATAATCACAAAAATCAATGTACAGTTCCTATAATAAATAGTAAAAATAACAAAATTTCTAGTAATAATGCAACTTTTTCTAGGTACGAATTTCAAGGCTTATAAAATGAATTTTTCTCAATAACAGGCAAAGATTTCAATGATCATCATAATAGTAATTTAATGAAAATTGTTTGTATTGTACATTGTTCGACGTAAGATAAGCTACATCTTTAAGGTAATCAACGTATTTAGGATTATCATGTTTATGAATGAAAGCGAGACTGTGATAGAAGATTGGTCAAACTGAAATATAAACATTATATACAATGCATATTTCTGATCAACTATAATTACAAATGATAGTATCAAGCCGTAATGAATTGAGCAACTGAATTTCAAAGTTACTATCCACTGTTCAAATCGCACTGTGATTTCCTTTTACTTCCAAATGGATTGAATTGCCTCACTCTTCAACGTAACAATTATTGTAAAAAAACCAGTGGAATGTGAACGTCATCCAAATAGCATTTGAATTTCAATTTTCAGATCATGAAATTCATAAAAAACTAATTCTTGAGAGAATAGTGATGAATTGCAAACAGTGCAAGTAACATTGATACAAAGCGATACAATGAAAATCAACATCGATTAATTTAATACTGGACTTATCACATTTATATTACCGTTAATTTATATTATTTATAAAGCTTATACAATTTGAAACCAACATTTTAAATTTTCTCTACTGGAGCAAAACATCGATAGAAAATAAAGAAGAGCCCATTATAAGCACAATATACTTGTGTACTAGAATTCACTTGAACTAACTCATCACTTCAACCCTTCAATGATCACAATGAACTAGAATGGTATAAAAACCATGGAATTGATAATCAGGTACATTTTTCAAATAGCTTCACCCAACTAAATCTGTGAATGCTAAGTCATAAGAAATCATGTTCAATAGATTTAATTTGAATGCTTCAAATAGAAAATGATCTATTCTTTTGGTGCCTTAATCAAAATCAATTTCAATCAACATTAATCGACATAAAGAAAAGCTTCTGCCAACCTTGTGTAATGAATGACAAGATGCGAGTGGAGGTGAAAATCGATATGTTAACAAAAATAATAGAAGATGATGAATCATCTTTCAATTAATCTTATACGGTAGGGTACTTTGTGGTTAAATGTGAAACACTTTCATGATTTTCCTACCTTTTATGCATGCTTACTCTTCCTTAATTTGTATGTTTGCATGGCTTTCATCTTTAGAATCTACTGAATTTTCATATTGGACTGTCTAAATAATGTAGATTCAACTAGTAAGAACGGAAGATAAGCTACTTTACAGAGAGAATCATAGAAAGTTTCAACTCAACAAGCCCAATGTATAAATTTTTTATGCCTCAGCCGTCATATATATTTGGCTCAACTGAAGGTATATTATCAACCTGGCTTGGAGAATATTAACTGTAGAAAACAGCAAACACTGCACGCTATGATTTTTCAGGAAATTGTCACTGTTAACACTATTGTAATCTATGATTTATCTCAGTTTATGACATTCATAACTTATGATAATATTTAGCATAGAATTATGATCATACACACATATTTGAAATATGTATTATATCATGTAATAGTATGAATATTTTATCGGTTGCAAAAAATATCTTTGTCTGTCATAGAATGCATGATTTAGCACATATTTAACAACAAAATGATTTTAGAGAATTAAAATATGAAAAATTAGTTTCATCGAATGTCAAAACAATAGACAAAATTGATTGTTTCGAGCGCCATAGTGTGAATAAAATGCAACTTAGAAAGCAGTAGGCCTACTACTGTATTTTACTGTTTACTATGGTGAAGAGAGTCAGCCACGCCGTACCGCGTCGACTGTTTCCCCTTCCACAGCGTCAAATCGAATCGCGAATAAATAACAATATACATCAATGGATTCGCAATGAATGTGGCTACATTAATTATTTGTCTAATTTTCTTCAGATTATTTGCTTCGAAGTTAATCGGAGAGAACAAAAATCAAATCAAAAACCCCTAAATTTTTGCATATATGTTATTTTATCAAGGAAACTGTTTGATTTATTGAGGAAATGAATACGACTAATATTTTAGTCCATGATGTAACGAATCGAATGACATATGATAGTTTTTTTCCCGATTAATGGTTACAGAGATAATTGATTTCCAGTGTGATGTTTACTATGGCTAAGAGAGTCAGCCGCGCCGTTCCGCGTCGACTGTTTCCCCTTCCACAGCGTCAAATCGAATCGCAAATACATCAATGGATTTGCAATGACAGTGGCTACATTAATTATTTGACTCATTTTCCTTTAAAACTACTTGTTTCGAAGTTAACCGAAGAAAACAAAAAAATCAAATCACAAACCCCCTAAATTTTTACATATATATTATTTTATCAAGAAAACTATTAATTTTATTGAAGGAATGGATATAACTAATATTGTAGTCCATAATGTAACGAATCGAATGGCATATAATAGAACTGTTTCAGATCAATGGGTACAGAGATAATTGATTTCCCGTGTTTACCTCCATTTTTCATGTTTTAGGGGGCTGGGGCGGAAAGCTCCAAGGGGATTTCTTGGGACTTTTGGGAGAATGACCCTCTGGGAGGATTCTATCGATGTTGGGAAATTCAGCTTTTATTTAATTTTCGGATCGAAACTGCTTTTTTGGACCTTCATTGACTGGGCTATATATTGTTCAAGGGATATTGCTTGGTTTGAATTGTAAAATAAATTGTTCTGACAGAAAAATAATATTTAGATTCCAACTAGGAACTAAATTGTTGATTTTTAGGTTTAATTGATCGGGAACTTGAAACTCTTTTTGAAGTTGGCCTCGCATATTTCTGTCTTGTCCCAATAACCTTGTGAATCATAATCCTTAAGTTACAAGGATAAGAACAATTTTTAATATTAAATAAATGAATATTTATCATTGAAATTTCATTATTGAAAAGTTGAAAACCTGAATTCACATATTATCTGAACTACAATATTGTTTTTAAAATGCATAATTTTGTTACTAGCAAATAATAGAATTAGATTGGATTTTCAAATGTACGGCCATAAAGACCCCATAAAATGGTCGCTCCATAAGGAACACGAGTGTCATGACCTGTATAATTATAGACCTTGTCCATAAAACGTTAAATTCAAAAATGGCAACTTTCAACTTCTAATTATCATTTAGACAGAGCTACAGAGCTCAATCGGACATTAAATGATTTGAAATTTTAAATGTAAATAGTTTAAACATGTCTCCAAGCCCTTTTGGAATAGTCCGAAATCTCAACTCATTACAGATTTTTCACATCAAGTGCGCATAATTTTAAAATTTCCCCAGTTTCCCCTAATTATCCTATGTTTTCCAATTTTTGTATACCTATACTATCAAGTCCATCAATTTCATTTCTGGAGAAAAAATTAAAATTTCAAAATTATCGGGCCCGAAATGAGGGGTGAAAGGACAATTTTCAAAATTTTATTCAATTCCGGGCATCTACTCTATGAAAAGAACCTATATATCAAGTTTCATCGAAATCTGTTGGATAGTTTTGCCAATAGACCGTTTGAAATAAAAAAGTGCCAAAATTGGTAAAATGACAAAATACCCGCATATGGTATCTTCGCGAATTTATATTGTAGAAGCTTTGTTCTGGTCTTAAATGAAAGCGCTCAAAAATCTTGAAAAATAATGTCATTTCAACATTATAAAATTTCCACTACCTTCCGCGTAAATTGAGATGGCAGCATGCGAAAATCAATGGGAAGTTGGTTACAGAATACATATAGTGGCGTCGGTCTTTTCAATTTTCTGATTTGCTTAGATAATAAGGTGGGGGACGGGTGCTGGAACGACCGTTCCACTAGATAATAAATCTCATCATTATGAGAATTTTCAATGAGCTCGTTAATGAGTAACCGTTTGACTTTGATTCAAACTTGAAATAAAATCTGGTGTGGTGCACTCACTCAACTTTCCTTGCCGTTATGAAAATTGATTAACTAACGCTAGTGTTCCCGCGCATCTCAAGTCTACTTTTCTAAGATCTGAGCCAGCTGGTGACAGGACAATAGCGCTGCAGACACATGAAGTCTGCTATCTCTTTATAGTGAATGATTTAATAGAATCAACAGTTGCCAACAGTTTGCAATTGAATAATCTTATTTTCTCCAATTTCGATCTTATTTTCAATTTTAGGTGAAAATGCCAGACTACTGAACATCAATTGTAGAGATTTTTATGCTCAATCTTTTCCACTTGAATTTTTTTGTTAAAATTGTATCTGAAGCCTGATAATTGGAAATCTAAAATCAACATAGATGGATGAATCATTGCATAGATGGTGCAGTGCTCCTGAAGTTTTTACAGATATGAGACTTGTGGCAGTTGATAGAGCTTGTCAATGACTTTTCTAAATATGAATTTGATCAAAATCGTTGGAGCCGTTTTCGAGAAAATAGCGAAAAACCCTATTTTTGACAACATTTTCGCCATTTTAGCCGCCATCTTGATCGAAATTGTTCGTGTCGGATCCTTACAGTGTAAGGACCTTAAGTTCCAAATTTCAAGTCATTCCGTTAATTGGGAGATGAGATATCGTGTACACAGACGCACATACACTCATACACACACATACAGACCAATACCCAAAACCACTTTTTTGGACTCAGGGGACCTTGAAACGTATAGAAATTTGGAAATTGGGGTACCTTACTTTTTGCGGAAAGCAATACTTTCCTTACCTATGGTAATAGGGCAAGGAAAGTAAAAATTAACAAACAATAAAAGGTCAGTTTAAATTTGGAAAAATCATCGAACACGAAATCATGAACAAGGTATATTTTCTTGACGAATGGAATATTTTAAAGATATTATTGATCATTATCTGTAAAAATCAACTATTAATATTAGATCAGATATACCGAAATGAAAAGGCGAGATATTTATAGAAGACGGTGGAGAATGAAACGTGACAACAATACTGTCCTATGAAATCCATTGACTATGTATTCTAATACGAGAATCTCACTATTTATTACTTGGAACCCATAATATAACAGTAGCCTACAGTAGGCCTGCTGTATCTTTCAACTGTTATGTTACAATCTGCTATCTTACAAACTTCCAAAACAGTGCCGTTTTGTGAAATTCGCTGTAAACTGCCAACATTGGTTGATCGGGAGGCATTAATTTTATTTATAAAGAATGCTGACAATTCATAGTGAATTTCACCCTAGCGATCTATTATCTCCGACGTCCATGCATGACTGAGCACCTGAAGCCCATGACCAAGTTTCCACCTATCTACGAAACTAAGCATTCAAGCATCCCAACACCATAACTAAGTAGTCAAGCACCCACAACTAAGTAGTATTTATCTATTAAGTCTAGAACTAAGTAGCTTGTAGACAAGCTGCAATGTTTGAAGGATGAGTCTGTCCCAACGGGTGTAAGCCTCCCCCCCCACAACTCACAGCTGAATCTTCAGTCTAGGGACCAGGAAACCTCAAAATTTTGGGGCAGAGAAAGGGGAGTCCCAAGAACGCATGCGTCAAAATTCAGTCCCCCCCACTTGATGGGGAGACCCGAGTAACTTAGAAGTTGCCGGTTGTTTGAGCGGTGAGCATCGTCGTATAGAAAATGTGTAATTCTCTCAAAACACGATTCCTATCACGTGGTTACTGTAGGCTTTGGAGATAGGGAGTCGGAGTTTAAGATACTGTTGGAAAGTATCTGTTGTTGGATAAGTTTCAGCGATTATTTCAGTTGTGATAACGGGACAACAATATTGTGGTTCATGGATTGTAAGAGGAAGACTTTATAATGAATTGAGTTGTGATTCAGAGACGAACAAATAATTGTTTACCAGCTTAGGGGTGTATCGAGTTGTAAATAAAAAGGTAGGCTTTTACTATTTTCTTATAATATGATATACTTCAATTCAACATTTACTCTCATACTTTATAATAACATTGCAATACTGAATTGTCAGGCAGGTTCATTAGGTTTGTTTGAAGATTGTTCAGCATAATTTATTACATTCATCCAAATTCAATAATTGGATTTTATTGGGATGTGGTAAACTATACACCGAATCTACAATGAATTAAGTCTGTTGAATTAATTTCACGACTACTCAATAAATAAAAATAAAACTAATTCAAAATTGATCAATTTATAATATTAGTTTAGATCTCACATTAGTCAATCAGTCAGTTAGTTCAGGTCACTGGAGTTAGCTTGATTAGTTAGGGGTAACTGTAGCCATTTTAACAGTGTGATTAAATGTTGATAGCAGTACAGAACAGTAAACTTCATGTACCTCAGATTAAGAATATTGACTTTTATAAATCCTTATATACATGTAAAAACGTCCTTATAACATGTAAATCCTTACATGTAAAAACGAAGTTTCACAAAATGCCAAGACCATACATTTCCATGCAGATGATATAGAAATAGGCTGAATATACCATTCCAAAGGCTGTCCAAGTTAATGAATGGCTACAATATTATTGGGCTGAGACTGTACAAAAGTTACCACAAAGTTTTATAAATGAGACTGAGATTTAATAGTGAAGATCTTTTACCAGCAGAGAAAGAATGGCTAAAAAATAATAAGAATTCAATGGTAATTAATTATGGACCTAATGTACAATTTTGAGTGGGTCTTGAATCACTGTGGAGGGATTTCAACTGTTAGTTGTAAAATCCTAAGATAAATAAATTACTCATCCTTTTCAAAACAAAGAGTTTAGTATCAAGAATCTATTTTCATGAAATTGGGGTTTGAATTCATGTCAATCTTGAAGACAAGATCTGATGTAACTCTAATTTTGCAGAGGGTGCTTGATCTTGGAGAAAGTGTTCCCTTATTCATTTTGAAAAAAAATATTGGACTAATACTGAGTTTTCGATTGATTCTGCTTAATTTTATATCTACTCTATTGGAAAGTTGTCTATTGTCATACGTTTTTGAAGATGGGTTAATCGATTATTCATGAAAAAGCCACCCACACTCCTTGAATAGTTTCGGGTTCCATTCATCATAAGAAACAAAATTGGCCAAATGAAGAATATATTGCAACTTCGTAGACATACTCATTTGGACGTGCTTACTAGACCAAGTAAAGCTAGCAGGTCTCCAACTTTATTTTAATTTACATAGTTTGCTCATCCAACAAGAGTCTAGACGAAAAAGCGAGTGAAGGGAATATGGAATCTGAACGTAAAGCTTGAAGGCCCAGAAGACAGTATGGATAAAAATAGATAGGAAAGAATACATTTTTAGAAGAAAATCATAGATGAGAGAATGGGGAAGGCATGAATTGAATGAAACAGTAATAGAAAGAGAAAAAATTAATTATTAAAAAATAAATTAATAATAGAAGGAGCCTCATGCTTGGGTGAGAGAAGCTCATATTTTTTGATGAAAAAATAATTATGAGATTTAATTTGTATCGTATATAGGATATATCCTATATTCCTATCGATATCCTATATTCATATTGTAACGCTGTAGAACGGATTTAATTCTATTCTACTTTATTTTACTTTCCTGAAATGAAACTGGAACTGAAAGAGGGTAGAAATGCGAAAAAATAATGGATAGCAGATGCTATAATCGAACGGAACATCGAACAATCACGAGCAAGATCTTAATTCAGTTCACGTCTCTAGACAAACCATCAAACTCCGCCTACTCTATTCTGATTGGCCAAAATGCATACTGTGCATGGTACCGTACTGAATTTTCTAGCGGTAGGCAGATATATAGGTATTATAATATGTAGGTACTAGGTACATCAAACACGGAATTTTTCTATTCATAAGAAATGTAGACAACAGTAGTAACTAGGTAATGTATTTGATGCATTGAAAGGATAAGAGAAATGTTTCTTCAATTCAGCTTCCAATGATATTGATATGAAGTAATCATTGTCTTATCGAAATACTCAGAGTAGAGTTATTGTTTTAATGAGCTGGGAATGAATGGAAGGAGCATGAGAATTATGTTACATTGAATTTTAATGGTGAACTACTTTTTAAATCAATCAAGCAAAATGATACCCGGATTATTCAATGTCACCTTTTCAAGAACAACATGATGGAAAAGTTTGAATAAAACTCATTGGCTTGAGAGGAAGGATTTCAATAAATCAAGAGATAAAGTCACTTCCTGTGTGTTCCACACTACCAATAAGAGAGCTTACCATTGATTCAACCAATTACTGACATTTTTGCAAAATAATTATCACATTTCTCGAGTAATTTAATCATTTCTCATCTATTCAATTTATCGTAAGAAATTCAAACAATTCAGCTTGATTTTTGGATATTTATTTCATTTACACATGCACAAAATCAAAACAATGATTGGGAAAGAAACAAGAGAATTAATCTAAAACTATTCCTCTCCCAAATTTAAATAGTTGATAAGCTCCCAATTATACATGATTAGTACTGATAACAATTGAAAACCAGTAAGCTACGAAGTTGTCTGTTGGAAAACCGTACCTATTAAAATATTAAATTTCGAAGAAGACCAAGAATTATTTTGTTTCTATTGAAACAATTCTTGAAATTACAAACACTACAATGTTTGTTTTATTCGAATAGCAAGAATTATAATAATATTGAAGAATGTTATCGATTGGTAGCATTGAAACTTTCTCTACTATTTTTAATGGAAAGCAATGAATTTTTTATTGAAGAATGCTTAAAGTTTGAAGTTTAACCAGAGACAAATGATTAATACAAGTTGACACGGGTTTTTACTCTATGGTATAACTCATTAAAAATAATTTGAGAGAAAAATCAACTTTCAAGGTACCTGTCTATCCTAACAAAAGTTATGAACAATAGCGTAGAGGTATAGATATACTTCTACAGCTGACTTTCAATATGAATGCTAGTAGAGTGAGATAGTGAGAGAAGATTTCATTAAAAATAAAAAATATTATCATCCTGTAGAGGTATAGAAGCAATGAGATTCTTTCAATAAAAAGAGAATATAGGAATCGTGAATGAGAAAATCTGTTGAAAATTTGAAACCAAGCTAATCAAGATCAAAAGAATAAAGTCGCACGAAAAATGAACCCATCTTCCTCTAGAGAAGGGTACATAAATTCCTTGCAAGCCTACAAATCAACGAAATAACTTGTTTGCGATGAAACACAGTTAATTGCTAACTGTTATTTAACAAAACAGACAGCTGCTCCTCTAAACATTCTACATTGTGCGACTCGATAAATATTTTAACCACTCACTTTAAGAAGAGTCTTGGAGGGAGGAAGGGAGAAGAGAGAAAAAGGAAAGAAAGAGTAAGACAAGGCAAGAGAGAAAGTTGTAGGAATGAGAAGTGTAGAGCAAGAAAGAGATAGGAGACAGAGATTTGTTGTTGAAAGGAATTTAAAATAAAAAGAGAAGTTGAGAGGGAAAAAATCGCATGAAGAAAGAGATTAGGGGACGAGAATAGGATATAGGGAGAAAAGGAATGTGTGTTGGAAAGAGTTGAATGAGAAGATGAAGAAGATGAGAAGAGAATATGAAGAGGAGAGACAAAATAAATAGAGAATAAGGACGAGGTGAAAAAAGTAGAAAGGGAGGATAAAAAAGTTATAGTAGGTAGTGGAAGAGAATGAGATAAATGGAAGAAATAAGAGGAATATATAAATGTCTAGGAGAATATAAAGGAATGTATAGGTATGACGGAGGAATAAGTGAAAATAGAGGAGCAGATCAAACAGTGTCAGTAAGTATGAAAGGAGACAGAATAAGATAAAGCCAGAGAGCTAGAGGCATATAACAGAGAAAGTAGAGAAGTGAAAATGTAGAGAGAACTGACACAAAAAGTAGATGAAGAGAATACAAGTGAAAGACTGTTGGAAGGAAGTAAATTAATATAGGAAAAATAAGAGTGGAACAAAAAGAGAAGGAGAAGGAAGGATGAGAAGAGAAATTGAGAAATGAATAAAATACGAAAGGGAAACAGGAAGAATGAATAAAAGGGCAAGAGACAAGTGTGAAAAGGAGGAGAAAGAAGTGAAAGAGGAAAAGAGAAAGAGAGCAGATAGGAAGAAAAAAAGACGATGAGGAGGAGGAAAGAAAACACAAATAAAATAGGTAAAGTGCTAATGAAGTGAAATGAACCAGGAAAGAGAAGAATAAAGGTAAAAAAATGAAGAAAGTAAAGAAAGCAAAAGGAAGACACAAATAAAGTACACTAGAAGTGAGAAAGAACATTTGAGGAGACGAAGAGAAAACAAACGAGAAAAAAGAGGGAAATAAAGAGTGGGAAAGAGGAAGAGGAGGAATAGGATGAGAAGGAGTATGAGGGTCAGGATGCGGCCAAGGAGGTGGAGAAGAAAGAGGAGAAGACGAAAAAGAAAAAGAAGAAGTATAAGAAGAAACAGAAAGAGAAAACTAAGAAAGAAAAAGCAATAGGAAGATAGTATTGGCCGTGGAAGAGGGGATGGGGGTAAGCTGGGCAGCCTCTCTTGGGATAGGAGCCAAATCTCAGGCCACAACAATAGAGCATATATAAGAAAAGCAATATCCCCGGCAAGATAAACAAGGATGGGAGATGCTAGCCCGGTTATTAACCGAAACTCTGAGATATGTGCCAAGTATTGAGTCTGCCTCACATTATCACACTCTATTTTCTTTGCTAATAGGGTTTGGTAATACAGTAGTTTCCGATTATCATTAAATTTGAACTGAAAACTTTTCATTGTTCATCGACTGAAACTGGGTTGATAAGTGCAACATTACAGTAAATCGACAAGTTGAGCGAGGCCTATTTTCCAAGTCGAGTAAGCTTTGTTTTCCAGATTGAGTCAAGTATTGATTATTGTTCAACAAAGACAATCGTCTTGAAAAATTAAAAAAATATTGTATAATTATCAAGGTTGAGTGGTGAAGAGGACTAAAAAGTAGGACTAACTCCGCCAAATATATATTTTTTTCATTTCATTCCATTTCTTGCATTTTGTGGTTAGCATGACATAGTTTTTCTCATTATCAAGGGTAGCCTTGTGTAATAAGGTCCAGTTATTGGTAATCAAATTTGAAATTCTAAATTTTCCGAACTTGGATAAGTGATTTTGATATTTTGTTCCGTGATTTTGGCTTTATAAAATCAAAAGAAACTTTTTCAAAATAAAATTTATGTGAAAATCAAGAATAACTATCACACTTTTCCGTCATGGGAAATTTTGGTTTTGTCGGTGAAGTGGAACTTCCTACGGGGCGCCCCACAATCCAAGCCATACGCTAAAAACAGCAACAAATTTGAAATGGACAGCAATGATACTGTGGTGCTTTCTGCTACAAATTTCAACTAATAATATCCATCATAGAACTATTTTGGAGACATTTTATGATTATTGAGTCCGTTTCAAATATTACTTTATTATCGAACTGTAGAAACAAATGAAACGTAAATAATAAATAAGTTTTAGATCAGTAGAAGAACCTTCAACTACTATCCATATCCAAGGGAAGAGCCACATGAAAAAACGTGAATTTTGAGTTGAAGTCATGTATATTCTTTCCTTCTGGTTGAAAATTGGAATGTCAAATATTTTCAAACTGTACGGTATTGATTTATTGATTGCACTCTGTGTCATGAAAATTCAGCCAGTAAAATAGGCTCCCGATAGGCTTTCCTATATAATTTCGATAATGGACCAGCAAGTAGGCTAGCTTATAATGTAGGCTACTCTAATGCATTCTATTGAACGTATCAATATTTCAGTGTCAACCAAATGAACAATAGAAAAAGGTATCAATCAAACAAGAAAAGTAAGCCAAAAAGGAAAAATGTTTCTTGAATAACATGATAACGTCATTGATTTGATTTTGTACTTATGTAAATAAATATCACTTTACCTATACCTACCTATGTACTATATCTATATACTATACCTGTAGTGAGATTCACCCCAAACTGTCAGCAATGATTAAATGAGCAGCACTGATGCAATTCATAAGGAATGCAATGCTGATCGTTTGATGTGTATCTCACTATACAGTACCATTTCAGCCTCTCTTCTAAACACTGCCAAGTTATATATGCATTATTGTAATAATTTGAATTAGAAAATAAAAGCCAAACCAAAATATAAATATCTATACACAGTATTCTGGTCTAGCGTAGTAGTTTGACCATCTATGGTCAAATCAAGTCCATTAATTTCATAATACTTAGAAGGACCACAATATTATTATCTCCGGAGTGGGATTTGAATACTATACTATTCAAATTTGTTAAATGTTTTATACTTTTACTATTTTTGCTAAGGATGATGTCCACATGAGCTCTAGCCTCTAGGCTTGTACGTGGATAATGAGACAGATGATGATGAGAGATGAGTGGAAGTGCAGCTTTAGGTGGGTTCCGACCGGCAAACAATTTTCAAACTCATAAATAGTAAAGTTCGACTCTTGAAGTGATCACCCGGGAATAGCAGGCAAATCGATAGAGCTCAAATTATCTTATCGATAGCTTATCAGCGCGACCACCAAATCAAACTGAGGTAGAATTTATACAGTTGTCTCATTCAAAAATTTCTAAAGTTTATAATACTATTTTGGAAATATCTGCACTATAATTTCAATAATCTCCATAAAACGAAATGGAACGTTCAAGGATTATAATACATCAATTTTGGACCCCATCGCAAACTGCCATTATTGATTAATAGTTGACTAAAAGTCAAAAATGGACTGTCAGTCGTTGTTAATTTAGTGAACAAGTAGCCTATAATGAATTTTCATTAATGTTCAATTTGTTTAATTTGTTTTTTCAAACGGCCCTAAAAGATATCAACATGAGTTATATGTTCTCTACTATGCTCCCAAAACTATTATTTATATATAAATACTAGAACGCCATTGGTTGTAGCAGTTCTTACAAATCGGCGTCGATATCTCAATAAATACTGAAACACTATTGGTCGTAGCTGATCTCACAAAATGGAGTTGATGTCTAAAGAAATGCTGAGCCGTTATTGGTTGTGGCAGTTCTTCTCACAAAATGGAGACTATGAATCCCTAAATGAATTTGAAATACTTTTATGAATGCTCCACGCTTTTGATTGATTCTCTTGTCATTTTATTGGAAAATTATCTACACTGAATTCCACCCAGCACGCACTTTGACACGGGAAATTTCCACGACATTCTTTTGATCTTCAATTTTTGAACCAATATTGCTCTGAAAGCGAAAAGCGATAAAATGTCGTTTTTATTTTCTTTCTCTATTTTTTTATCGTAATCTTTGTTTTTGCCGCTTTTTTCATTTCACAGGTCACACAAGCACGAATCAATCGACAGCAAAAGAAATACCTATCGTATACTCTTCTATTCTTTTCCTTCCTCCTTATCAATACCTCTTACTCCTTCCCTTCAACAGCTTATTTTAGTTTCAATCAAGTTCACTTTTTCCAACTCATCTTTTTTCTTCTTTCTGTTTCTTCTTCTTCTTTTTCTTCTTCGTCTTCTTCTTCTTACTTTTTTCTAATTCTTTCTTCTTTTTCTTCTTCTCCATTCTGCTCTTGTCAATCTCCTCCTATACTATTACCTCCATCTTTTCAGTTTTTCAACTCCTCATTCCCTCATCTCCTGCTTCCTCCTCTTCTAATTTTTCTTCTCTTCTCCTTAGTCTTCTTCTACATTTACTGTCCTCTTCAACAGCTTCTTTCTCTCATCCTCCGCCTCTCCCACTCATTAATTTTATCAATCTCGTCCAAGTTTATCTCACTATCCTTTCAATAAATATTATCCTCCCCTTCTACATACAACTTCTCATTCCAATTTCTTTTCCTCTTCTTCACTCTCCATTCACACGTCATCCTCTTATCTCCCTTCTCCTTTTTTGCTTCTCTTCTTATTTTATGATTACACCTTAGTGGGTGCTCACAGTTTATCGTTCTTTGTCGTGCGTCAATATTTCAAAGTCAAAATAGAGGCTGTTCAAAACTGCTAATTGTATCATACTTACTACTTATTTGATATGAGACTTTACTCCATTCAGTACAATGACACTGAATGGTTTGTATGTTTGTACGGTTATTCTTGTTTCTAGTGCTGAATAGTTCTTATCTTCTTTTTTTTCAAAACTTTCCCAAGTTAAATTCTTCTTACTTGCTATCCCGTTTTGTTCTTATTTGCTTTCGCCATTGTTTATTCTCTTTCCCACGTATATTCTTCAAAATGCTATTAGGCCTAAGAAGTATTTTCTTCATATCAATATTATTTATTCATATGAAATCAACAAATCCATCTTTGATTCCAATTCTTACTGATCTGAATAATTAATTTTCTCCAGTAGCCTGTTTATTCATTTATTTTATTCTTAAAATGTATGTATTCAAAGCTACTTATTTTTATTTTTAAAATAACATCATAGTATCCTTTTTGAAAAGTTTTTAATATAAAGTAACGTATAGAAACACGAATAGAAGCATTTATTTAATATTTTTTGCCTTCTCTTCCAGGCGAGTGAAGTGATTTAGTTTATTGGAAAACTCTTATTTTTCAAGACTTTCATTTTCCGATATTAAAATCTCATATTTATTACATTTCATTGTCATTTTTTGTTTCGATTTCATTATTATCTCTGTATATTTTGTATAGTATTTGTATTTTTGCTAACGATTTGGTTAAGTGGTGGAGTGGACTTTACTGTCCAAACTTCGCCATGTCAACGAATGAAAAAGTCATTTTATTCTATTCTATATCGACTCGTAAATTTACGTACGTTAGAATTAGTACACGCACCCATAGTTAGCACCTGACTATTCTATATATCTTCTTCTCTCACTTCTTCCTGGTTTCCTAACACATTCCTTCTCATACTCTCACTCCGTCCTCTAATCCTCCTCCTCCTGCTCATCATAAGCGCTTTCATCAATACAGGTCTTTTTCATCTCGATTTTCAAGAGAGCATTCAGACGCTTCTATGGCATTTTCAATTCCCGCCTATTGCCTGCCTTTCCTCATCAATTTCAATGGGGGAATCCTCCTCCTCCTCCTCTCTCTCTATCTCCTCCTTCTTCCCATTCAGAGCATTCGAGGATTAAAATATTCCAAACCTATAAGTCGAAAATTGATCTGAGCCTCATCACTCACAGTCAAAATAAAACATAATAGAAATATCGTATATCGATAGATTCTATAGCATTTGCAGTACAATATTTTTATTTTCTTTACTTATTCACTGAAATAGGAATCATGCGCCTGGTACTCCCGTTGGAAGGGTGACCGCTTGAGCCAACTCCTCTGAATATGATTCATGAGTTGTAAAATTGCTTTCCGGTGGTTCGGAACCCACATAAAACTGTAGTTCAATTCATCTCTCATTATCATCAGCCTCATTACCCAAGCAAAAGCCTAGAACTCATGTGGGCATCACCTTCAGCAAAAAATATACCTTTATTTTGATTCAGATTTCACGACCAATAGCATTTACTGAAAATTCGAGAAACCAGTATTATTGTTACACCATTGTGAATCTAATGAGCATCGAATCCCAGTTTCCTGGAGATCTAAAGATGGTGGGGCAGTTGAAACTAGTTTCTCACTGTTTCAATTGATTTTTTATCCGCTGAGGGAGATGCCCATATGAGCTGTAGGCTTGTGCGAGGGTAAGAGGGTGAACATGGAATGAGGCGGATGATGATGAGAGATGAATGGGCTCAGGTTTAGGTGGGTTCCAAACCACCGGAACCTTGAAAAATTATTTACTTGTTGATAGTCTTTATTGATTAATTTACTTCACGAAACTAGTTTCATCAATAAGTGGTTGTAAAATCTTCAATCCTTTTAAAATGGATATCCATCAAGAAATCAACTACTAAAATATATTATCTGTCACCGATATGTCAGACAACAAAAATAAAATGGCAACATTACAATAATGTTTTGCAATACTGATGTTACAAGTGTTGTAAACAAGTATATTCTGACCATTTTAAGATAGATCCCATCCTCATGTGACCTACATTTCAATGCATATCCTTGAGGATAAGGATGAATCCTTCGATACAGTCTCATTTATATTGTCAAGCTGTCTAGTACAGCAGGGTGGTCTACGCTACAGGAAGGGTAGAAAGTGGAACAAGCAGTGTTGGAAGAAGATGGAGTATGAAGAGAAGATGTAGGAGATAAAAACGAAGAGAGAGATGATGGAGAAGGAGAATGAAAAAGAGAGTGAACAGTGAGAAAAAGTTGAAGGAAAAATTGAAATGAGAAGAAGGAGAAAGAGAAGGAGAAGAAGAAGAGGAAAAGAAATAGGAAGGAGAAGAGGAAGAGGAAGAAGAAAAAGACGAAGACGAAAAAAACAAGTATGGAAAGGAAAGAGTGAATGAGAAGAAAAGGAATAAAACTAGATTGAATTATAAGAAGGAGGGATTAAGGGTAGGGGTAAAAAATGGGAAAAATGGTTTAGATGAAGAAGGAAGTCGGAGAATAGAAAAGAATACAGAAAAGAGGAAATATAGATGTAGGAAAGATAAACAGAATAGCAAGAAGCATGAGTAGGAAAAGAGACGGGGTTGAAGAAACAGAGGAACTAGGAGGAAAGAGAGAATAAGGAGAAAGAGGGAGAGGTGGAAGAAGAGTAGATGACTATCATGAGAAGCAAAGAAGGAGAGAAAGAAGAATAAAAAGAATAAGAAGAAGTAGAATAAGAGTAAAAATAACAAACAGTTGCAGAAGAAGCAAGGAGAGAACAATATAATGTAGCCTAATAGAATGAGGATGAAAAAAATACGAAAATGGGAGAGGGGTAGGAGTGGAAGGAGGAAGAAGATGTAGAGTATGGAAATGGGGTGAAGAAGTAGGAGGTAGAGGAAGCAAAAATCGAGAGTAGGAAATTCTTACTGAATTACTTTTTTCCGTCATGATACTGTTCTATATAATAATTTTGTAAAACATGTCAGTGTTGTGAATAAATTTCAATTTCATAAAAAAAAGAGTTGGAGGAAAAATATATAATAAAGAAGAGAAGTAGATGTGAGACAAGGAGGAAACACAGAACGAAGATAATGAAGAAGAAGTGAATGATGATGAAGAGAAGAATAATTCAAGAACTTAGAAAAGCGAATACATCACGGTAAAGCTAAAGGTGCGAAACTAGGGGGTGGAGGACAAGAAAAGAAGGAGAGAAGTAATAAAATAAGAAAAAGTGGTAGTAGTAAAGTAAGAAGAAAATGAAAAATACGCTTATGTTCGATGGACGGTTCAGAATCATTTGTCAGTTTCAATGTTAATGGCTGTGAGACGTTTTGAGGCAGAATATCTCTTTTACTGTGAGATGCAGTTGAGAGCTGAGAGACGCTTTCGATGAATTCAGTGGGGCTTTGACAGAACTGGATGCTTGCTGGCGTGCTTCAAGCGAAACCATGCATAATATATTATCGTTTGTCTTGCCATCTCTTGATGACGCCTGTTTTACTGCTCTATTACAGCGGATCAGGCTGTTTTATGTTTGTTTGGTGGTTTAGCTTGATCCTTCAATATTTATCATGACGTTTAGAATACATTTATTGTGAGGTTGAATTGATGGCAGATATTCAAGATATACGTTATTTGTGAGATGCGCTTTATTACATGATCTACTCAGTGAACATCAGATTACTTATAAGTTACATTTTGTTTATTTATTTGTTGATGCAATCACAAATCATATGAATATGATCGGGGTAGAACAACAGGCATAGCCCAAAACCTCCAAAATGCTCCCAAATTTTGATAAATAATAGCATGTACGAAAAAATAGGTTATCTTCTTACTGTAGAAAGTCGAAGTTAAATTTATTTTCATATGTTAATAGAGACTAAATTACACCCTCACTGTATTGTGTCTAGTTGCCATTAAAAACCTTATTGTTATCCGACTAATCTAAACTCAGCAGTCATATTTTTTGAGTTCCAACTTCAATAAAGTCAACCAAATACTTTTTCTATTATTTTTTATTACAAAATTTATAAGGATTCTGAACTTTGAACTTATCGATGCCTCAAAAGCTCGCTGTTGGGGTATTGTGACACTTCTATGCGTCAAAACTAGTCAAGACATATTAATTAATAAGATCGATATCAATAATTGATTCACGTTCGAATTCCTTATCTTCATCAATCCTAACGGACACCTGGGAATCTGGAAAATGAAGAGGATTTTACGTCAAGTTTCCTCTAAAAACTAGAGAAAGAACAGTAGGAACCCACAAAATAGATGAAATAAAGTGGAAATATAACAAGAATTTATTACTTTCCTTGCCCTATTGTCATAGGTAAGGAAAGTATTGCATTCCGAAAAAATTAAAGAATCCCAATTTCTAAATTTCTATACGTTCCAAGGTCCCCTGAGTCCAAAAAGTGGTTTTTGGGTATTGGTCTGTATGAGTGTATGTGCGTCTGTGTACACGATATCTCATGTCCCATTTAACGGAATGACTTGGAATTTGGAACTTAAGGTCCTTACAATATAAGGATCCGACACGAACAATTTCAAATGCACTTCAAGATGGCGGCTGAAATGGCGAAAATGTTGTCAAAAACAGGGTTTTTCGCGATTGTCTCGAAAACGGCTCCAACGATTTTGATCAAATTTATACCTAAAATAGTCATTAATAAGCTCTATCAACTGCCACAAGTTTTATATCTGTAAAAATTTCAGAAGCTCCGCCTCATCTATGCAAAGTTTGATTTTACATTCCCAATTATCAGGCTTCAGATACAATTTAAACAAAACATTTCAAGTGGAAAAGATTGAGCATAAGAATCTCTACGATTAATATTCAGTAACATTTTCTCCTAAAATTGAAAAAATCTGTTGTGGCGCACTCACACAACTTCCCTTTCCGTTATGAATATTGATCACCTGACGCTAGTGTTCGCGCGCATCTCAAGTCTACTATTCAAAGATTTGACCCAGCTGGTGACAGGGCAATAACGCTGGAGACACACGAGGTCTGCTATCCCTTCATCTTCATAGTGAATGATTTAATAGAATCAACAGTTGCCAACATTTTGCAATTGAATAATCACATTTTCTCGAATTGCGAGCTTATTTTCAAATTTAGGTGAAAATGTTACTGAACATTACTTGTAGAGATTTCCATGCTCAATCTTTTCCACACGAATTTTTTTGTTTAAATGGTATCTGAAGCCTGATAATTGAGAATCTAAAATCAAACTTTGCATAAATGGAGCGGAGCTCCTGGAATTTTTACAGATATGGGACTTGTGGCAGTTGATAGAGCTTATCGATGACTATTTTAGGTATAGCTTCAATCAAAATCGTTGGAGCCGTTTTCGAGAAAAACCCTGTTTTTGACAACATTTTCGCCATTTTAGCTGCCATCTTGAATCGCATTTGATCGAAATTGTTCGTGTCGGATCCTTATATTGTAAGGACCTTACGTTCCAAATTTCAAGTCATTCCGTTAATTGGGAGATTAGATATCGTGTACACAGACGCACATACACACACACACTCACACACACACACCACACACACACACACACCACACACACACACAACACACACACACACACACAACACACACACACCACACACACCACACACACACACACCACACACACACACACACACACACACCACACACACACACACACACACCACACACACACACACACACCACACACACACACCACACACACACACACATACAGACCAATACCCAAAAACCACTTTTTTGGACTCAGGGGACCTTGAAACGTATAGAAATTTAGAAATTGGGGTACCTTAATTTTTTTCGGAAAGCAATACTTTCCTTACCTATGGTAATAGGGCAAGGAAAGTAATAAGCTCGAAATTCGAGAAAATGTGATTAATTCAATTGCAAACTGTTTGAAACTGTTGATTCTATTAAATCATTCACTATGAAGAGATAGTAGACATCGTGTGTCTCCAGCGTTATTGTCCTATCAGTAGCTGGGTCAGAACTTAGAATAGTAGACTTGAGATAATAGAAGTAAATATCGTGTATGACACTACATGAACTAGAAACATTTCATCAGTGTACTAAATAATTGTAAAATTGGAAATGAAAAATTGTTAGAAAATACTCGAATTCCAATTTATAAATGAAAAAATCTTACTCTAATAGCCTAGCATTGGGAGAAGATTCAAATCGGCAACCGCAATGTTCCATATTTTATTAATTAAAATATTTAATTATATTATTGATTTTATCAATTTTTGTGAATAAATAAAATTGACTTATTTAATCAAATATTTAAAAAGGTAATATATGTTAACAAATTTAGTATTTTTATTCAATAAACAATAACTTGACGAATAATCTGAAAAACTTCATGAATCTATTTGCAAGAACAATGTCACTTAAAAATTTAACTCAAGACATTCATATCTCAAAAATCATTAATTTTCGCCCAGAGTTTATTCCGCTTTTATAACTACTAGACAATATTATTCAGATCAGAAAACCTCGTAGAATGTCACCAAATATGTTCCCAAAAATGTTCTCTGGTGTTCACAGAGCCTCAATAGGAATATTGGGAAGTTTGAAAATCGGTTCATGATGGTTCGGAGCCCACTCAACTATTAACACTATACTAGTAGTTCTGTGAACAGTAGACCTCACACAGTATTCTCATCCACAAGTACCTGATTGAAACTATAGACCTTATGGAAATACAGCAATAGACTGGCTTCTCCACACATCTGTGTAATCACTTGTCAGCTGATTTATGATGAATAAATTATAATAGTCTGATTTTTACTCTAATATTGGCGTATGAAGGAGGCTCCTTTTTCCTTTTATTTTATCCTTGAAATGCAAAATTTCCAAAAACCTTGTATATACGTCGACGCGCAATTAAAAAAGGAACATACCTGTCAAATTTCATGAAAATCTATTATCGCGTTTCGCCTTAAATGCGCAACATAAAAACATATAAACATTCTAACATTAAGAGAAATGCCAAACCGTCGACTTGAATCTTAGACCTCACTTCGCTCGGTCAAAAATATAGACTATAAACTATTTAAATTGGTTGATAATTCATTCTTTCAGTCAATTACATTCACTTAATAATCTATGTATTTATTAGCAACTCCTACCTGCGCACAGGATGTTTCCTTGTAAGTGGTTTTGATTTTATAATTTTTCAACTTTAAATCAATCAATAAACGAAATAGTTCTTTATTCTGACATTCTGACATTACTATCGAATAAAACAAAATTAATTAAAATTTATATTTTGTATTTAAGAAGTGTAATGATACATCCCGTTGTATCCTTAGGTTTTTTAATAATAAATTAACTCATGTATTCATTGATAGAAAATTATACCACTCAATGAGGTATTAGATTTGATTTGATGCCCAATTGTTTTGTAGGAACATAGTAGAAACAACGACACACAGTCCTCATTTTGACATCCTGACATTACTATCAAATGAAACAAATATTATTTTAACTTTTTTTATTTATGAAGTGAAAATCTCAATGAGTTATCAGATTTGATTTGATTTCCAATTGTTTTGCAGAAACATGTAGAAACAACGACACCCTGTCCTCATTTTGACATCCTGACATCACTATCATATATGAAAAACTTATTATTGAAATTTTATTTTGTATTTATGAAGTGGAAATCCAAAATTGCCTGATTTGATTTGCAGGAGCATGGTAGTAACACAGACACCCAGTCCTCATTTTGACATTACTATCAAATGAAACTATATTATTTATTTTAACTTTTATTTTGTATTTTTATGATATGAAAATATGATTAGGGTTTGATTTGTTTTGCAGGAGCATGGTAGAAACACCGACGCCGAGCCTAGTGCGACTGCGCGTGGTGCAGAAACAGGTGCTATTTGAGCGCAGGGTGCTGTTTGCCTGCACGGTGCTTGTCGGCCTGAGCCTCCTCACCTGGCTTGTGGCCATCTCCACCGACTACTGGTTCTACGTGGAGGGGGGCCACCACGGCATCTATGTCAACGAGACCAAGCGCTACTTCCTCTCCAGCAATAGCGGCCTCTGGAGGATTTGCAGGTCAGTTCTTGGGGGACGAATTTTAAATTAATTTAAGATATTGGGGAAGGGGGGTGAGAGATTTGAAAAATGAATGAGTTGGCGAGTAGAGTAGGGTTTCCAGTTCATTTTCAGAGAAATTCCATCTCCACCTTTACCCCATCTACCTCTCCCATACCGCTACTGAAATTTTACACCTACCTGAAAATGGAGAAAACTGGGACATTCCATTCCCACCTTCTTCCCCATCTCCCTTGAATTACCTGAAAATGGTGTTAATTCATGAAATAGCCTGAATATTTATATGAAAAACAGTTTCAAACTACATTCATTATAAAGAAGATAGCCTGAATATTTATATGAAAAACAGTTTCAAACTACATTAATTATAAAGAAGATTTTAAATCTATGATGTAGTACAGCTACTGAAAAATTCGAATGAGCTCTATCTCTACTGAAAGCCACTTGATTCATCTTCAGGAAAAGTATGTTTTTCGTTGTTTCCAGCTTTCTTGATCATGTGTTTGGAAACGTTATTGCAGAACTCAACACAATTATTCATAGTTGGCAACTTATCAAGATATACAAGATGTTAAAAAAATAAAGTTATTCAACTCAAAATTACGGGACTTTTGAATGTCCCAAAATATTTGTTTGCGGGTAATGTTTCCGGGACACCGGGACTTTATAAAAAACCCGGGTCAATCCCGGTTTTCCGGGACGTCTGGTTACCCTAGACTAGAGGAAAGATCAGCCAAGACAGGACACTCCCATTTCTTAGGGATTGATAGATTTTCAAATTTCAAAAAGTTTCTTGTTGTTTGTTTCGGTCTGTTTTCACGGATGCACTGTTATGATCGATGAGAATAGTTCAATACTCCATTATTCATGCTCAGTAGAAAGCATAAATATGATTGTACATCCTTAGAACCCATGGGGTTGTAGATGTGTGTCTCTGTGGGACTAGGCCCTTAGCGCTCCTGCAATTTACAATTTTGTTTTTTCAGTCTGATTATTTATTATATATCATGAATGAAGAATGAATATTTTCGACTCGAAATTAATGTAATATGAATTGAGACGACCAATAAAAACAGTAAATACTTGAAAGTTGCAGTGGTTGTTATAAAATATTCTGAAATAGATATTTTGAAAAAATAGAGGCAAACTTGATTATTATTTGGTGATTCGAGTATAATATTTTTGTTCTTTATCAAGTTTTTCAACCGTCAAAATTAAAATTTCTCAGTTTTTGTTGTTTTTTTAGTGAAAATGTACTAAATTTCAGAACAGTGAAGTCATAACCCTATTTCGGACTTTTTAAATGTTATCTAAATATGAGAGAGAAATAGTACAAGGAGTATCCTTAGTTTTTCTCTCCCGGTCTTATGCTTTCTTGTGAAAAAATACAAATAATAAATAATAATAATGATTTGAGTAGATTTAACGCCTAATTTCTTATGGTTTCAATATTCAACGAAAATTTCAATGATTGAAGATAGAATGATGTCAAGCCACTTAGTAAGAAAAGAATGGAACAGATTCTAGAAATCAGGATTAGTATCAAATTTATGTTTGCCCTACATCAAATTATATTCAGTGCAATATTCAGAAAACGTGCTCCAGGCTACGAACATCACATTGTTTCAGGCTAAAAGAGTGCACCCTTTGCAAAAGCTCCAGACCATATAATTCATTTTATTTTCGTTTTCCAATATGAATGGTGGGTGGAGAGATGGGAGAGGGAGGAATAGAGCCTCTATTCTGTCACTCGGCAGACGATATTGTTTGCAGGTTTTAGAGGAGGGGTTCCAGGGTATAAGGGGGTGAAAGCGGGAGATTAAGGGGCACAAGGGAGAGAGAGAGAGAGAGAGAGAGAGTGAATGTGTGTAAAAAAATTTCGGGGTAAATGTATAGAAACAATGCGGACAAGGATACGTCAGTCAGTATTCGGTACTGCACGCTGGTTGTATGATTATGGGAACTTCGTCTGGTTTACAAGGTTATTTCTATTGAAATTTACTATTAAATAATATTGGGCAACCAACTCTGATTGATGTTTATCTTTTTGTTTCATTGCGATATTGATACTCTGGAAAAATTGTTGAATAATTAATTGTCGGATAGCCTATTCAGTTTGATGTAATGTGTATGAATTTGAATCTCACTAGAGATCATTATTGGCACATTTATATTTAATATTTCAGCATAAACTTCAGTTATAACAATTACATACTATTAGTGGAAATGACGAACATTTGCTATTTCTACACATAAAAATAATGTTAGAATAAATAGGTTTATTATAACAATAGAAATAGAGTTTCTTTGATGTCTGGATAGCCATTAAAATTAATGATGTTATCAGTATAATACTTGGAAAATATGCTGAGAAATTAGAATTAGGATGGAAATCTTTGAATAAGATACAACATTTTTTTCTAAAGCATTAGCATAGGGGACAAAAATCAAATATTGCTCCAAGATGGCCGTCAAACCGATCTACTAATAGCAAACAAGACTCGTCGTGTACACACACACACACACACACACACACCACACACACACACACACACACACACACACACACACACACACACACACACACACACACACACACACACTGTTCTATAATAGTTACAGTAGGGGTAACAAGCGGGAGGTTTTAGGGGTATAAGAAAGATTTTTGAGGGGGATTCAACAGTAAGTGGGTTCGGAATGAGAAACAACCTGCCACAAAATAATAGATTTTGCCAGAAAAGGCTTGCTCCACTAAAGCCGCTCCCCCTCCACATCTCTCCAAACCTCATCCACATTCTTTGCCCCTTCCCCTCATGGAACCATACCTGTGGGATGTGAGTGGGACGTTAATGGGAGGCAGGGCAAGGGAAAATCGCAGAGCGAGAAACTCAAATTCGAGATTGGCTATTAAATTGTGTGAAAGGCGCATCGAGACGGGACCAATCACAAAGAAACGAGTCTATATTCGACAGGCGGCAACTAGAAATTGAATTATAAATGACCGATAAAACTACCGTTCTTGTCAATAATATCTGGGAACTGTTCCATGAAAATGTGAAAGTCCTGGAATGAAAGAAGTCTTGTTTCATTATATTATGTGTATGTCCTGCCTCTTATATGCGGAAAAGGGTCCATACTAGACATGGATTACTGTAACACGGAAAGCTAGGACATTAATTTAATCATTGGCAAAATTTTCGTATATATGTCTACATAGTATGTACATATGAACATAAAAATTTAGAAAATCTTAATGGATGGTAAACGGGATTAAACCAAATAATAATTTAGTATATTTTCTCTTCAGTTGGGTATTTCACATAATTGAAATGTTTGGGAGAGGGAAAAACCTCTCCCGGATTTAATGAAATTCCGAAATAAGTTTATGCTCCATTTTCACACATCACAACACAAATTGTAGACAAAAATAATACCTATATTGATTTTTTAAAAATTGATTAATATATAATATTATAATGCAATATGTGTAGTGTACGGCTTATAAAATATTCATGTTTATCATCATCATCATCATCATCTTCACTTCAGGGATTAGGTTTATTAATGAACCTGTTCCGGTACCCATCTCTTTCTTGGTCTCCCTACATCTCTTTTTCCTGCAGGTCTATAGTTTTGGACTACAACGGAATTCTTCCAGGTGGCATTCTATCCAAATGACTGCACCAGTTGCGTCTATTTATTCATGTTTATGATGTGCATATCAACACAAAATATTGTGCGTTCAATATCAACTGTATAAAATATATTCAACAAACGGATGGTTTATAAAAAATAATTTGGTAGAATTTTTTTTCTTGCGGATGATGATATCGCATTTATTGATCGCAATTAATTTAGACCCTCGTTTACTAACGGAAGATTAATTTATTCAAGAATAAATAAAACGATTTGCTGTGCGAGAGAAGCGACAGAATATGTACTGTAAATGGAGCCATACAATTTGTAGTTTACTGACCAATCAACGTGGAAAGCAGTCAGCTGTCATTGGTCGAGAAATACACCACCCACTATGGGCGTATCTTGTTTCATCTTATAGCAACAAAATAAATACAAGCCTTTAAGTACAGCATATTTTCACAAGTAAAATAAAAGCATCAAAAAAGTATTGAATTTGAAATATTATTTTTGTAATGTGGAATTTGGATATGCAATGAATGGACATCACGAAAACCTATATTTCTCCAATCTTTCAATGTTTTTCCAGGAATGCCTTAGGCAATTCAACAGCAACGAAAGCGGTTACAGAAGTAGTCAACAACACTGGCGGTTATGTTGAAACGCAAGAAATCCTCAATGTTTCTTCGTCTACTGGATTGAAACTCGCCAAATTCAGTGAGTAATGTTTCAATTTTCCACCAACAACGGCTATGTAGCATTCTCACAAAAACTTGCAATAAATGCAAAACTGGCATGCAAATGGTTGGAAACCAAAATTCTAAATTTCAGAAACAGTTCTTTCTCTAATCAAGTAATTATTTATTTGTTATCTATTCCCTCAATTTATTCATTTACTGACTCCCCCATGCATTCATTTGTTCACTCATTCATGAATCCGTGCATTTTTCTTTCACTTATTCAGATATCTAACTTTGAGCAATAACAATGGCCATGTTATGTTCGCCATGTCTCACAAATTTCGATTTTGGAATCAGTACCTTTATAAGTTTATTGACCGAGCGAAGTGAGGTCTAAGATTCAAGTCGACGGTTTAGCATTTCTCTTAATGTTTAAATGTTGCGCATTTATGGCGAAACGCGGTAATAGATTTTCATGAAATTTGATAGGTATGTTCCTTTTCCAATTGCGCGTCGACGTATATACAAGGTTTTTGGAAATTTTGCATTTCAAGGATAATATAAAAGGAAAAAGGAGCCTCCTTCATACGCCAATATTAAAGTAAAAATCATACTATAGAATTATTCATCATAAATCAGCTGTCTAGTAGACTATAATACTACCCGTTCAAAAACATCGAACATCTTGAAAATGTATCTTTCCATCAACGTTAGTAGACAGTTGACTATTAATACTACCCGTTCAAAAACATTGAACATCTTGAAAATGTATCTTTCCATCAACGTTGCAGACAGTTGCAGCCAGACCTGATAACAGCGCTCACACTCACATTCCGGGACGACACGTCACGGTACGATAGGACAGAAAGCTCTACGTTTATTTAGGATTTTTTCTAGACATTTTAGATTGATAAATTATTTATTAATTTTTGAGAAAACATAACAACAGGTCAATGTAACTTATTGAGCGCGAGGTCTACTGTTCACAGAACTACTAGTTTATTTAGCCACTTATGATTCATTTGTTTACTTATTGATAATTCGGGATAGAACATAAAATCGTTTTGAAAACAAAACTTCTACAACTATAACCATCAGAGAGAATAAAACTGAATTAAGCACTAATAGTTTCCTATATTCCATTTTCTCTCATTATTACTCATTAATTTTTGACAGAGGACTCTTGAAAACATATTTGTAAGGGAAATAATTTGAAAACTTCGAAAACGTTTCGAAAATTCGACAGTACACTTCTTCATATTCTGGCAGGTAAGAGCGTTCTTTGAAAGCAAATACGATAATTAGTTGCTGGGCAATATTGTTGAGAAACAAGCTGCTAGTTCACTAACTAAAAGGTAGTGAGAGAATTGAGAGGTGGCGTATTATCTGATCTACTGAGAGAGCCAAACACTTTTCAACGTTCTAACGCGTTTCGGAGTTAATAAACCGCCAATAGCGGGACTCTCTTCAAACTGTCAGCATGCCTTATGGTTAACATCAATGCTTCCCCATTCAAACAATGCTGACAGTATGAAGTAAATCTAGAGGTGGATGTTCCCTACTTTTGGCAGCTACCCATATACGAGGGGTACTCAAAGTGAGGGGCACGTGGATACTTTTTATCTCTTACTAACTCCTCACTTTCACTTTCTCACTTACCTTCTCTCTCACTGTCACTCTCACTATTTCTCAGTTGTTTTCTTCTAACCTCTTCGAGGTTCTTGACTTTCTGTGTACAACTTTATGTATACGCACACATTTCTCATACGTGTACCGTGTGTGTACTACCAGAGAAAAACCATGTACCTACATGTTTCTTCTATTATATTATGGTATATCCTATATCCTCTAGCATGTTTTCCTCTATATGGTATACGTACAACTCTCTTGTATTTTTACGCAGAGCCAGCTGGTGGACAGGACAATAGCGCTGCAGACACACGAAGTCTGCTATCTCTTCATAGTGATGATTTAATAGAATCACAGTTGCCAACAGTTTGCAATTTATGAATAATCTATTCTCTCTAATTTCGAGCTTATTTCAATTTTAGTGAAAATTACTACTGACATTAATTGTAGAGATTTTTATGCTCAATCTTTTCCACTTGAAGGTTTTTGTTTAAATTGTATCTGAAGCCTGATAATTGGGAATCTAAAATCAAACTTTGCATAGATAGTGCAGTGCTCCTGAAATTTTCACAGATATGAGACTTGTGGCAGTTGATAGAGCTTATCAATAACTTTTCTAGGTATGGTTTGATCAAAATCGTTGAAGCCGTTTTCGAGAACATCGCGAAAAACCCTGTTTTTGACAACATTTTAGCCACCATTTTGAATTGCATTTGATCGAATTGTTCGTGTCGGATCCTTATAGTGTAGGACCTTAAGTTCCAAATTTCAAGTCAGTGCCGTTAATTGGCAGAGAGATATCGTGTACACAGACGCACATATACTCATACACACAAACACACACACACACACACACACACACATACAGACCAATACCCAAAAACCACTTTTTTGGACTCAGGGGACCTTGAAACGTATAGAAATGTAGAAATTGGGGTACCTCAATTTTTTCCGAAAGCAATACTTTCCTTACCTATGGTAATAGGGCAAAGAAAGTAAAATCACAAAATAATTCTATAAAAACACAAAAATTTTGAGCTCAAAAATATCACGTTCACCAAGACAACAGCTGATAATAATTTTTGTAATGAATAGATAATTACAGTGATGAATACAGTCATAGAAAGAAGCGTAGTTGCCAATTTGTCAATTATTAGACTTGTCCGACTCAGTGCTTCCAAAGAGGAAACTACGTATGCGTATCATGAACAGTTGAACACTCACTAAAGACTAGAGTACGCCTTCCGCTTTAGCACGGCAACATCGCCGCCTCTGAATACTCTGTATCCCTACTTTCTCTGCGCCGCACATCCCTCCAAGTCGGTACTTATTTTGTATGGACTATAAAAATCCTCTTCTCTTCAGCTTGATCCTTCTTATTTCACTCCGTTCACTAAAATCCTTTCCACATTCTTCTTCCCCTTACCATCGCTTATTATCTACTTGATCTCATTCTACAACCATTCTTATTATTCTTCAATTCTTTTTATTATCTCATCAATCACTAATTATTTTCATCTTCTTGTGACCGTTACCCTTGCTTTTTATCTACTCATCTCATTCCTTATAGATATCATTCTTCAACTCTTCTTATCCTCACCAGTGGCGTATATGGGATATTTTTTTTTGGGAGGGGGGGGGCAAGTTATTGTTAGGTTAAGTGATTTTAAGTAACACCCCATTATACTTGCTATCAGTTTTGCTGCTCATATTTGGGCTGAACGCCCTTTCTACTTAACCGTCAGGCCGTCAAAAATTCAGATTAATGTACTCTTTTCTGTATTACTGTACTAATTTTTCTTATATTCATTATTTCGGGAGGGGGGGGCGGCCCCCCTGGGCCCCCCTTATATAAACCCTTGCCCTTCACTAATCTTTTTTATCGTCTTTAATTTATTTTCGTTTTTGCTTACTTCATCTCATTCCTCATTGATCTTATTATCTTCATCCCTCACTAATCTTTTTTATTCTCTTTAATTTATATTCACTTTTTGTCTACTCCACCTCATTCCTTGAATCAGTTTTGCTTTGAGAGCCAACCAATTTCCTATAGTAAGACTCACTTAAACTGACATTATTCCTTCTAAAATATCACCGATGCTGCCATTAAACTAATACTGACCGTTCAAAGTAAATCTAACCATAGTGTTGTGGACCGATTTGAAGACGTTTTACTGACAAACAAAGCTGCCCATTGTTCCTTGCCTTATTCTTTCTCTCCCATTTCCCCATTCTCTCACGGTTCTCTCGCAAACCTCTCCATTTCTCTCTCTTTTATCCCCCATTCCTCACCATGTTTCTGTCCCTCTTTCAAAGACAAAAGACGTCCGCCGGCGTCTTCGCGTCAACGGAAATCACTTTGAAAATGAATAATTATTTTTAGGAGAGCAGTCTGTGCCATGCACTACAACAGCTCGTGAGTGCTTTGTTGTAGAGAATGTTCAAAGCACGCAGTAATTAAGACGTTTGAACATCGAGAGATTGCCGAGATTGTGCATATAGAGAGAGAGCCCCCAGGCTTGATGGTTGGGTATTTTTGTAGCTCAATTATGCAATAGTAATTTGACGTCATAATTTTGTTTCAAAATGTCTGGTACATCTACTTAGGCTACAGTTGAATAATATGAGATCTTGTAGTTGATTTAAACAAACTTGAATTATTCATCCAACATATTGATTTTTTTTGGTGAGGGCTACTCTTATTACTCTAGAAATTGGAAAATCAAATTATCCTCTTCTAAAACTTCATTTTCCAATATATTGTTATGATCAGTGTGGAAAAATAATATTAATCTTGAAATATTGAGGCTGATTCAGTTTGGCAAAAAGTTTGTGGTGTAGTGATTTTTGCTTGTAGCATATTTGAAATGCAGAAAGGAATTTGAAATAATAAGAACATGCTTCCAAACATTTCCAACACAATACGGCAATCATTCAAACAACTCCCACAAATATGAATATTGAGAATATATCACTAGAAATGTAGCAATATATCAATGGCAACAAGTATTATTAGGGACTTTTCATGGAGAAAAATTACTTCTTTCATAATTATTATAATTGGACACTTTTATGGAATCGAATCTCTGACACATCAAAAATAACTTTGTTGTAGCTAAACACTGTATTTCCACGTGAATATTTAGAAAAACTTTTTTTTTGATGAGTAATGAGGGATGCATTTTACTCGTAAGGAGGAGCCCCATGATGGCGATCAAGGAGGAGGATGATGAAGCTCCTCCTTAGGAGAGAAGTGCATCTATTATTTTTCATCAAAAAGTAAGTGTATTAATTAAATATTTACGTGGAAACACATTGTCTAAACTACAACGAAGATATTACAAAGTGTTTAGTCATGGAAAACAAAATCAATATTGAAAATGATTGAATAGATTGGACAGACATTAAATTATGGCGCCCAAAAATGTTTTACAAGCATGAAACGGTGTCTTATAATTTGTACCAGGGATTTGTTTTAATATAGAAGCTTCGACCAAGTGGATACTCTATGTTCTAATCAAACAAGTTACTGAAGTCGATTTGTTATTTGTTATCGACACTTTGAAACTTGTTATTGGATTGAAACTACACGCTTTCATGAAGCATAAGGCTGAAATCGATTATACAGAAAGTTTGAAGTTTGAAACTTGGATCAAATTGACATTACATGCTCTAATCAAGCAAGAGGCTGCAATCGATTATCAAGTAAAAACATAGAACATAATTATACAACACGTGCGCTTTGCTTTGGAGAAACCACACCCCTTCAACGCTCATCATACGGCAATAGACAACTTGAACAAGTGGAAGAAGAAAAAGAGGAAGAGGCTTAGGAAAAGAATTAAGAAGAAAAAGATGTAGATGGAGATGGAGATGGAGAAGGAGAAGAAGAAGAGAAAAATAATAATAATAAGAACAAAAATAAGAAGAATAAGAATGAGAAAAAGATGAAGAAGTAGGAGGAGAAGAAGAAGTAGCAAGAGAAGAAGAAGTAGCAAGAGAAGAGGAAGAAGTAGGAGGAGAAGGAGAAGTAGAAGTATAAGGAGGAGGAGGTGACGGGGACGGAGGAGGTGGAAAAGGAGAAGGAAGAGGAGCAAAATGAGAGACGAAGTAGAGACGAAGAAGGAGAAGGAGAAGAAGAAGAATGTAAAATGTAGAGTAAAGTAAACAAAACCAGAAGAATGAGGAAGAGGAGGAGGTGAAGGAGAAGGAGGAGGTGGTGAAGGAGAAGGAGAAGGTGGTGAAGGAGAAGGAGGAGGTGGAAAAGGAGGAGAAGAGGAGAAGGAGAAGGAGAAGAAGAAGAGAAAAATAATAATAATAAGAACAAAAATAAGAAGAATGAGAAAAAGATGAAGAAGTAGGAGGAGAAGAAGAAGTAGCAAGAGAAGAAGAAGAAGTAGCAAGAGAAGAGGAAGAAGTAGGAGGAGAAGAAGAAGAAGAAGAGAAGAAGAAGAAGAAGAAAAAAAAAGAAGAAGAAGAAGAAGAGAAGAAGAAGAAGAAGAAGAAGAAGAAGAAAGACGAAGAAGGAAAGAAGATTAAGAAGAAGAAGAAGAAGAAGAAGATGAGTGTTCTGTCGTAGACACTCTGGATGTAAACAGATTAGAATCAATATTGATAAGATGAAATCAATATTGACTCGACGTCTAGAAATGATCTGGTGCTGAGTAGTGAAGGGTAGTGAAGAAGTGAAATACAGGCAGTGAAGTGATGAAGTGAAGCGAAGTGGAGTGGAGTGAAGGGAGGAGCACTTGAAACTCAGTAGCACTTGACAACCGAGACACGAGTTGGTGAACACTTGATGCATCTCTCTCACTGCCAGCGCCAAG
Source organism: Nilaparvata lugens (assembly GCF_014356525.2). Lineage (NCBI taxonomy): Eukaryota > Metazoa > Arthropoda > Insecta > Hemiptera > Delphacidae > Nilaparvata > Nilaparvata lugens. The sequence continues at coordinate 21,224,474 of NC_052511.1, read as the reverse complement.
GCAAAGGATGACTGCTGTGACGAATTAGGAGAAGAGGATTAAGGACAAGGATGTGGAGCAGGAGGAGGATGAGTGGGAGGGGGAGGAGGAGGGGCGAAGTAGGGGTGGAGGAGGAAGTGGTGGGAGGAGGAGGAGGATTGGGAGGAGAATGATGAGTAAGTAAGGGATAAGAAGGAGGATGAGGAGGAAGTGAAGGAGATGGAGTAGTAGTAGAAAGAGAAGGAGCGGGAAGAGGAGTGATAGGAACTCCTATAAATGAATAAAGAATGAACTAGGGGTGGAGGTGTAGGTGAAGGTGGGGAGGGGAGAAGAAGTAGGAAAGGATGTGGGGAAAGGGGTGTGAGAGAAAATGGGGAAGGAGGATGAGATTAGGAAATTGGGGAGGAGGCTGAGAAAACGAAAAGCAGGAGGGAGAAGAAGGAAAGAAGGAGAGAAAAAAGGAAGCAGGAAGGAGAAATAAGAAAGAAGAAGAGAAGGAGTAGAAAAAATAGGGAGTGTTAAGATAACAAGAAAAAAGAAGAATGAAGGAGTAAAGGATGATGAGAAGGAGGTGGTGGAGGAGAAGTAGGAGTAGAAAGTGAAAGAGTAGAAAGAGGCATGGTAAGAGCTAAGAGTAGTAGAGTGAGAAAGGAGAAGATAGAAAGAAAGTAAGGGAAGAGGAGTAAGAAAAAATAGGGGGGGGGGAGGAGAAGGTTGAAGTGAATGAGGAGGATATAGGAGAGAATTGGAAGAAAAGGTTGAGGAAATGGAGAGCATGAGGGAGAAAAAGGAAAAAAATCTGGTGTGGCGCACTCACACAACTTTCCTTGCCGTTATGAAAATTGATCACCTGACGCTAGTGTTTACGCGCATCCCAAGTCTAATATTCAAAGATCTGCCAGCTGGTGACAGGACAATAACGCTGGAGACACACGAAGTCTGCTATCTCTTTATAAAGGATGATTTAATAGAATCAACAGTTGCCAAAAGTTTGCAATAATTGAATAATCACTTTATTTTCAATTTTAGGTGAAAATGTCACTGAACATTAATTGTAGAGATTTTTATGATCAATCTTTTCCACTTGAAATTTTTTGTTCAAATTGTATCAGAAGCCTGATAATTGGAAATCTAAAATCACACTTTGCATTGATGGGACGGAGCTCCTGAAATTTTTACAGATATAAGACTTGTGGTAGTTGATAGAGCTTATCAATGACTATTTCAGGTATAAATTTTATCAAAATCGTTGGAGCCGTTTTCGAGAAAATCGCGAAACCCCCTGTTTTTGACAACATTTTTGCCATTTCAGCCACCATCTTGAATTGCATTTGATCGAGATTGTTCGTGTCGGATCCTTATGGGGGAAGGACATTGAGTTCAAAATTTCAAGTCATTTCGTTAATTGGGAGATGAGATATCGTGTACACACACAATACAGACATACCACAAAAAAAAAAAAAAAAACCACTTTTGGACTCAGGGGACCTTGAAACGTATAGAAATTTAGAAATTGGGGTAACCTTAATTTTTTTTAGAAAGCAATACTTTCCTTACCTATGGTAATAGGGTGAGGAAAGTAAAAAGAAGAGGGGACGAAAGGATAAGTGTCGAGAAAACAAAAAAGAAAGTATAATGATAGAATAAAGCATAAGAAAAGAAGGACGGATGAGGAGGACGAACAAAAGGAATTGTGAGAGCAAAGAAGGAGGAAGAAGAGAAACGGGTAGAAGGAAAAGGAAGGAAGAGTAGGAAAAAGAAAACGAGGATGAAGAAGAAGGAATGTGAGATTGAAATAAAATGAGAAAAATAAAATCATATGGTTATTGACCGTAAATCGAGCGAATTAAAATTGAGGTAGATAAATAGGAGGTGTAGGAGTAATATTACGACGAGGTAGGTAAATAGAATAAGACTATAAAGAAGAAGAAGGAATAAGTAGTAGATTAGAAGGAAGAGCTGGAAGAATATACAAGATGATGATGAGGGAAGGAAGGAGGGAAGAAAATGAATTAAATGAAAGCAGAAGGAGAGGAAGGTGAAGAAGAAGAAGAAGAAGGAGGAGGAGGAGGAGGAGGAGGAGGAGGAGGAGGGAGGAGGAGGAGGAGGAGGAGGAGGAGGTGAGGAAGAAGGAGAAAACAGGAAACAGTGACAGCACTCGGAAGCTGACAGCTGGATTTGATATCAACAACACAAATATCCAACTTATTCAATTAAATTCATCCAACTTGTCTCGCATCGTTCTCATGTAAATTAATCAAAATCAGCACAAACAACTTTTTTACTTGTTTTGAAAGTTCAAGTTCTTGCTGCTTATTCACAACTAAACGACAAATTAAAACTTAATTAATGAATTGGGCAATTTGAGTTTCAAATACTCATAATAATCGGGTGAAATCGTTTACAGTTATATAATAGTAATTTCGCACCTAGGGTCGAAAATGTACGTTTTCCGGCTCGAGATCGCGGTTTCAAGTTCGAGACGAAGTCGAGAACTGAAGCGTTCGAGAGCGGAAAAACATTTTTGCCCGTGTTGCGAACGCTATTTTTCACCACACCAAAAAAAAAACTTCCCAATATTTATAAGAAATTGAAAAATAATAAAATTCAAACAGCCTATTTTGATAGTTTGAATCTTGGTTATGACAACTTTTACTGTCAATAATTTCAATGTACTAATTAATAATTACAATAGTGACCATATTTTATACTATTAATATTTCGAATAATTGTTTGAAATTTTATAGCTCGCGCTTTGCGCCCGGTGCAATATCTCATGGATAGATGGATGAATAGATTTTCATTACTATTTTGAAATAATGTGATGAAAAAATTAATATAATTGCATATTTCACAGTTTGTGTCTCAAAAATATCTAAAAAATGATTGAATTTAAATTATGGTAAAAATATAAAAAAATAGCTAATAAAGTCGAAATTCATCGACAAAAAAAAATGTCATTGACCGAGATTCGAACCTAGATCGTGTTTGTAACTCACTGAGCTGAGTTCAGTTGTTTTACGCCTTACGCTCTCGGCTATTGGGTTTGTTGAAGGAAGAGGCCTGACTGATAACTTTAGCATACACGTAATACTGTAAACTAGACTTCTAAAAAAGTTTACTTTACTCCTAAAAAGCGTACAACCTTTGACTATAGAAAGAAGGTTGTTCTTTCTATAGAAGAAGGTTCTTTCTATAGTCAAGGTACAACAGACTTTGGCTCATGACTTATATTATTAAAATTAATATTATTATCTGTTTCACAATAAAATTTTCACCTGAATTAAGTCAGGTAACGTATGTAGGCTACTATAATATAGTGTATAGCAGCATATTAATTTGAAGCCGGTTGCCGGCATTTTCACAAAAATATTGCTCTGAAATCATAGAGAAAACATTCGAAGATTCAATCTTGAGTGGGCCTAATGTTTTCTCTATATGGTTATATTAAAGAAAATTATCTAAAAGTTTTAATAATTAATTACGGAAAATTACTAGGAATTTTTTAGTCAAGGCTGAGTTTCACCAGTAGGCTTACCTTAAACTTCAGATCTCTGCTGTATTTTCTTGTTATTATAGTTGATTGTATTGCATTAAGAAGTGGAATTCGATAATAAAAAAGAAACAATTATTACTCTACCTCACTTTTAAATATTGATACAATTATTGTACTTTGATTTCAAATTCGATTCTTCACTTTTAAATACTTGCGATACGTACCTTTCTGACAATGGACAATGCAGCCATTGTATTCATTGTTTGATATCAAAAACACAATAAATATTAAATTATTAACAGTAATTTATAAATATATTATAGACATAATACCGCGATTCACGATACATAATTATATAGATTATTACAGTCGTTATGAGATTATCTCTCTATGACTTTTGTGAGATCGGGATCGGACACGATCAGCTGTTATTCAAGGTCATTTTACAGCCCTAGGGCCGTAAAGTTTTACCGGCCTGGTCGGAAACAATCACTTTCGGCCTCCATATGACGCACGTAAACCAGCTCATTACATCCAAGTGTGGCGAAAATAGTATTAAAGTTCTATTGAAGTGAGATGGGTCTGTGAACCTCGCTTTTGGAAACTTTTCACTGGTGGCATTTCTCAAAGCATTTGGATCTAGGTACTATCAGGTTACCAGAATGGAACAATTGATGAATGAAGACTTACTTATTATTCTTACTTTTGAGATATGAGAGCATAAATTTTATATCTTGAGGGAGATCTATTTACGGATTGTTAGCAAATGAATTCATGATAATTTGATGATACATTCTTCTTCAATATTATATAATCTGATCAGAACACTGAGGACTGCTGATTACTGATACACTTCTGAACAATAATTTATTAAAATTCAAGTCTAATGCTATTTCTCACAAGCACAAGTATTTGTTTTATCAGCTGATGACGATGCTAAATGCTTGTCAAATGATAGACAAGGATAACAATACCAATGTTAATAAAACATCTAATAAATCTATCCCACGTGGAAACCTATAGGTCCACGTGGGATGGATAAGAAATTGATGAGCCTACAGTTTTATGAAGATTGCAAGCCACCACGAAACTTCCTAACCTAAGATAAATATGAAATCAATCGGAGTTAGATCCTGAATAGGACAGCTCCTAAATAATGAAATCGAACAATAAAATGATATTGCTGATTTTGATGCTCTTGTACAGATTATTACAAAATTAATAAAATAAATAATTATAATTTATGAAATTCAAGATATTATTAAAATTTAATATATATTTATTATGATTAAAAATTCAATATCAAAACCATCCCTGATACTTTATTGCAAATTGCAGCTCTCATGTTGATTTCTATTAAAATTATGAAAAAATAAGTATTAATTTGTCAACAAAAGTTTCAATATTATTATCCCATTCATAATATCCTCATCAATATAAAGAAACACGAATTGACAAATAAAAAAAGATACAACTTTATATACTTATTCCTATTCATTATAATATCGTATAACTCAGCAGGTATCGTAAAGTCCATAAATACGACAGAAGCACTACAAACAACACTGAAGCATTTTGACGGAGATGAAAAGTTGTTCTAGAGTTTTAGTAGTGCTTTTAAGAAATGTTATTACCAACTCATTACAACTGTCGTCGTATTTTTGATAGGGCTTTGAAATGCTGGATGCCAAAAGCTGGGCGAAGTGAGGATAATGGAATTTGAATGTTTACAAAGAGGAAACAAACAGAATGGATCGAGAAAAGGGATTAGAGAGAGGGAAGGATGAAAAGGAAGGTGAGAGTGTGAGAGTGTGTGAGAGTGAGAGAGAGGAGAGGATAGAGATAAATGTGAGACGAAGACTGACACATTACTGACTGATTCCTGTCAAGATCGTAGACAGAAACGTGAAGAATAAAACTAAGTATAAAATGAAAAAGAATTTGAAGACAACGAAGTGGAAAAAGTAGAAGAAGTGGGAAGAAGATAGCAGAATGACGAGTAGAGTGAGTAAAAAGAATGACGAGGAGGAGGTGAAGGAGAAGGGGGAGGAGCAGAATAAGAGAAAGGAGAAGAATAAAGAGGAGAAGAAGAAAAACAAGAAGAAGAATAAAAAAAGAACAAGAAGATAGTAGAATGGAGAGTAAAGTGAATAAGAAGAATGAGTAGGAGGAAGTGAAGGAGAGGTGAAGGAGAAGAAGGAGGAGGAGTAGGAGGTGGTGAAAAAAGGGAAGGAAGAGGAGCAGCATAAGAGGAAGGAGGAGAAGAAGTGAGGAAGAAGGAATGAGTAGATGGATGGCTCCCAAATTGTGCTTTGTTTGACTATTTTAAAGCGTTACACAAATTTCAGGACACTTACAGAATACAAACAAATTTAGACCCGTTGCTCACCTAACAATTCCTGGCAAAGATATGCATTGTTGATGACTAAACTGATAAGAATAGACGGCACAGCACAGACTGGCATACAATTGTTTTGTTTCACCTGATAAAAACAGATAAGTCGAGAAATTTGCACCGAATATTTGTGACTGACGATATATACTTTTTATAAAAGTTAATACTTCTTTATAAATCTCTGTTGAATGTTTGATAATTAATTATCAATTTCTTAGGAATTTTTCAGTAGAAGAGTAGAAATAGGGTACCGTATTATACATTTGGGAAATTTTGTATGAGATAACCTTTGTGAAAAGTTGAAAGATAAGGGTAGACAAAAGGATAGTAAAAGGGGGTAGCGCAAAAGGGATAAAATATGATCAGATACAAATAAATAGGTTATTAAACAGTATCTTCATTAAAACATTATTGAAATGGGCTGCTTTTAAATGAATAAAACAAATATAACTTGTAGCACCCTGTTATTATAAAAACTTAAAAATTTGAACACGACTAGTTTCGGTTTTAAAAACATCCTCAGGTTCTAAAATAATTTATTTTAGAATAATTTATTTAATTTATTTAATAATTTATTTAGAACCTGAGGATGGTTTTTAAAAACCGAAACTAGTCGTGTTCAAATATTTTAAGTTTTTAATAAACAAGGGGTGCTACAAGTTATATTTGTTTTATTTATTAGTATTTCATTCTATGGTGTGATCACATTGAATGCGTTTATGTGCAAGTGCACGCTTGGTTATGCATGATCAAGCTTGCAGATGAGAAACAAAATCTGGAAAGAGCATTACGAACAGGTGCACTTACGCAACCAGCAAGTGCACGCGTTCAGTAATAATAATATCGAGTGACCTGGCTGGCTCAGGTTGGTGTCAGAGTTTCAGGTCGCAGATGATCAATTCAGGGCTCTTGACATGACCTAACGACTGCTTTTACGCAGCCGACGCGTTCAGTGAAAGCAAGTTACAACGTGTTTCAATGCACTTTCCAGATTCTGTTTTCGGCCATGTATGATCTGACGAGCACTTGCACCTATACGCATTCAATGTGAGCAATTTCCTAGAGTTCAATTTATATGTTCAATTAATTTTGTCATTTAAAAAATTTTATATTTCAAGACTCTAATGAGCTATGCTCAATTTATAAACAGTAAGAGCCAAGCCATACGAAGTGTTTTTCAGGCATTTTAGAGTCAGCGGGAGGTATCTCTCCGATGAAAGATTATCAGCTGATTCCCGAACGCCAATCCAATCAGCTGATAATCTGCCGATTGGAGAGCTTCCTGCCTTGCTGATTTCTAAAACGCTGTCTAAAATCGCCTGAAAAACAACTCTTCGTATGGCTTGGTCCTAAAAGTTCATATTGTAATAATAAACAAAGTTAGCAATGCATTGTTCTCAAAAGTGACAAGTTCAAGATATCCAATTATTTTCATAAACGGTGAACTATTAATTTTACCATTTGTGTTTAACTATAATAAGTTGTGAACATGCAAAGCTTTGCATGCATGATTTTGGGTGATCAGCGAAATAATATACGCTTAGTCATTGCCATTTGCATCGTAACTAGTAGTTCTGTGAACAGCAGACCTCGCGCAGTTATAAACCACAGCTCCTCTAATACTGTCGATCAGAGTAAATTCTGTCCTGTCCTGTCGTGTCGGCAAGATATCGGTGTGAATACGACCAATGGCTGTTGGGTTGGTGTATCGACAATGCTAATCATGTGTTTGATATTTTGAAACAACTACTATCATCAAAGCTAACAGAGTTGGAAGCAGAGGAAGGTCGGGGGAGAAAATACTATGTTACTTTGATTATCAATTGCATGCGTCATTGCATAAATTAATAAACCACTCGACAGCTAATTTGTGATGAATAGGTACCAAGGTACTATACAAATATTCTAGGTACATTGAAACATTCATGGTCCGATTTTTACGGACGTATGAAGGAGGCTGGCTCCTTTTCCTTTCATATTATTCCTCTCATATATAAAATTTGAAAAACTCATAATTTCAAAAAACCCGAATTCCATGAAGATTTATTGCAACGTTTCGTCGTAAATGCAGAACATATAACATAAATACATAAAGATAAATGCAAAAACCATCGACTTGAATTTGGACCTCACTTCCCTCGGTCAAATAAAATGATGAATATACAATACTTGGATACCAATCAATATTACATAGCAAATTTTAGGGTATGGTAATTCGCAATGAGGTGAAGTATAGTACGCTATAGTAGATGAATCTAATGGTTTTGATGATGGTGATGCAGAGGCCTTATCTGATTCATCAAGCAACCATTCTTATGACA